>NC_053426.1:91196289-91537579 GCF_007990345.1 Gossypium hirsutum
GAATTTCATTTGTTACAAATAAGATGATGGTCTGAATAAAAAGTGTATATTCTAAGAAGATTTGATTTGATCTTAAAGTTGCTAAGAGTGATAAAATTTTCATCTTGTGAAAGTGGAATGGTCTATTACATAGTAGTAAAGCTTTGAATAGATGAGAATGTTGTTAACTAAAGCTTTTGAACTGGGTTAGACTGCATTGAGCAAAGACTTCTTAATTTTCAGTGATGTGCCATTAATCGAAATATGATGTGTTTTAAGACTATAAGGTAATGAAATAGCTTAAAGTATCCAATGTTACGGAAAGGTCTGAATCTGAGATAGCATAGATGATCTGAACCATTGAAAGATGATGAGTTAGTTACTGTATGATCTTTGAGTAAAGAAAAATGTGGTTATAAGGGCTTGGGTAGAAAATCTAGAGTTTATTTAAAAAGTTGCAAGAAAACTCACAGGAGCAATGTTGTGGTACTCGAGTTTGGAACTCGACATTTCTGATCCTTATGTTTGAATACATAGAGTGTTATTCGGATTATTCTTACCTTTGAAAGAGAAAAATGTTTTGTTGCCTGTTGATAAATGTTTGATGAAATCTGCAAATCATTTTAGTACGTGTCAAATTCTCACTTAACGGATCAATGGAATCATGTATCTTTGGGATTGTCAAATTTCTTGGTATGATAGTTCTCTTTAAGTGGATGAAGAGCATGATCCAGTTAATGTGTCGTATAGCGAAGAATCGCTTATAATTTCAGTATGAGTGATTTAAGAGCTAGTATAAAAAATACATCATTAGTAAAATTTCCTTATCAAATATGGGATAGAAGAGCCTATATGAAAGTTAAACCACTCTTATCGTAAGATTTTTGGGGACGAAAATCCCGAAAGGGGGAGAAATGTAACGTCCCGAAATAGGGCCTAGTCGGAACAGTGGTTTTGGGACCGCAAATCTGATGAGGAAAATTTCATTTTTATTATATTTTTATGGTCTACGACTCCATGGAATAATTTCATGAAAATTTCGTTCGAAAATTTTGACGTTTGGGCACTCAATTTGGTTAAAGGGACTAAATTGTAAAAAGTGTAAAAGTTGAGTTCTACATGTTAGAGGTGTCTAATTATTATGATTTTTTTAAATTAAAGGTCCTTAAATGGTAATTAGACCATTTTTAAGTTCGTGGACAAAAATGGACATGGTATGATAGGTTTTTAAAAGTTTTTCATTAAGGGCATTTTAGTAAATTAGTAATTAAATGAACTAAAAAGCCAAAATAAGCCAAATTTGCTATCTTCTTCCTCATGGCTGAATGTATCATGAAAAACACCATGGATAGGGTTTTCAAGCTTTCCAAGATCATTTGTAAGTGATCCTGAACATCGTTTTTAATGTTCTTTACATTTTCGAAGTCCTGGTAACATGATCTACTCATTTCTACCGTTATTTTGAGCTATGGTTTATATTTAAAAATTTAACCATGAGTAATATGCATGCATTTTAATGTCTAATGGTAGAAAATGAGTGTTGGGTGTTAAATAAACGATTTTTACTAAGCGATTTTCAGTGAAAACGTTTGAAAGGACCGTTTTGTAAAAGTTGTAAAATTTGTCATAAAAGGGTGATTTAGTGGAAATTTGGGGCCGTCACAGTTATGAAAATTATTCAGCTAGGCTTAAAATGTAAGGAAATTGAATAAAAATCATTTTACGAGCATTGGGGAAAATGTACAAATATGTGAAAGTTTAGGGGTCAAAATGAAAATTTATAAAAATGTGACCCATATAAATAATGTGACTAATTATTAGGCTAAATGTGATATTATAGATTAAGGAAATCGAGATTCAGGCTTAACTCGGGAAAATACAAGGTTATGGACTAAAATGGTAAACTGTCGTTTCTGGATCCGAGGTAAGTTCGGGTGTTAATAATAAGGCAATAGCATGCATGAATTTTAATTCTCTATTGTTATGACATAAATTGTATGATTTAATATGTTTAAGAGAAGTTGATGAATGGTGTGTATTATATGGAAAATGTTATGCTTGTTGTGTCAAGTGAAATTGAATGGCAAATTATCATTACATGAATTGAATGTTAAATTACTATTACATGGGTTGTATGTATTGCTACACGGTTGTACCTGACGAGATTTCGACAAGTAAGTTCGAATTACTTAAAGTAAACCTCTAATATGCCTAAATGCATGTTTTATGAATGTGTGATGGTTGTATAAAATCATGGCATGAAAATCCATGGAATGTGTTAGTAATAAATATGAAAGAATGATAAATGTGTCGATTGAATGAATAAGAGATATCTGATGGATACGCCATTCTTAATTGCTATGAGATCCTACATGATGCAAAAAAGGATTTAGCCCAGACGAGTAATCCGTTGATCTCAGAATAAAAAGGATCTTGCCCGGACGGGTGTTCTTAAAGTGATCTAGCCTCCCAAAGAATATGTGTAAATGGATTTAGCCTGGACTGGTAATTCAGATCTGAGCTCATTGAGGGTGTTTGTCGTGACAAGGGATTTAGCCTGGACTGGTAATCCCTCCGTAAGATGTAAGGTTCGCGGGAGTGCGTGCTTGAAAATGATCACTTGTATGATTTGATAGTAAATGGCTATCCATCAAGATTCTTGAGAAATTCAGTGGGATCAAAATGATAAATGAGAATGGAAATTCTTGAATTTTTGAGCTCAACTAAGACTAATACTATGATATTTTGTCATGAGAATAATTTGATGGTTGAGTGCATGTGATAGGGAATTATCCTACACTTGGGATGTATGACTAAGTATGCCCATGAGAAATAATGACTTTTATATTGAGCTCTATTGTGAAAAATGAGTAAGGGATCCATGAAATGGTAAGTTCATAATTAGTTGGAAATGATCTTATGATAGTGAACATTATATTGTACCAAAAGAGAATTGGATAGTAGAATTAGTCCTACTTTGAATATTCACCAAAAATAGTGAAAATTTAGTTAGAGACTGAATTAAATATGAAATGAAATCTTATTGAGTTTAGTTTCACATAGAAGAAACGGTACAAGAAAAATAATTTAATATTATGAGATATTCGAATTCCCGTGAGACAAAGTCAGAATGAGTTTGGAATCCTTTATTTTGAATTTGGAAAATCACTAGAAATTGTAAAAAAATTATGAGTTATGAATCATATGGATGAAATCCTAAATGAGTCTACTTTCAGTAGAAAGAGACGGGAACATTATCTGAGTTTTGTAATATGAGATAAATAAATTTTAGTGAAGAAAGGTCGAAGCTGTCAAACCACAAAATTGGGGAGATTTGAAGAATAAACTGTACTTATTGGCAGGACCAAAAATTCTAAAAATTTTCTAGTAAGAAGAGATGTGAGTGTAGTTTCTGGGAAAATTAACGGATCTTAATTTGTAGTTTTATAGCTCTCTATATAAATAATTTAATGACTGTGACTCGAGAAAACAGCTTAGCGGGTATTTGAATAATAGAAAGAATATAAAATAGCATGTTATCGCATTGCTTATTATTTTCATGCTAGCTTAGTAAGCGTAAATGTTTTTCAAGTGAGTATTGATATGTGTATGTTAAATGTTTTCAAGTGAGTGGCATGTATAGGGACTTAGTTTTTCTATGATGACTATTGTTGTGAATAGCCAAAAGTATTGGCTTATATTGATTTGTTGTTTATAGCCATGAGATGTAGCTTATAATGATTTTGGCTTGTAAGCCTATTTATCCATGATATGTGTTAATGTCTTGTGATGTGGTTATGTGATTGTGCTTGTTCACTACGTATGAGAAGTATATGGCATGTGTACACGATGAATGCCTTAGAACCGTTCGAGGCGGTCATGGTCATGGAATGATTGTGTGATATGGTAATAAGTTGTTAGTGCCCTGAACATGGATGTTGATGTATAAGTTAATAACCATAACATAATGGTATAAGTGATTAATAATATGACAAGGTCAAATGTATGTGTGTGCATGTGAAAATGACAAAAAGGCTTGGAAATTAGCCTAAGTTTTAACCACACAGGTAGAGACACGGCCGTATGTCTCAGCTGTGTGGAGGACACAGCCTCTGGCCACGGGCGTGTGCCTTGGCTATGTGCCTTTAAACAATTGTTGACCTCATAAACAGAGAGTTACACGGGCTAAAGACACGGGCGTGTCCCATGCCACACGGGCGTGTGTGACCATAAGGCCCAACCCACACAGGCGTGTGACTATCCAAAGCAAGAAAAATTGGTTAAGTTGCCCAAAGATTTTCAAAGTTCTCAGTTTAGTTCTGAACCGCCCCGATATATGTTATAGGCTTTAAAGGCCTGTATAAGGGACGATATGCATGCTTTTTGATACGTGATATTCGTGATAGGTTTTAAATGTTTATAATGAATCGTTCTTGAAACTAACTATTATCACGATGAAGGCAAGTGTACCTATCGAATAATAGTATAGCTTTAGCAAGACTGGATTGTTGAACCCAAAGGAACTAAAAGTACTAGTAATGGCTGTCTTTTTATTATCTAGCCTAAGAATAATGGGGTTTGTTTTAACTAACTAATTAACTAAACTAAGAATTCACAGAAAATAGAATTGGGAATTACTTTTGGAAAAACGATTGAATTAAGACAATGCCTAAGGAAAAATCCACCTAGACATCACTTGTTATTTGACTCTGAATCGGATGATTTATTCATTTGACTTGATCCGTAGAAATCCCTAAGTTATATTATTATCCCTCTTGAGACTAACAACGTCGAACCCTAGGTTGAATAATTGAAATCTCTTTCTAATTAACTCCTTATGGTTGCATTAACTCGATCTATGAATCCTCTTTTAGGTTTCACCCTAATCTGGCAAAATCTTGTCACCCTATCTCTAGTCGTGCAATCAACTCCACTTAATTATGACAAATTTACTTTTAGACAGGGTCTATTCCTCCTCTGAATAAGAGCTTAACTTGAATCAATATCCTGGAATATCCAAACAAGAATTAGGAACACATAATTAAGAACAAGTCAAATATTTATCATCCAATTCAGATAATAATAACAAGATCTGTCTTAGGTTTCATTCCCCTTAGGTATTTAGGGGTTTTAGTTCATAACTAAAAAGGTAAACATCTCAGAAGAATAATGAATACAAAACATAAAGAAAAATCCAAAACTCCTAAAGCGAAATTGAGGGGAGATCTTCAGTCTTGATAATGAATCCGGCTTTTGAGATGGATCAATCGGCTTTCCTTGAGCAGTTCCTTGCTTCCTCCTCTGTGGCCCCCCTTTTCCTCCTCATCTAGGGTGTATTTATAGGCTTTAGAATGCCTAAGAACCCTCAAAATTGGCCTTTTCCGAATTGGACTCAACTTGGGCTTGGTAGGGACACGCCCGTGTGCGATTGCTTAAGGCCGTGGTCAAGGCTGTTAAATGGGTACGGGCGTGTGACCTACCCGTGTAAATCGTGCTTTGCCCTTGCCAAAGGGACACGGCTGTGTGACACACCCGTGTGAGGAAGTCCAGCCCGTGTTGTTTTCCCATGTGGGTCCATTTTCTCTGTTTTCAGCCCGTTTCTCGCTCTTTTTATTCTCCTATGCTCACCTAAGTATAAAACATGAAATTAAAGGATTAGGAGCATCGAATTCACCAATTCTAAGGTAAAACCATCCATAAATGCGTTAAGCATGGGGTAAAAATATGTATAACTTATGGTTTATCAAATACCCCCACACTTAAGTATTTGCTTGTCCTCAAGAAAAACCCTCAACTCACAATCAAAATAAATTCTTCTTAACTTATAATTCATATTAATAATATCTCAAAATAATCCATAAGTAATCATACATTGAGAATTTTACTGAAAGAACATCAAAGTTTCAAACATTCCAAGTTGAGTATTTTATCATGAAAGCATAGGTGTCTCCCCTCATCTAAGTAATTATCTTTGACTCAAAATATCACAGATTTTCACATCCTCACTAAAGATTCACGCAAATCACTCGAGGTGTTTAAGGATAATACATGAAGCACCCAATAGTCAATAATGAAAAGTCATTATCATATGCTTGCATGAAAATCAAATCTCCACCACTATATATTGAGATGAACATCAATCAAAAGGTCTTTAAAGGGTTGTAACGTGGCTTTGGTTAAGGGGTGTGGTCACAAGCTGAAACAAAAGGTTAGAATCCAGATTGAATTGAAAATTTGCTTAACTAGAAAAAGTAATTGAACATCAATTGAGTACAAGTGAGCTTCTTCTCAGAAGATGGAATTTAGATACTGTGGCTCAACAATACCGAATTACTACTAATATGTAAGTATGATTTTTTTTAAGAACAAGTCAGCTACATAAAAGAGCAAAACATAGCTAAGAAATTAGTTCAAATCAAATCTCGACAAAAATAGGGATCAAAGTAGGGGATTTCAAAAATAATGGTTTATGGGTTAATATTGAAGGTAAATCAATTAATGGCTTGTTAGGCTCAAAGGGGTTCACTAAGGGTTAGTTATGAAGGTAGGCTTTTGTGGAGTGAGTGGGTTAAACCTAAGTGTCTTTATCATTTTGACATATCAACTCAAATGGTGTGGTCTTGACATGCATAATCAAGCAAGTTCTAGAATAACAATTCAATACTGACACACTCAAAGCAACAATAAAAGTGAGCATGAAAGAAATGATAGATACTCTAAAGGCTCAAAATCTCACAAAAATTATGGCTTTGTGATGTTTAAACCTATGAATTTCAACTCAAGATAATACCTAAACTTGGGAAAAACAACCTAAAAGTTTTTAATTCTTCAAAAATCAACTTATCATGCTTGATTCCCTAATGTCTTAAAGTTTAAACACTCAATGCATAAATGCCTATGTTTTAATTCGAGACATGTCAATAAAAATCACAAATTAATTAAAATTCATTCTAATAGTGATATAAATGATTTACATGAGAATAAGATACAATTCAGGGATTTCTAATGATAATTTAAAAGACCCCCTACACTTAAGATGTGCATTGCCCTCAATGTACAAAGATAGATATAATGAAAATGATAGATTCATAATCATAAAATAAGGAGAGAAATGAAACTTCCTGAATGATGAATGAATTCCTTGAACTGGAGTTTTGGAGGATAATCGGCGTGAGAATGGAGGAGGATACCCCTGTGGTGGTAAAGGTTCATTAATCCATAAGTCCTATGCCAAAAGCATATTATATCTGGTGGTAGCTATGGTCATGGTCGAGCAGGACATGGCAGTCGCGGAGGACCTTTCCCAGTGGAGTTTTTAGTTCCTATGCGAGGATGAGCTTTGGAGCTCTTTCTGACTGTGATAAAATCAGGAACTCTTTAAGAGGTATACTGAAGCATAATTACTCGTAATGAAATAGCTGAAGAATAAAAATTGTAAAAACTCAGGATGAAATAGTATTAAAAGGAAATTTTTTTTTCAAAATATAGAGATAAAAATAAAATAAAATAAAATAAATAATAGGTGTTTATAGAGAAATTGGGGCACACAGTCGTGGGGCACGCTCATATGCTCTAAGCTCAGCCCGTACGTGTCGTAATTTTTGAAATTAGGCGCATTGGTGTACACAGCCATGTTGCACGGCCGTGTTGATCTCCGTTCGCTTCTCCCACGCCCTTGTATGCAGGCGCACGCCCGTCTTAAATTGACATGTTTACCCATGGTTTCAAAACACGGGCGTGTTGAACGCTCGTGTTATTTTGGCAGTTTCGCCCACAGCGATGTCGCACAGCCGTGGCTACTTATTGCATCCCGTGTTGGGGAAGAAAATTTTTCCCTATTTTCACACGGCCGTATCGTACGGCCGTGTTGCATTCCGTGGTATGTGCACGGCCTGCGGCACGCCCATGTGCCTGGCCGCGTGGTTTTGAAAAGCCTGTGTTCAATGATTTGGTTAGTATGTTAGATTTTAAAAACTAAAATTTAAAGAAAGTGATATTTTTAGTGCTCAGGTTGCCTCCCGAGAAGCGCTTATTTAAAGTCTAAGCTAGACTTTACCATGTGAGTATACTTAAGGAGATTTGTGGAGCCGTAGCTCCTCCCTGTCATCTTTAAAATTCTCACCATTGTAAAGTTTGAGGCGATGTCCATTTACTTTGAAAGTACCTTGCGATGGGTGACTTATTTCTATGGTGCCGTATGGGAAAACTGTTTTGACTATGAACGAACCTGACCATCGTGATTTAAGCTTCCCAGGGAACAATTTGAGTCTCGAGTTATATAATAGTACAAGATCTCTAACTTCGAATTGTTTATTTCGTTTTAACTGAGCATCGTGGCGTCGTTTCGTTTCTTCCTTGTATAGTCTTGAATTTTCATATGCATAGGTTCGCCATTCGTCTATCTCGTTTAACTGCATCAAGTTGTTTTCACCTGCAAGTTTGGGATCAAAGTTTAGAAATTTTATAGCCCAGGATGCTTTGTGTTCTAACTCAAATGGTAGATGACAACTTTTTCCATAAACGAGTTTGTATGGTGATGTTCCTATGGGGGTTTTAAAAGTAGTTCTATAAGCCCATAATACGTCATCTACTTTCATTGCCCAATCTTTCCTGTTTAATCCTACCGTCTTTTCTAGGATACGTTTGAGTTCTCGATTTGCCACTTCGACTTGGCCGCTAGTTTGAGGGTTGTAAGGGGTAGCTGTTCGATGGTAAACTTTATATTTCTTGAGGGTCTTTTCAAATTGGGTGTTACAGAAATGAGTCCCCCTATCGCTGATGATTAATTTAGGGTGTTCCAAATCGAGAGAAAAGTTTTTTAAGGAAACGTACCACTACTCTAGCATCATTTGTAGGCAGAGCTTGGGCTTCAACCCATTTAGACATATAATCGACCTGCACTAATATGTATTTATTTCCAAATAAACTAGGGAATGGACCCATGAAGTCGATACCCCAAACATCAAATATTTCACATGAAAGCTTATATGTTTGAGTCATTTCATCACGGTTTGAGATATTACCTGTCCTTTGGCATTTTTCACAAGAAATAACATACCTGTTGGCATCTTTGAATAAGGTTTGCCAATAAAACCCTGATTCGAGTATTTTATGTGCGGTATTATTTCCACCGTAATGTCCTCCAGCTGGTCCTGACTGGCAATGTTCCAAGATTTTTAATGCTTCTGTTCTTGTAACGCATCGCTGAATGACTTGATCTGCACATATACAGAATAGAAAAGAATCTTCCCAAAAGTAGTTTTTCACATCAGTAAAGAATCGTTTCTTTTGTTGATGTGTCAACCCTTTTGGGATAACGTTAGCGGCAAAAGAATTCGCGATGTCTACAAACCAAGGTACCTCCGAGTCAGAAATAGCAAAAAATTGTTCTTCAGGGAATGAATCTTTTATTTCCACTTCATCTAGCTCTTTAGTACTTGAATTTTCAAGCCTGGATAAATGATCAACTGCGAGATTTTCTACTCCTTTCTTATCTTGAATTTCCAAGTCAAATTCCTGCAATAACAAAATCCATCGAACGGGTCGAGGTTTTGCATCAGTCTTAGTTAACAGGTAGCGGAGGGCAAAATGGTCAGTATAAACGACAATTTTAGACAATACTAGATATGGCCTAAATTTATCGAATGCAAAAACCACAGCTAGCAATTCTTTCTCCGTGGTGGTGTAGTTCTCCGTGCAACTGTCAAAGTTTTGCTAGCATAATAAATAGTTTGAAAGTGCTTGTCCCTTCGCTGTCCCAAAACTGCACCTACTGCAAAGTCACTCGCATCACATATTAGTTCAAAAGGTAAATTCCAATCAGGTGCTATTATAATTGGAGCATTAATCAATTTATCATTTAGATTATTAAATGCTTCTAAACATTCCTGATTAAAATTAAAGATCATATCTTTTTCTAGTAATTTGGTCAAAGGCTTAGCTATTTTAGAAAAATCTTTAATAAATCTTCTATAAAACCCAACATGTCCTAAAAAAAACTTCTAATAACCTTAACTGAAATAGGAGGAGGTAATATTTCAATGATTTCAACTTTAGATTTATCAACCTCAATCCTTTTACGAGAAATTTTATGTCCTAGCATAATACCTTCTTGAACCATAAGTGACATTTTTCCCAGTTAAATACAAGGTTCGTTTCCTCACATCTTGTTAGAACTCATTTTAAATTTTTAAGGCAAAGATGGAAATAGTTACTGAATACCGAGAAATCATCCATAAATACCTCCATGATATCTTCTACGAGTTTGTCAAAGATGGCCATCATGCAGCGTGGAATGTAGCAGGAGCATTACATAATCCAAAGGGCATTCTTCGATAAGAAAATGTTCCGTATGGACATGTGAATGTTGTTTTTTCCTGATCTTCAGGAGCTATTGGGATTTGAAAATAGCCAGATAGTCCGTCTAAGAAGCAGTAGTGCATGTGCCTTGATAGTCTTTCCAAAGTTTGGTCAATGAATGGCAAGAGGAAGTGATATTTTCTCGTGGCATCATTTAGCTTCCTATAGTCAATGGAAACTCTCCAACCTGTGACTGTCCTAGTTGGAATTAGTTCATTCTTCTCATTGGCTACCACAGTCATGCCTACTTTCTTAGGAACAACCTGCACTGGACTTACCCAAGAACTGTCAGAAATAGGATAAATAATTTTAGCATCTAAAAGTTTAATTACCTCGGCTTTAACAACTTCCTTCATGTTGGGGTTTAGTCGTCTTTGAGCTTGCACACATGGTTTATATTCATCTTCCATTAAAATTTTGTGGGTGCAAAAAGAAGGGCTGATCTCTTTAATGTCAGAAATTTTCCAAGCTATGACCCTTTTATGTTCTTTTCATACCTGGATTGATTCCTCTTTCTCCTTGGGTTGCAAGTTAGATACAATAATAACTGGTAATGTAGAATTATTTCCAAGGAATGCGTATTCCAAGTGATTTGGTAATTGTTTGAGTTTCAATTTGGGAGGTTCTTCAATAGAGGGTTTTTGCTTAAAATCATCGTTCCCTTTAATGTCCTCATATTTTGCTTGTCATTGGGAAGATTCATTGAAGTTTAGTTTAGCTTTTATTTTACCTGTCTCGGAATCATCGTCATCTATCTCCTCTCCTTGGGCATGGCACAATTCCAACGTGTCCTTGTGTATGATTTCCTGCAAAGTATCTTGAGCAGCATGATCAATAGAGTCAATAAAATAACATGAGTCACCCTGTTCCCTAGAAAATTTCATGGCATCATAAATTTTAAAAACGATTTCTTTGTCACCTACTCTAAGTACCATTTTACCATCACCCACATCAATAACAGCCCTAGCAGTGGCTAAAAATGGACGCCTATGGTTAAAGGCACTTCAACATCTTCATCCATATCCAGCACTACGAAGTCAACAGAGAATATAAATTTATCTACTTTTACAAGTATGTCCTCTATAATACCCCTAGGATGTTTAACAGATCTATCAGCTAGTTGAATACTCATCCTAGTGGGTTTAGGTTCCCCGAGACCAAGTTGTTTAAACATTTTATATGGCATCAAATTAATGCTAACACCTAAATTATCTAGTGCCTTATCAATGTTAAAACTACTAATTAAGCAGGGTATAGTAAAACTTCCTGAATCTTTTAGTTTGGTTGGTAGTTTGTTTTGGAGTATAACCGAGCATTCCTCGTTAAGTTCCACTGTAAATAAGTCTTCAAACTTCCTTTTGTTTGTTAGGAGCTCCTTTAAAAAGTTTGCGTATGTAGGCATCTGCGATATAGCTTCAACAAAAGGTAAGTTAATATGTATTTGTTTAAAAAGTTCAAGGAATTTACCAAATTGTGCATCTATGCGGTCTTTCTTCAACTTTTCTGGGTATGGAATTAGTGGTTTATATTCATTTGGCATTAGATTGTCATTGCTTTCGAGTTTTACCTCCTCTCCTTTGCTTCTGTCAGCTTCTTGTTGTGGCTTCTTTTCTAATTCAACTAACACTTTCCCATTCCTCAGTATAGCTTCTTTCACATGTGCTTTTGGATTGGGTTCTGTGTTACTAGGTAGATTTTCTGGTGCTCTTTCTGAAATCATCTTAGCCAACTGTCCAATTTGAGTTTCAAGCCCTTGGATCGATGCTTGTTGATTTTTTAGTGCCGTCTCAGTATTCTAAAAATGAGTCTTTGACATCGAGATGAATTTGGTTAACATCTCGTCAAGTTCGGCTTTTTCTCCTGCTGGTATGGTGGTTCCTGAAAACCTGGAGGGGGTGGTTGTAATATCCCGAATTAGGGCCTAATCAGAATAGTGGTTTTGTGACCACAAATTCGAGATAGAAATAATTATTTTATGATTAGTTTGAGGTCGATTATATGATTGCATGATTGTGTGAAAATTTCGTGAAGAAATTCTATGCATAAAGTGCTTAATTTGAAGTTAGGGACAAAATTGAATAAGTTGCAAAACTTGCATTCTAGAAGTTTCTAGTACGAAATTGCTTTGAAATATTAATTAGGAGGTCTTAGATAGCAATTTGACCAATTTCAAAGTTTATGGACAAATATTGGACATGAATGGAATTTTTGGAAAGTTTAGTAGTAAGGGCATTTTGGTCATTTAGGGGTAAAATGAATTAAAATACAAAATTAAAAGACAATTTTGCTCATCTTCTTCACCATGGACGTGTGTACCAAGGGAGGCTCCATGGATAGGGTTTCCAAGCTTCCAAGCTCAATTGTAAGTCCATTCTAGCCTCGTTTTTAATGATTTTTACGTTTTTGGAGTCCCGGTAACTTGATTTAGCTTATGCTGCAATAATTCAACCTAGGGTTCATATTTGGAAAAATACCCATAGGTTAAATTTGTGTATTTTGGTGTTTTATGATAGAATATGAGGTTTTAAATTATGTTAGACAACTTGTGCTACTCGGTTTTAAGTGAAAACGAGCAAAATGGCTTAATCGGTAAAATACCTAATAGTCATAAGTACATGTTAGAGTGAGAATTTGATGGTGCCATAGTAGGAAAAAATTATCAGCATGTTATAAAACATAAGAAAATAGGATGAAGTTTAATTTCCGAACCTTGGGGAAAAAGTGCAAATATGCAAAAGTTTAGGGGTCAAAATGAAAATTTTTAAAAATATGATTTTTGGACCTGTATGAATAGTGTGACTAATTATTAGGCTAAATGTGATATTATAGATGAAGGAAATCGAGATTCGGGCTTAAATCGGGAAAATACAAGGTTATGGACTAAAATGGTAAATTGTTGTGTCTGGATCGAGGTAAGTTCGTATGATAATAATAATGCAATGTTATGTTTGAATTATATTTCTTACTATTATTTCATATATTTTATGATTTAATATATTGGAAAAGTTGATGGAATGGTGTTTATGATGTGGAAATATGACATGAAAGAATGTTACATGAAATGCAAGAAAATGAAGATACATGACAAGTGATATATGAAATATGTGATATATGTTATGTAAATTCTTAAAAGCTGATTTGATATTTGAGTTGTGTCTTATTATACTATGAATGGACAATTGGTACTATGGATAGTGAGATCGACACTTCGAGTAAATTCGTACATAAATAATCTATCGATTTTTTTATGTCAAATGGTTATTTGATGTAAATTATGAATTTAAATTGATTATGAACAATTTAGTAAAATGTTGAAAAATGAGGAATTTCCCGATTGAACCTTCGGAATAAAAACGATACGAATGATTTATTGTGAGGTCGCATGTGTAGTACTAAGTGCAGGCTACTATGCGTACCCGAAAACTGTGATCATGTGTGGAGTACTAAGTGCAGGCTACTACGTGTATTAGATGGTGAGGTCACGTGTGTAGTACTAAGTGCAAGCTACTACGTGTACCAGACTGTTGGTCGCATGTGTAGTACTAAGTGCAGGCTACTATGCATACCAGATAGTTTCGGCTACAAGTGTGGAAATGGGAAAATGTGCAGGCAATTGTATATCTGTTATTATTCCGATGAGTTCAACGGGAAATCGATTAAATGAAAATACATGTGAAAGTGATTATGTGATGAACAAGTGCAAGTATATGTTTATTTGAATTTATGAGCAATATGCTCAATATTTGAGCGAACCTTGGTAAAATGGAATGGATTAAGTGAAATTGTGTAAAAGTGAACTTTAGTAGTAAAACAATATTAGACAGCAACAGTGCATGACTTTTAAAATTCACCAAAAATTGTGTAAGTTGAATTAAATTTAAAAAAAATTATGGAAATAAATCTTAATGAGTATATTTTCACATGAAAGAAACAGGGGCAGAAAAAGAATTCTATATTGTGTGATATTTGAATTCTTGTGAAATAGGGTCTGAATGAATTCGAGATCCCTTGTTCTGACTTTAGAAATTCACCATAAATTGTACAAAACTTATTGAGAGTCATAATTTACATTCATAGATTCCTTATTGAATCTAATTTTAAGGGAAATAAACAGCATGGTTGTTGGAATTCTGTACAGGGAGAAATTCGGTTCGTAGTGCACAGGGGTCAGAGTAGTCATACCCTGAAATAGGGGAGACTTTAACTAATAAAATGTATTAAATGGCCCAACAAAAAATTCTAGAAAACAATTAGTAAGTATACATATGAGTCTAGTTTCATATAAAATTTACAGAACTGGATTTCGAGTTTTGTAACTTGAGATATGATTTTTTTTACACTGGGACTCCAGAAAATAGCCTATCCTGAATATGTGTAATTGTACAATTATAGTGTTTTATCTTGAAAAGCATGGTAGTAATTGCTTATTATTTTCATATGAACTTACTAAGCGTAAAGCTTACCCATCCTCTCCAATTCTTTAGTATTGGCAGGTCGGCTCGGGGTTGGAGATCGTCGGAGGTAAAATCACACTATCAAACTGTCATTTTTGGGAAAATTAATTCAAATATTAGAAATATCAAGTGAGTGGCATGTATAGGAAGTTGGTTTGTGATATGTATTTTTATTATGATTTTGACCATAAGTATCAGTCTGCATTGAGTTATCGTATAAAATCATGAGATGTGGTCCTTATCCATTATGGTTTATAAGTTTAATTAATCGTGCCATGTCCTATGTTTTGATGTGATGATATAGTTAGCTTTGTTTGTTATGCATGTGTTCGAAATGTTTTGAATTAAATGAAATTTTATGGCTCGGTTTTCGTCTATGTGTATTGTTAAGTCTGGTAATGCCTCGTACTCTGTTCCGGCCTTGGATACAGGTAAGGGGTGTTACAGTGGTGGTTTCTGATTTCCTTGGCCTCCTCATGAAAAATTTGGGTGATTCCTCCAACCTGCATTGGAAATAGTGCTATAATGATTGTTTTAAGATCGAGGATTATTACCCATGTAATTTGACTGTTCGTTTTCCATGTTGTGGCATAAGGTGAGTATTCTGAATTGCTCGATCCACCTCTATTTGTTTCACACTGCATTACTGGGTGAACCTGTGAAGAACTAAGAAAACCATCAATTTTCTTATTCAAGAGTTCTACCTGATTCGAGAGCATGGTGACCGAATCGACGTTATAAACACTGGCTATTTTCGTTGGCTTTGTCCTCATGACTTTCCACTGATAGTTATTCAGTGACATCTTCTCTATAAATTCGTAAGCCGCCTCAGGTGTCTTATTATTGATAGTTCCTTCAGCGGCTGCATCAATCATTTGCCGAGTCGAAGGATTCAGGCCATTATGGAAAGTTTGAACCTGTAGCCAGAGTGGTAACCCATGGTGAGGGCACCTTCTCAAAAGGTCCTTGTATCTCTCCCATGCATCGTAGAGTGTTTCTAAATCCATCTACACAAAAGAAGAGATATCATTACGTAATTTGGTTGTTTTAGCTGGTGGAAAATATTTTAATAAAAATTTTTTAGTCATTTGTTCCCAAGTAGTGATTGACCCTCGTGGTAACGAGTTCAGCCATTGTTTAGCCTTATTCCTTAACAAAAAGGGAAACAACCGAAGGTGAATGGCGTCATAAAAAATGCCATTAATTTTAAAGGTATCACAAAATTCTAGGAAATTTGCGAAGTGAGCATTGGGATCCTTGTCCTGCAAACCATCAAACTGAACAAACTGTTGTATCATTTGAATTGTGTTAGGTTTCAGTTCAAAATTATTTGCAACAATAGTAGGTCTAACTATACTTGACTCAGTTCCTATTAAATTAGGTTTAGCATAATCATACATAGTGCGCAGAGCAGGATTTTGATTAACAGCAATTGCAGGAGGTAGCGGATTTTCTTGGTTTTCAGCCATCTCCTCGGTTGTGGTTGAAGTATCGTCCTCTTGCTCATTCTCTGTATATCTTAAGCTGCGCCTTATTTTTCTTTGGTTTTTACAAACTGTGCGATGGATCTCACTGTCAAAAAGTAATGGTCCTAACAGGTTTCTTCTAGTCATAAACTATAAAAGCCTGCCAAAAAAAGGGGAAAAGAAGAATTTGTAATAAAAGTTAGAATAAAATTTAAATTGCACTAAAAGTAAATGGCTAAAGTAATAAAAATTGAGTGTTCCTAATATCTTAGTTCCCCGGAAACAGTGCAAAAACTTGATACGTGATATTCTTGACAGGTTTTAAATGTTTATAATGAATCGTTCTTGAAACTAACTATTATCACGATGAAGTCAAGTGTTCCTATCGAACAGTAGTATAGCTTTAGCAAGACCGGTTTGTCGAACCCAAAGGAACTAAAAGTACTAGTAATGACTGTCTTTTTATTATCTAGCCTGAGAATAATGGGGTTTGTTTTAACTAACTAATTAACTAAACTAAGAATTCACAGAAAATAGAATTGGGGAATTACGTTTGGAAAAACGATTGAGTTAAGACAATACCTAAGGAAAAATCCACCTAGACTTCACTTGTTATTTGACTCTGAATCGAATGATTTATTCATTTGACTTGATCTGTAGAAATCCCTAAGTTATATTATTATCCCTCTCGAGACTAACAACGTCAAACCCTAGGTTGAATAATTGAAATCTCTTTCTAATTAACTCCCTAAGGTTGCATTAACTCGATCTATGGATACCCTTATTAGGTTTCAACCTAATCCAGCAAAATCTTATCACCCTATCTCTAGGCGCGCAATAAACTCCACTTAATTATGACAAATGTACTCTTAGACAGGGTCTATTCCTCCCTTGAATAAGAGCTTAACTTGAATCTATATCATGGAATATCAAAACAAGAATTAAGAACACATAATTGAGAACAAGTCAAATATTTATCATACAATTCAGATAATAATAACAGGATTTGTCTTAGGTTTCATTTCCCTTAGGTATTTAGCAGTTTTAGTTCGTAACTAAAAAGGTAAACATCTCATAAGAATAATGAATACAAAACATAAAGAAAAACCCAAAACTCTTGAAGGGAAATTGAGGGGAGATATTCAGTCTTTATAATGAATTCGGCTTCTGAGATGGATCAATCGGATTTTCTTGAGCAGTTCCCTACTTCCTCCTCTGTGGCCCCCTTTTCCTCCTCCTCTAAGGTGTATTTATAGGCTTTAGAATGCCTAAGAACCCTCAAAATTAGCCTTTTCCAAATTGGACTCAACTTGGGCTCGGTAGGGACACGCCCGTGTGCGATTACTTAAGGCTGTGGTCAAGGCTGTTAAATGGGCAAGGGCGTATGATCTACCCGTGTAAATCGTGCTTTGCCCTTGCCAAAGGGACACGACCATGTGAGGAAGTCTAGGCCGTGTTGTTTTCCCATATGGGTCCATTTTCTCCGTTTTTGACCCGTTTCTCGCTCTTTTTATTCTTCCATGCTCACCTAAGTATAAAACATGAAATTAAAGGATTAAGAGCATCAAATTCACCAATTCTAAGGAGAAACGATCCATAAATACGTTAAGCATGGGGTAAAAATATGTATAAATTACGGTTTATCATGTTTGAAAAGTTTTAATTTTGGGCGAAATTTGGTGACCCAGTTTTGTATGTTTGTGAATGTTTAAGTCTGGTAACGCCTCAAACCCTGTCTCGGAGTCAGATACGGGTGAGGGCTGTTAAAATATCTGGGATATGGCATCGGCAATTTACCCTATTGTGTGAGGCTTATCGGGTATCCTTTAGTATTCCAAATGGTTCCACGGGTTATTTTAAACTTGTGATATACATATGAAAGAATATAATCATGTTGTGAGTGGTACAGGTTCTTACTCGAAACTCATGAGATATGAGCTTAGTTATGATGCCTTAATGGTAAGGATGAAATTGAGTAAGTTCTATCTACGAGAATTATTTTTGGGACGATCTTAAAATCTTTGGCTTATACTTGTGATGTGTAAATATGTAGTAAATATACCATTGTTAAATCAAGAATGTTTTGCTGGTTTATAATATGCTATGTGTTTAAAGATGTATGGTTGATGTTATTACTTATTTATATGCAACTTACTAAGCTTTATGCTTACTCCTTTTCCTTTCCTCATAGCCAAGCTAACTCGGGGATCAAAAGACGTCAGAGGCTCGATCACACTATCAATCAGAATATTTGGCATAGTTAGATTTATCATTTTGAGTATGGCATGTATAAGGACTTGGACTTTTTCTAAGTGTCATATTATTTTAGCCAAATATGTTGGCTTGTCATGAAGGTTGATTCATTTTGTATAAGGCCATAGATGATGGGAAATATTTATTATTGCTAAATGCATTTGATGAGGATTTCCATGGATGTGATTATTGCATGGTTTGTATTGATAAGTAGAAGATGTCGTATGTGATAGAAAATAGTTGAGAATCGATGTGTGGATGTTTGGTTGTGGCTGTTTTGGTTATGTGTTTATGCTTGGATTGAAGATGCTTGATGTGGTGTAGGTTAGTGCAAGTAAGGGTGGCTAAAAGGCTTGGTAGATAGCCTTGTTTTTGTCCACATGGGCAGACACATGGACATATGTTTAGGCTATGTATGACACATGGTCTGCCCCATGGGCGTGTAGTCAGGTTGTGTGTTCCCTGCACCAAAATTGGGCAAAACAGAATGCCCAGTAGTAACCACACGGGCGGAGACACGACCGTGTGTCTCAACTATGTAGAGGATACGGCCATAGTACATGGGCATGTGCCCAGGCCGTGTGAAGTCTGCGTCTTAAATGCAACATTAAATTCACAACACGGCCTAGCACACGGGCATGTGCCTTGGTTATGTACCCCTAAATGGTTGATGACATTAGAAACAAAATGTCAAGGTTTTAATACATAGGCTGAGACACGGGCGTGTCATGGCTGTGTGAGGGACACGGGCTATGGACACGAGCGTGTGCCAGGCCGTGTGAAAACCCTTGTAGGTTCTAATTGAGAAACAAAATGCCCCCATTTGCATTGAAATTTTTCAAAGTTTTCTAAAGTGTTCGGTTTATGCTCGAACTGTTTCCAAAGCGTGTTTTAGGCCTCGTAGGTCCATATAGAGACGTTAAAAGGAATTTTGAAAGTTTTAAATTTGAGCGGAATGTTATGACCCGAAAATATTTGTATGCATGTGTTTAAGTCTGGTAATGCCTCGTACCCTTTCTCGGCATAGGATACGAGTTAGGGGTGTTACAAAAAATTTCAAACCAAGAATTAAACACACATAATATAGAATAAGATCTAAGTATTTATTGCATAAAATAAACAATCAAATGATAGTATCAATCATAGGGTTCATCTCCTCTAGGTATTCAGAAAATCACTTCATGCTTATAATAAAAACATCCAAAACATAGTATAACCGAAAGAAATAAAGAAACTCATGATAATCTCCTAGGAAATAAACTGGAAGTCTTCAATCTTGACAGAGATCTACTTCAGAATCGACTTTAATGGTGTTTTTCGAGTTGTTTTCTTGAATATTCTATGACAAATCACTCCTTTCTTATTATTTTTGTGATATATAGGTCTTAGAATGCCCGAAAAACCTAAAATTTGTGTTTTTCATTGTTCAGAGTACCAGTTCATGAAATCGATACGCCTTCCACATGGCCATGTGGTAGCTCATGTGGCTAACACAATTGTGTGTCCAGGCTGTGTGGAATGATCCAGCTAGTGTGACCTTGTACCTTGCTTCGATTTTTCTGTTTTTGCTCGTTTTTCACTCTTTTTGCTCCCAAATGTTCTCCTAAGTATAAAAACATGAATTTAAGGGATTAGGAGCATAAATTCACAATTTACATCGAATAATCATCCAAAACGTATTAAGAATGAGATGAAAATATGTTACTTTTAGCATTTATCAAATATCCCCACAATTGAGCATTTGTTTGTCCTCAAGCAAAAACCCAAATTCAAGTTAACTTCCCTTAATTCATTGTTTTCATCGATAATGCCTTAGGACAATCCATAGATAATTATGCACTGGAAATTCACACGAAAATTACACTAAAAAGCATAAACACTCCAAGCCAAAATTTTTAAAGCACAAAAAATAAGCATCTCCCTATTTCAACAATTACCTGAAATTCAAACTCAACTAGAATTAACATCCTCACTAAGGATTCACTGAAAGCACTGAAAGCACTCAAAATATTTAAGGTTTAAATAATGTACACTCAACAGTCAAACGGAAAATGTTATTACCATATGCTTGATTGAAAATCAAGTCTCCACCACTATAAAATGAAATTACACACCAATCAAGAGGTCTTTACAAGGTTGTAAAGGGGCTTAGTTTAAGGGTATGGAAAAGGCCAGAAAAATTGGTTAAAATCGAGAATTGAGTTGATAAGTTGCCAAACTAGAAAAGAAATCAATTGCTCAATAGATTTCACATCAAGAAGAAATAAATAATGAAAACAAGCTTTTCAACAGAATATGAAACTAACAATTCAAGCTCAATCAATTTTTTTCCTTTCTTTTTTTTTCTTTCTTGTTCTTTCTTCTTTTTTTTAGAACAAGAATAGAATTCAGTAATACAATGATGGAACATAGTTAGGGAACTAACCAAATCAAATCTTGACAAAAAGGGAGTAATAAAAGGATAATTTTACAACAGTAATTTGGGTTAGGGTTAACATTAACGGGTTAGAAAAAAAATGTGTTAGGACCAACAGGGTTTACTAGAGGTTAATTCAACGAGTAAGCTGTTTAAAGGTTAAATGGGTTAAATCCTAAGTGTCTCTATCATCTTAATATATCAAATCAATAATGTGGTCTCGACATGTATAACTAAAGCAAGTTCTAGAATAAAAAATCAAGTCGACATACTCACAATCAAAAATAAAATGAGCATAAATATATATATACTCTATAGGCTCAAAAACTTACAAAAAATCATGGTTTTGATGTCAAACTTGCAAATTTAAATTTCTAGATAATGCTTCAATTTAGGAAGATAACCTAAAATAATATTTTCTGGAAAATAACTTATCATGCTTGACTCTCTCATATCTTAAAGTATAAATCAAACAACACAGATAAATCCACAAATTATACCAAAACAAAATCAATAAAAACTCCAAATTAAAGAAGATAACTCTAATGGTAGGCGTGAGAAAATTACTTGAAAACAAACAACAGTTCAGAGATTTTATCTCATAAACATATAAACAAGCTCCCCAAACTTAATATGTACATTGCCCTTAATGTACAAACAATTATAATCACAGAATAAACACAATATCATAAGGGAGCGAGAGAACTGAAATTTCCTTGAATTTGGATGAATTTGCCAGATTATTGAAAACCAAAATTGTTGGTGGTTCTATAAGAAGTACATGTTTTCGAGCAAAATAATAAGAAAAGAGACAAAATTAAATAAGATAAAGAGAAAATAAATTAGAAAAAACAACCAACAAAATAATAAAAATAAAGTGTAGAATAAAAATAAAATAAAACAAAGACGTCTCACAGATAAAATAAAAAAAACTAACAATAAAAATAAAAGTACAGCCGAAAAAAAAAGAAAACAAAATCAGGTCAATGATCGGCATCGTGTAAGGTGTCGGGATCACAAGGCGATGATCGGGAGGAGAGATATGTAAATTTTGGCATATCTGCTGCAAATATGCCTCCATGTGATCAATCCACTCTGAATATCGTCATTGGAAAAGGTCAATCTGATCAAAGTATCGCTACTCAAAGTGGTTAAAACGCTCAGAGACATCATCGTGCAACATAGAATGTGCAGTAGTAGGGTGACTCGGAGGAGGAGAGGAGTGAATTGGGTCCTTGTGTTGAGGAAGATCATCATCCGAAAGCTCGTGCTCATCTTAAGGATTCGAATGAGATAGGGTGAATCGACGGGGATCCACTTCGTGTAGGTATTCAATCATCCTCATATGACTTATAATAGATAATCCCTGCCGGATCATTTGTCGAACAAATGTGAATGAGGAAGTCTGCTCCAGAGTGTCAAGCAATCCATAATATCTCTCCAATCGAGTCATAAAAGGGCCCAAATAGATTGACCATTCCTACTTCGGTCAGATTGGTAGTGACAAAAAGAGGGCCACAAAGTAAGCAACATCGATGGGGTGTCGTATGACATACACCACAAGAAATACGCATCAATCATACCAACAATGCCACTGCTCTCCCTACGATCGATTAATGTGTGTGCTAGAAGGGCATGGATATAACGAAGGGCCAGAGGTAGACAGCTGGCCATCAGTTGGCTCGGGTTGTACAACGTCACTATTTCAGCTATCTAGACCAATAGAGAGGCACTAAATGATGGATGCGCCGAGATAATGTGGGAAACTTTAGAGTACTCATAAACACCTCAGAATAAAGTCCAATGACGGGTTCAAAATCTGGGACACTCAGATAACGCGTCATACCACCTAGTCAGAAAGAAACAATGCATGAATCATTGTATCATGACATAGCATGTTGCAGAAAAAATGTCAAACAAAACTCCAATGTCAGCTTCGAGTAGGTAGGCTCGACAATAGAGAAAATTGGTCCCACAGAGTTGTTGTCATCAGTGCTCGCACTCTGTTAGCCAAATGTATATCCTGTAAGGCCTCCTAGTCATTAAAACGACCCAATCCCAAGGGTCATTGTTGTAGGTGCTGATACTGGTCCTCGTGTTGACCCTGAGGAAATTGGTGACATGGATGTCTCGCGATGGAGGTGGGGCTTGAAGGCGATGTCGCACTTGGTGTCTCTTGTTTTTTCAAGGTGGGGATAGTGACCTTAGATTTACCATGAGTTTTAGTCATAATGTATGTGAAATAAAATATTAAAATCAAATATGAACATAAAATGAATCAAATGTATGAATTAACACAAAGGTCCTAGTCCAATAAACCACACAACAAACACTGAATCTAAACTAAAATCTAGACTAAAACACCTATCAACAAATCTAATAATAATTTAGCACACATGTAACAAATGAAAAACAATAAGAACAATACGAATAATAAAAATATAACTACACCTAATAAAGATAAAGTTAACATTAATATAACACAACTATACTAATAATACTAATAATAAACCTAATAATGAGAATAACAACACTAATAAAAACAGTAACAACACTAATAAAAAAAGTTAATGATAAAAAAACAAGAAATAGAAATAGAAAAATAAAATAAAATAAAGATAAGGCTAGGGAGGGACAAAATAGTGGTAAGGGTGGTTAACAGTGGCAATGGTGGGGCGCAGGTGATGGTCGACAGTGCGCGGTGGCCGGTGTGAGTGAATGGGCCGGCGAGATCGTGTTTAGTTGTGAAGAGGACTTCGACTAGGGTAGTTGAGAGTGAAAAAAGGTAGGGGAAATAGTGGCTATGAGGACGGAGGCCGAGTTAAATAGGAAAAGGGAAGAGAAAGGTTCAATCGAGGCTAGGGGAGACGTTGGGGAAAAAGGGTCAAGGAACAGTGGAAAGGAGGGAAAAGGTCTATAATGATGAGGCTCGAAGGGACGAGGGAAGGGTTCGTTGCATGGTGGAAGTGGTCATGGGTGTGTCTGCAGCTAGGGTTGGGGCTTAGTGGAAGTAGATTGAAAGGGAGGGAAGGGGGACTCGGCTGCAACGGTGTGAGGAGAAGGGAAAGGGAAAAATTAGGGTTTCAAATTATTTTAAGGAGACACAATCTTGTATAGGCCTGTGTTGGGCCACATAGTAGAGTCCCATGCGTGTGTGTGCACTTCTCACCCGCATGAAATTTAAAAATTAAAATAAAATAAACCAAGTTTCCACATGGCCATGGACACGCCCGTGTGTCCAGACCGTGTGCGATTATCCTTCACTTCTCCCATGCTTGTGTGTAAGGCCATGTAGGTCACATAGTCCATTACACGCTCTTGTGTCGAGCCGTGTGTCCCACATGGCCATGTCTTCAGGCTGTGTAACTAATTGATGTCATGTGTGTCGAAAGAAAATTAAAATAAATTAGCTCTAATATGCACATGGTCTAAGACACGCCGTGTGCCCAGGCCGTGTGGACCACCCCAAGTTGTGTGACCCTTTTTTTATTTTTATTTTTTAAGTAAAATAAACAAACTAAAAGTAAATGAAATAAAAATGCTCAGGTTACCTCTCGAGAAGCGCTTATTTAAAGCCTAAGCTCAACTTTCCCTTTTGCCCAAACGGTTAAAGCAGATCTTAAAGTCAAAACTCCTCTATCTCATTATTAGTATTACCACAATAATAAAATTTGAGATGATAGCTGTTTACCTTGAATGTGTCGTGTTCAGGATCTGTTACCTCAATTATACTATATGGAAAAATGGTTTTTACCACACATGAGTCGGACCCTCTTGACTTAAACTCTAAAGGAAAAATTCGTGGATATGATTTGTCTAACAACACTTTGTCCCCAACTTTGAATTGGTTTATTCCCTTTTCACTCATATCATGGCATTGCTTTGTTACTTCTTTACACTTTCTCAGTTTCTCATCAACCTTTACTCGTCGTTCATCTAGTTCATCGAGCTGCACCATTCACTTTTCACTTGTCCCTCGAGTTCTATAACTTTGAATATGATATGATTCCAACACAATTTCATGAGTGATTTCCTGCAAAGAACGTTGAGTCGCATGATTACTAACTTTAGTACAATAATTAGCATAAGCTCCCTTACTAGGGACTTTAACAAAATCACGTGCTTGAAGAATAACATTTTCATCACCTACATTTAGCACAAGTTTACCATTACCCACATCAATAACAGCTCTAGTAGTGGCTAAAAAGGGTGGACATAATATCATTGGAACGCCAATATCCTCATCCATGCCTAGTACAACAAAATTAATAGGGAATATAAATTTGTCCACTTTTACAAGTACAACCTCAATAATACCCCGAAGATACCTAATTGATCTATTAGCTAATTGGATACTTATCCTAGTGGGTTTGGGTTCCCCAAGACCAAGTTATTTGAACATTCTATAAGGCATAACATTTATACTAGCCTCCAAATCAGCCAATGCTTTTTCAACATTTAAACTACCAATAAGACAAGGAATAGTAAAACTCCCTAGATCTTTAAACTTGTTAGGTAGTTTATTTTGGAGAATGATCGAACAATCCTCATTAAGCTCCACAGTTGACAAGTTGTCTAACTTCCTTTTATTCGTTATCAGCTCATTTAAGAATTTTGCATACTTTGGTGTCTGCGAAAGGGCTTCAACAAAAGGTAAGTTAATATGCAATTTTTTTAAGAGCTCAAAAAATTTACCATATTGTTATTTTATGTGGTCTTTCTTCAATGCTGTTGGATATGAAATTCAAGGTTTGTATTCTCTGACCACCATCTTATGCTCTTTCTTGCCTTCTTCAACCTCATTATTTTTCACAACAGTTTCTAATTTCGACTGTTGTTCAAGCTCGACTAACCCTTCCACGCTTCGAACAATGATTGCACGAACTTGCTCAGTTGGATTAGTTTCAGTGTTTCTAGGTAAGATACCTTATTGTCTCTCTGAAACTAATTTAGCAAGCTATCCAATCTAATTTTCAAGCCCTTAAATCGATACCTTCTGATTTTTCAAAGTTGTCTCAGTGTGCTAAAATTGAGTTTTGGACACCCAAATAAATTTAGCTAACATCTTCTTTAGGTTTAGTTTCTTTTCTTGTTGATAAGGTTGTTGAAAACCTGAAAGGGGTTGCGACCTTTGATTTCCTTGACAACTCCAAAAGAAATTTAGATGATTCCTACATCCTAGATTATAGTTATTGCTATAGGGGTTATTTTGAGGTCTAGAATTATTATCCATAAAGTTGACTTGTTCATACTCCATGTTAGAACTGAAGGGTAAACCTTCGGGATTGATCATCCCCGCTCCAGTTGCGTCACATTGCATTATTGGATTCATCGTATTATTGCAACTCAAACCATCAATTTTTTTCTTTAGTACCTTTACCTGACTTGCCAACATAACAACTGCATCCATATAAGGGTTATTTTGCGATCTAGAATTATTACCCATAAAGTTGACTTGCTCATGCTCCATGTTAGAATCGAAGGGAAAACATTCTGGATTGATCATCCCTGGTCCAGTTGCATCACATTGCATTACTGGATTCATCGTATTATTGCAACTCAAACCATCAATTTTTTTATTCAATGCTTCTACCTGACATGCCAACATAGCAACTGCATCCATATTAAAAACACCGGTTGCCTTGATCGGTTTTGTCCTTATGTCCTTATGACTTGACACTAATAGTTATTCAATGTTATCTCCTCAATAAGTTCTTACGCTTCCTCAGGTGTCTTATTATTCAAGGTTCTGTCAGCTGCTACATCATCATCTATCTAGTCGAGGGATTCAAACCATTATAAAAGGTTTGAACTTGTAACCACAAAGGTAACTCATGATGAGGGCACCTTCTCAACATATCCTGAAATCTCTTCTGTGCATCATACAATGTCCAACTCAATTTGAGTAAAGGAAGAGATGTCGTTCCTCAACTTAGCAGTTTTAGCCGGTGGAAAATACTTCAACAAAAATTTTTCAATCATTTGCGCCCAAGTAATGATAGGACCCTGTGGAAGTGAATTCAACCAATATTTTTCCTTGTTCCTCAAAGAGAATGGGAAAAACTGTAAGCAAATGGAATTATTAGTAACACCGTTAATCTTCAATGTGCCATAGAGCTATAGAAAGTTAGCCAAATGAGCATTCAGATCTTCATATTGCAGCCCATCAAATTAAACATATTGCTGAACCATTTGAATTGTAATCGGCTTGATCTCAAAATTATTTGCAGCAATTGTTGGTCTGACAATACTTGGTTCAACCCTAATTAGAGTAGCTTAGCATAATCATACATAGTCCGAGGAGCAAGATGTTTAAGAGGTTGTTGATTATTTTGATTATTTTCCATGTCCACAGTAATATCCTTTTGCTCTTGATCGTCTACTAAAATATGTTAATCTTCTCTTGCTTCTTGAACTTCTCTCTGATTTCTATGAGCAATTTTTTTGATCTCACTATTATAAATTGACAATTCCAATGAGTTTCCTATAGTCATAAACCAAAAGAATCTATCAGAATCAAACAAACAAAAAATTAGAATGAAAAAATTAAATTAAAAACAAAAATATGAAAATAAAAATAAAAAAAATGGCTAAATTAATAGAAATAAAGTTTTCCTAATATTTTAGTCCTCGACAACAGTGCCAAAAAATTGATTGTAGTTGTAAGCTAAATAAAAATCTAACTAAGGTAAGTGCACTTATCAATTAATAGTATAGCTACGGTGAGCAAATATATTCTTTCCACGAGGACTAAACATACTAGTAATTACCGTTTTCTATTATTTAACCGATAAAATCGAGTGATTGATTAGAAAAAATTTAACCAAATTAATTAACTACAAACACAATAAAGAACAAAACATGAAAATAATCGAGTAAAGAACCAAGAAGCGAAACAATACTGTAACAACCCGTTTTTAGTGAAATTAAAACAGTGGTTTTAGGACAACAAATCTGACAAGTAAAATTTTATTTTATTATTATTTTAGTTTCTATGGAATATTAGTAAGGTCGTAATAAAATTTCGTTAAGAAATTTTGATGTTTGTATGATTAATTCAGTGAAAAGGACAAAATCGTAAAAAGTGTAAAAGTAGGTTTCCATTAGTTAAAAAAGTCAAATGGCTATGAAACTTTAAAGTGAATGGACTTAGATGGTAATTAGACCATTTTAATAGTTAGTGGATATTCATGGCTCGTAAAAAGTTTAAAAGTAGGTTTCCATTAGTTAAAAAAGTCAAATGGCTATGAAACTTTAAAGTGAATGGACTTAGATGGTAATTAGACCATTTTAATAGTTAGTGGATATTCATGGCAAGGTTTTATTGAAATTTAAACATTTTTAAATGTTAAAATGGTAATTATAATTAAGTAAATTAAGGTTAAATTAAATAAAACAAAAGTTTTCATCTTCTTCATTCATCAAACCTAAAAGATTTTTAGCCATTAAAGGAGAGAAGGTTTCGGCTAACTTGCTTCTCTTGCATGGTATGATTTTGAATTTCATTTTTAATTATTTTTATGTTTTTGAGGTTGTTTTAGCTTAATCTAGCTGGCCGAGGGTCAAGTTGTAAAACCGTTAAGATTGAGGGTTATGCCATGAATGTTTTTGAATGATTCTTGATGTTAAATGGTAGATTATGAATCCTTATTGACAAATGAACAAGTTTTGTAAAGTGAATTTTTATGAAATTTACATTTAGGGATTCATTTGTAAAAATGGTAAAAATTCATGTTAAATTTATGAAATGATGGTTTATATGAGTTGATTTAAGTCCCTAATGAATTTTGTTAGCTTGAATGGGGGATTAAAATGCTTAGAATTCAATTTATGAACTTAATGACTAAGTTGTAAAAAATTTAAAATGTTAGGGGTAAAATAGTAATTTTTTATAAATATGAAATGTGGACTAAATTGAATACTAGAGGTATTAAATGGATTGAAATTTGTCTATTTAGATCAAAATAGACCACGTACGGATTTAGATCGAGGCAAAACAAAAGCTTCGGAATAGCTCGTTTAACTTTTACGCCCTAGTTGTCGAGGTAAATTTGTATGAATGATTATTGGCTTAATGTTGTTAATTTGAATGTTTATTATGTTATTTCAATGTAAATGGATCAATGTAAAACTGTACCAAAGACGTGATAATTTGACAAATGTTGAGTCCTAGTTGAACCTTAGGAATTCGTAAGATACAAATGACATGTCATTAGGGATTTCATGTTTCAGGTGCTAGTTTTGAATGTCCTACCGTTGGTTGTGTTTTTGCATTTGTTACGGATGCTCCACAGCTCATGTGAGCAACATTGTGTAGCTTAAATTCTGACTCATAGCTCGTGTGAGCAGGCCCATTTCAGAGCTCGTGTGAGTAATGATGTAAAGGAAAACTTACGGTCATTTGTTTAAGCACACTTCGTGTGAGCTTTCCCAAGTATCCAATGATATTTTAGATGGTTCAACGGGCAAGAAAAGGGATTTAAACGATAATTTTCCTAGTGGAATTTTGCATATGCTCATGAAAAGAATGTATGAACCAAAGATGTATTTTCGTATGAAAATGACTTATCATATGGTTAATGCAAATGAGTTATGTATAAATGCAGTAACTTGTGTATTGATGATGATGCTTAGGCTTGTGCCAAGCTTGTTGTTTGAGTTACATTATGCTTATACCTGTGATTATGTGAATGAAATGGTAAGTTATGTCTTATTTTCTACAAACTTACAAAACATTATTTGCTTACATAGTTTCTCTCCAATGTTTTATAAATTATCGGAAGCTTGATTGGTTTGGAAGCTCGTCGAAGATCTATCACACTATCCAACATAAATATCAGTAGTTTCAAATGTTTTGGCTAAGGTTATAATGGAATGTATAGGTTGAATTGTAATGTCAGTTTGATGAATGGTTAGTTGGTGAATTGGTTTGTATAAGTTAGAGATGTTGTCTTGGTTTGGTACCATTTGATACCTTGCTTGATGGTGTCATTTTGGTTAACTTATGATGCATGTTTGGAATGAGTTCTATGGTATATTTGAAATGGTAAGAATATGGTCAAGTTATGGTATGCTTTGTGATGGAATAGTAATGGTCAAGTTGCGACATGTTTGGTAAGTTTTGAAACTATTAATTGATAAATGAAAAGTGGTAAAATATGCATGTTTAGGTAAGTCTTGATGATTGCATTTGAGCTCCCTTTGAATGGCATATTGGTTAGTTGAATTAGGACTTTGGAATGGCAAACAAATGTATGTTTTGGATGTGGTTTTGCTGCCTTGAAAATGTGCACAAAAGACCTAATTGATGATGCATGAAATGGTATAGGAAATGGCTTGATTTTAGGCAAATTTATGTCCACACAGCCTGAGACACTTGTAACACCCCTAACCCGTATCTGTCGCTGGAATAAAGTTACGAGGCATTACCAAATAATACACATTATTCACATTCAATTAAGCATTCATAATCAAAATCCAATCAAATCATTCATATTGCGCCTTTTAAGGTTATACTAGACCTTAAAACATGATTAGAAGTGGTTTAGGACTAAACCGATTAAATTTGCAAACTTTGGGAATCTTAGAAAATTTTCAAACATTTAAGGGTCACACACCCGTGTGAACAGGCCATGTGTTTCACACAGCCAACATACATGCTCGTGTCACAAGCCGTGTGAAAACAGGGCATACATACTGACTTACACCACACGGCCGAGGACACGCCTGTGTGCCATGGCCGTGGGAAAACTGGAGGGTTTACTGACTTGGATCACATGGCCAGCCACACGCCCATGTGCTAGCCCGTGTGTCACACACGGCTAGCAGACACGCCCGTATATCGAGACCATGTCAAACCTGTAGGGTATACTGCTTTAATTTGAAAGGGTAACCCAGGGAAGACACGACCGTTAGCATGACCATGTGTCGCACACAGCTGAGACACACACCTGTGTCTCTACCCGTGTGGACAAAATTAGGCCATTTAAAAAGTAAATTTGCCACCCTTTACTCATGCACACAAAAAAAAACAAATTAGTACCACTTCAACACCTATATAAGCAGCCAAAACATAAGAATTTATACACATATCATGCCATCTATCCTCAACCATTACAATTACTCAATTCCATATTCAAAATATACCAAATCATCATGCCAAAGTAATCAAAACTTACATAAGTTCGAAATGCCTTAATTCATCATCTATCATCTATTTCATCTCACAAAACACACAATAATAATTCCAACTTCTAAGCATTAATACATCAACTAATAACTGACCAAATGAACAACCATTTGGCTATATCAACAATTATAGCAAACATACCAAAACAAGCCAACATATAAGGCATTATATACATCTCATATATCACTTATCAAACACATAATTCAAGCCAACTTATGACCATATACACCAACATTTACAAGCCAAATCTCATAGCTAATATCATAACTCAAAATATACAAAAATGACAGAAGCCTATACATGCCATATACCATATATACAAAGCTTCAAAAGTACCAAAAAAATGATCGATAATGTGATAACGCTTACTAACGATCCCTAAGTCCAAGTTAGCTTTGATTCTCTATAAAACATAAACAAATAACACACAGTGAGCTTCATAGCTTAGTAAGTTCCTACTAAATATACTCAACAGTTCATAATATATAAATCATCAATTCGAACTAATTAATATTTAAATCATGATGACCAACAAACTTGCTCATACTTATTCAATTGTTTATGAATAAGTTCATAATTTCTTCTATTTTGATTTCATGCTTTATATGTACATACCTGTACAAATTCATATCGAACTCATACCTTTACGTGATACTGTCGAATACTCGATATCTCACACACTAAGTGCCAAAGCATAGCTGAAGCTATTATAATCTCGTACACTAAGTGCCTTTCGTAGCCGAAGCTGTCTCAATCTCGCACACTAAGTGCCATATATATAGCCGAAGCTATTCCAATTCGCGCACTAAGTGCTTTATATAGCCGAAGCTATCTCGATACGCACACTAAGTGCAAAACATATCCGGTTCATCGTCGTACACATCCATCATCTCATATATATAATCTATGCAATATTAAAGCATTAAAAACATAATTGTAACAATGTTTATCACGTATGAACTTACCTTGGACATAAAAACGACGAAATTAGTAGATTAGTCAAGTATTTTGTTCTTGCCTCAATCTAAGTCCGAGTTCCTCTTTTCTTGATCTATATTATAGCAAATTAAACTCATTTAATCACATAATGTTTCAATTTAGTCCACAATACACTTTTCGGTATTTTTACACATTAGCCCCTAATCAATTTAGTCCTTATTTCTCAAATACATCAAATTCACACAATTCAATTTAATCCATGCTTAGATGAATTACCATAATACCCCTAGAAGCCCATATTTCACATTTATTCACACTTTTAACCCCACATTTTCATCTTTTCACAATTTAATCCCTAATTTGTATTTTTACCAAAAATCACTTAACAAAACATATTAATCAATAAAAAATTATTCATTTTCCATCATCAACACTCACAAACATCAAGCTATCATCAATGAAAACTCACGAATTCATCAACCAATTCAAAAATTGAGGCATGGGCTAGCTAGAACAGTAAACAATGATCACAAAAACATAGAAATCATCAAAAACCGAGCTAGAAACACTTACCAATTGATTCCTCAAATTTTTGAATCCTAAATAGGCATGGAAGCTTTATTTTCTTTTGCTATTCGGTTAAGATGAATAGAAATTAAAGATTAAATGGCTTTTGTTTTGTTTATTAATTTATTAATAACCAATTTGTTAATTTAACCTTACTATTAATTCATTAAAACACTTTAATAAATGTCCATTCATGAAAAACTCCCCTTTCAATGGTCTAATTTCAACATAAGGACTTCACGTTTAATAAGCCATAGCAATTAGACACATTTATCAAATAGAATGCAACTTTTGCATTTTACGCGATTGAGTCATTTTCTCAAATTGAGCTATTAAACTATAAAATTAGCTCACGAAATTTTCGCACATACATATTCACATGCTGTAAACACATAAAATTGTATTAAAATAATTTTACAGATCTTAGATTTTTGGTTCCAAAACCACTGTTCCGATTGAAGCTAAAACCGAGCTGTTACAACTCTCACCCCTCAGGGATTTTCGACCCCGAAAATCTTACTAGTGAATAGATTTGGATATTGCTTTCTCATAGCATCCTCGAGTTCCCACGTAGCTTCTTCTACCCTGTGTCGATGCCATAATTCTTTCACTAATGAAATTTTCTTATTTATCAGCTCTTCGATCTCATAAGCTAGAATTCGAATCGGTTCTTTACTGTATGATAAGTCTGACTGAATCTCAACTTCTGTTAGGGAAATAACATGCGAAGGATTGGATCGGTATCATCGAAGCATCGATACATGAAATACATTATGAATCTTTTCTAACTCAGACGATGATGCTAATTGATAAGCCACTGGTCCAATTCGCTCGATAATTTCATATGGTCTAATGACTCTCGGACTTAATTTTCATTTACAACCAAATCGAAGTATTTTCTTACATGGAGATACTTTCAAAAACACTTTATCCCCAATCTGAAACTCAATATCTTTCCGTTTCAAATTTGCGTAGGATTTCTGACGATCTGATGTTGCTTTCAGACTATCAGAAATAAATTTCACTTTATCTTCTATTTCTCTAATCAGATGAACCCCATGAATCTTATTCTCGCTAAGTTTACTCCAGTACAACGGTGTTCGACACTTTCGACTATATAAAGCTTAGTAAGGTGCCATTTTAATACTAGATTGAAAACTATTGTTATACGTAAATTCAATCAATGGCAAATACTTTTCCCACGTACCTTCAAACTTAAGAATGCAACATCTCAACATATCCTCAGGTATTTGAATAACTCGCTCAGATTGACCATCCGTCTACGGGTGAAATGCGGTACTAAAATGTAGTTTTCTACCTAATGCATCTAGCAGTTTCTTCCAAAACCTCGATGTGAATCTCGGATCTCTATCCAAAACAATAGAAACAGGTACTCCATCTAATCTCACAACCTCGGAGATATACAGCTCAGCTAAGTTTTCAAGCGAATAATTCATTCGTACTAGAATGAAATAAGCTGATTTTGTTAATCTGTCAACTATAACCCGGATCGCATCTTTCTTTTTCGGAGATAGAGGCAATTGCGACACAAAATCTATAGTCACTCTATCCCATTTCCACTCGAGAGTCATAATCAGTTGCAATAAACTAGACGATACCTGATGTTCAGCTTTAACTTGCTGACAAATCAAACATTTAGAAATGAACTTTGATATATCCCATTTCATGCCATGTCACCAATAAAGTTGTTTCGAATCGTTATATATTTTCGTGCTTCCCGGATGAACAAATAAACGACAGCTATGTGTGTCTTTCAAAATCATCTGAATCAAGGCTGAATTTCTCGGAACACATATTTGACCTCTGAATCTTAAACAATCATCGGAATCAACTTGAAACTCTGAATCAGGGTTCGAATCACGTTGAGCTCGTTTTGCTAACATTTCATTATCCACTTTTTGAGCTTCATAGATCTATTGTAAAAACAATGGTCTCGCTTTCAATTTAGCTGCAACTAAACCGTCATCAGATAGATCCAATCGATTATTCATTGTACGTAGAGTAAACAAAGATTTTCGGCTTAATGCATCTGCAACAACATTTTCTTTTCCGGGATGATAATCAATCATTAGCTCGTAATCTTTTAGCAATTCTAGCCATCTCTGTCGTCGTAAATTCAAATCTTTCTGAGTCATCAGATATTTCAAACTCTTGTGATCTGAATAAACATAGCATTTCTCACCAAACAAATAATGGCGCCAAATCTTCAACGCAAACACAATGGCTACTAACTTTAAATCGTGCATCGGGTGATTCTTTTCATGTGGTTTCAACTGTCTCGAGGCATAAGCTATGGCTTTGCATTCCTGCATCAAAAGACAGCCCAAACCTTTCATCGATGCATCACTATAGATCACAAATTCTTTACCTGATTCTGGTTGTACTAATAGTGGAGCTTCAGTTAAAAGAACTTTCAGCTGATCAAAACTTTTTTGACATTTCTTGAACCATTCAAATTTTACATCTTTCTGAAGCAATCTCGTCAACGAAGTTGCAATCATCGAAAAGCCTTTTATAATAGTCAGCTAGTCCCAAAAAACTGCGGACTTTAGATACATTTCTCGTAGGTTTCCAATCCATTATTGCAGAAATCTTGCTTGAATCGACTTTAATACCCAATGCTGACGCAATATGCCCTAGGAAACCAACCTCACGCAACCAGAATTCACATTACTGAACTTTGCATATAACTGCTTATCACGTAGAGTCTGCATTACAATTCTCAACATGCTCAATTTCATCTCGTGAATATATCAAAATATCATCTATGAACACAACAAAAAATCGATCTAGGTACGATCTAAAAATTCGATTCATTATGTCCATAAAAATAGCGGTGCATTCGTTAGTCCAAAAGAGATAACTAAAAATGCATAGTCACCACACATCATCCTGAATGCAGTCTTCGACACATTAGAGTCTCTAACTCGCAACTGATAATAACCCGATCTCAAATCTATCTTTGAAAACACTGTAGCCCCTTTTAATTGATCAAACAAATCATCAATCCACGGTAGAGGATATTTGTTCTTGATTGTCACTTTATTCTGCTGTCTGTAGTCAATACACATTCTCATCGTGCCATCTTTCTTTTTCACAAATAACACAGGAGCACCCCAAGGCGAGAAATTCGGTCTTGCAAAACCTCTATCCATCAATTCTTGGAACTGAGCTTTCAATTCTTTTAACTCTGTCAGAGCCACTCTGTACGGAGCTATAGATATCGGTGTTGTACCCGCTATTAACTCAATGCTAAAGTCAACCTCTCGGATCGGTGGTAAACCCTAAAACTCTTCAAAAAATAGATCTAGACATTCTCACACAACTGGTACTGATTCGATCTTCTTTTCAGTCACTTTCGTATCTAGCATATAAGCAAAGTGAGCTTCATAACCCTTCCTCGCATATTTCTGAGCTAACATCGATGAAATCACTATTGGCAAGCCATTCAGATCATCTGATTCAATCCGAATAATCTCATTATTCTGACATCTCAGGTCAATTATCTTTCATTTGCAATTCACAACAGCATCATGCAGCGTTAACCAATCCATACCCAGTATTATATCAAATTCATCAAATGGTAACAACATTAGGTCAGCCGGAAAACAAATATCTCGAATCATCAACGGACAGTTCTTGCACAGTTTATCAACCAACAAACACTTGCCTAAGGGGTTCGATACTCTAATCACAAATTCAGTAGACTCTATAGGCAAAGTCTTACTGGATATTAAATTCACACATATAAACTAATGAGTTGATCCTGGATCTATCAATGCAATAACTTTGGTATCATAGAGAGTAAAAGTACCGGTAATAACATCTGGAGATGACGCTTCTTCGCGAGCACGAATAGTGTAGCACAGGTGCTCTAGCATCAGATCTTGCAGCAGAATCTCTCGTTGTACCATGGTTACCGCTTGCATTTCCCTATTTCTTGGCAGTCTCCCTCGAGTAGCTGTGTGTTTCAATTTACATTTTGAGATTTAGCTTTTTCAATTAACTCATGACAATCTCTCATAAAATGATCTCGTGAACCATAACTGTAACAAGTTCTACTCTTATTTTTCACCCAAAAATATCCAAAATGCCATCTTCCACATTGTTGACACTCGGGTTTAACATCTTTTACATTACCAACACTCGATACCGATATGGCTTGAGCTTTAGGGTTAGTGTATTGCTTTCCGCGACCTCTATTCTGATATCTCACTGAAGTTATCGATCAGTTAAAATAGTCTCTAGATTTCTTAGACGAGGAATGATAAGATTAACTTATCAATCTCTTCCTCGAATCTCTTACCTCTGAATCAACCTTTCCCTTTTCTAGGGTAAAATCTTCAACTTTGCATGCCAGTTCAACTAGCACAACGAATTCTTTCAAATCTAATATCCCGACCAGAAGTTTAATATCTTTATTCAGCCCATCAATAAACCGCTTACACATTATTTCTTCACTTGAAGCATACTCTTGAGCATACTTGCTCAACCGTACAAATTCCCTCTCGTACTAGGTTACAGTCATGCGGCCTTGTTTCAATTCTAAAAACTCTTTATGCTTTTGATCCAAAAATCGTTGACTTATGTACTTTTCCCGGAACTCGATCTGAAAGAATTCCTAGGTAACTCGTTCTTTAGGAACTACAGATGTAAATGTTTTCCACCAATGATATGCATTATCTCTAAGTAAAGATACCACACATTTGATACATTCTTCTGGAGTACAGGACAATTTCTCGAATACCCGAATAGTATTTTTGAGCCAAAACTCAACTCTTTCAGCATCATCATCATTTGTAGCTCGGAACACCTCAGACCCGTGTTTCTGAATCTTATCAATAGGTGGCTTATTCAAATGAATCGGATCTATCACTTGCGGCACAACTGGTACTTGCTGTGGAACAGGTGGGGGTGGAGGTTGTTGAGCAGCTGAATTTGTTCGAATGAACTCCAAGAACCACTCACTTATCATGTGGAAAAAGGCTTGTTTAGCCTCTCCCTCATGGCTACTAGTTACGAGTCTAGAATCAGACTGCACTGCCCCTTGAGTGGGAGTGGGTGCATTACTTTCAACAATGTCAGCTAAGGCTCGATCGGGATCCATTTACTATGTAAATTTACATTTTAACTATCAGGAATCATCTCAAGAATCATCACACTATCGTAGTTTATAAATATATATCGCATATATCTAGACTCTCACACGCTACGTTCGTCCTAGAATCGATTAAACCATAGCTCTGATACCAATTAAATGTAACACCCCTAACTCATATCCGTCGCAGGAATAAGATTACGAGGCATTATCGAATAATACAAATTATTCACATACAATAAAACATTCATAATCAAAATCCAATCAAATCATTCACATCATTCCTTTTAAGGTTCTACTAGACCTTAAAACATGATCAGAAGTCGTCCGAGACTAAACCGTTAACATTTGTAAACTTTGGGAATCTTAGAAAATTTTTAGACATTTAAGGGTCACACACTTGTGTGAACAGGCTGTGTGTCTCACACAGCCACCATAAACACCCATGTCACAGGCCGTGTGAAAATAGGGCATACATACTGACTTGCACCACGCGGCCAAGGACACGCCTGTGTGCCATGGCCGTGGGAAAATTTGAGGGCTTACTGACTTGGGTCACACGGCTGGCCACACACCCATGTGCTTGCCCATGTGTCACACACGGCCAGTAGACATGCCTGTGTGTCTAGACCGTGTCAAACCAGTAGGTTATACTGCCTTAATTCGAAAGGGTACCCCAAGGGACACACGACCGTGCAACATGATCGTGTGTCGCACACAGCTGAGACACACGCCCATGTCCTGCTCGTGTGGACAAAAATAGGCCATATATAAAGCCAATTTGCCACCCTTTACTCGTGCTCACAAAGTAACCAAATTGGTACCATTTCAACACCTATATAAGCAGCCAAAACATGTCAATTTATACACATATCATGCCATCTATCCTCAGCCATTCCAACTACTCAATTCCATATTCAAAATATACCAAATCATCATGCCAAAGTTATCAAAACTTACATAAGTTCCAAATGCCTTAATTCATCATCTATCATCTATGTCATCTCACAAAACACAACATAATATCATCTCAAGGCCAAACCAAAATATGCCAACTTCTAAGCATTAACACATTAACTAATAACTAACCAAATGAACAACCATTTGGCTATATCAACAATTATAGCAAACATACCAAAACAAGCCAACATATAAGGCATTATATACATCTCATATATCACTTATCAAACACATAATTCAAGCCAACTTATGACCATATACACCAACATTTACAAGCCAAATCTCATGGCTAATATCATAACTCAAAATATACCAAAATAACACTAGCCTATACATGTCATATACCATACATACAAAGTTTCAAAAGTACCAAAAAAATGACCGATAGTGTGATGACACTTCTCGACGATCACCGAGTCCAAGTTAGCTTTGATTCTCTATAAAACATAAACAAATAACACACAATAAGATTCATAGCATAGTAAGTTCGTACTAAATATACTCAACAGTTCATAATATACAAATCATCAATTCGAACTAATTAATATTTAAATCATGGTGACCAACAAACTTTCTCATACCTATTCAATTGTTTATGAATAAGTTCATAACTTCTTCTATTTTGATTTGATGCTTTATATGTACATACCTATACAAATTCATATCGAACTCATACCTTTACGTGATACTGTCGAATACTCGATATCTCACACACTAAGTGCCAAAGCATAGCTGAAGCTACTATAATCTCGCACACTAAGAGCCTTTCATAGCTAAAGCTATCTCAGTCTCACACATTAAGTGTCATATATATAGCCGAAGCTATTCCAATTCGCACATTAAGTGCTTTATATAGTCGAAGCTATCTCGATACGCACACTAAGTGCAAAACATATCTGATTCATCGCCGTACACATCCATCATTTCATATATATAATTTATGCAATATTAAAGCATTAAAAACATAATTGTAACAATGTTTATCACGTATGAACTTACCTAGGACGTAAAAATGATGAAATTAGTAGATTAGTCGAGTATTTTGTTATTGCTTCGATCTAAGTCTGAGTTCCTCTTTTCTTGATCTATATTATAACAAATTAAACTCATTTAATCAAATAATCTTTCAATTTAGTCCCCAATACACATTTTGGTATTTTTACACATTAGCCCCTAGACTTTCAAATTTTATCAATTTAGTCCTTATTTATCAAATATATCAAATTCACACAATTCAATTTAATCCATGCTTAGCTGAATTACCATAATACCCCTAGCAGCCCAAGTTTCACATTTATTCACACTTTTAACCCCACATTTTCATCTTTTCACAATTTAATCCCTAATTTGTATTTTTACCAAAAATCACTTAACAAAACATATTAATCTATCAACAATTATTCGTTTTCCATCATCAACACTCAAAAACATCAAGCTATCATCAATGGAAACTCACAAATTCATCAACCAATTCAAAAATTGAGGCATGGGCTAGCTAGAACACTAAACAATGATCACAAAAACATAAAAATCATCAAAAACTGAGCTACAAACACTTACCAATTGATCCCTCAAAGTGCCAAACCCTAAATAAGCATGGAAGCTTTATTTTATTTTTCTATTCGGTTAATATGAAGAGAAATTAAAGATGAAATGGCTTTTGTTTTGTTTATTAATTCATTAATAACCAATTTACTAATTTAACCTTATTATTAATTCATTAAAACACTTTAATAAATGTCCATTTATGAAAAAATCCACTTTCAATGGTCTAATATCAACATAAGGACTTCACATTTAATAAGCGATAGCAATTAGACACCTTTATCAAATAGAATACAACTTTTACATTTTATGCGATTAAGTCCTTTTCTCAAATTGAGCTATTAAACTATAAAATTAGCTCACAAAATTATCACACATCCATATTTACATGTTCTAAACACATAAAATAACATTAAAACAATTTTACGATCTCGAATTTGTGGTTCCGAAACCACTATTCCTATTTAAGCTAAAATCGGACTGTTACAACACAGGTGTGTGACTTAGCTGTGTATGGCACATGGCCTGGCGACAAGGCTGTGTGTCATTTGAGGGTTTCATTGTGTAACGCCCCTCACCCGTATTCACCACCAGAATAGTGTTACGGAGCATTACCAAACTCATATTACAATTAAACATTCATTTAGCATACATTTTCTTAATTCATCCATACATCATTCAATCTCAATCAATTTGTCCTTAATACGAACCTACGAAGCCTTAAACATGCATTGGGAGTGGTTCAGGACTAAACTGATAACTTATAAAACTTTTATGAAACTTAAAAAATTTTCCTCAAAACAGGGACACACGCCCGTGTGGCCAGACACACTTGTGCCAAAGGTCGTGTAAACATTCGAAATGGGAACACATGGCTGTATCCCAGCCCGTGTCTGACCCCGTGTAACTCTCTGACTTGGGTCACACGACCAACATACACGCCCGTGTGCCCTAAAAATGGCCACACGCTCCTGTGTGCCGGGCCGTGTACTAGGCCGTGCCAAACCTATAGGGTATACTAACTTATGCCACACGGCCAAGTCACACGCCCATATGTGAGGCCGTGTGGATCATACTGACTTGATTTCAATTTCAACACCAAGGGATACATGGCTGTGTACTTGACTGTGTGTCACACACGGTTGAGACACACGCCCGTGTCTCAATCCGTGTGGACAAAAATAGGTATTTACCAAGCCATTTTGCCACCCAAATTGTTACACACCTACTCCACAAGTCAAAGCATTAACTCATAGCATAATAGGCATTAAATCCACCTCAACCAAGTATCATTTAAACCATTTCAATGCCAACAATATACAAGACATACAATATTCCAATTTACCATTTAGTTCATACCTAATATCAACTACTTCAAACATCAAAATGACCAAACTCAAATATGCATTATTTGGACTAATTTCACAAGCATACCAACATCCACAAATCATCAGTTGAACATTCATAATACCTATTATCATCAATCATCACATAACTATCAACCAACTCAATTCACAAGTCATATTCATACATATATGTACATGATTCAAACATACCAAATATACCAAAATAAGCCATCACTCATGGCTATTTATACATACCAACGCATATACATTTACAATCCAATTCATTTGGCCAAAATCATTATCAAGTCATAACCAAAATAACCAAAATCCCTATACATGCCATATACTTAAAATACCAAGTTCATAGGTACTGAGAGATAGATGGATAGTGTGGCGATGTCTCCGACGATCCCTGAATCCGAGCTAGCTTTGAATTCAGTATAAAACATAGAAAAAATAAATAGAGTAAGTTATAAAGCTTAGTAAGCTCATATGACATAAGTTCAATATAATCATAACACATAATTCAACCATTGATCATAAGTATAAGAATTCATATCAACTAACAAACCTTTCAATAACTCATTCACTAAACTATATACTTTCTTCACCATTTCTTCAATTCAAAGCTAATATGGTTTATGCACATACCTATATCATTTCATACTAATCTCGTACACATTCTTTTCTTTCATTTATCCGTTGAACCATTCAGAATAGAATTCAGATACTCAAGGATCTCACTTGATAAGTACCTATAACATGGCCCGTAGCCAAATCAAGGTAACTTATTCCAGAAATATTAATATCATGGCCCGAAGCCAAATCAGCCGATATGCAGAGGCCAAAGCCAAATAGATTTATCTCACACTCGAAGTGCTATATCATGGCCCGAAGCCAACTCACTGTATCCCTTAATGACATGTCACTAGTATCCTAAATTATTCCTAAGGTTTAACTGGGATTCCAACTGTCTAATTATCGTCGAATCATTTCCAAACTTGTCCGTAGTCACATAATCACAATTTATGCTATATCAAAGCATATAGAATACATTGAAAATGAAATTATAACATATGAACTTACCTCGAATTCTAAAACGGCGAATCAAGTCAACTATTCTGTAACTTTATTCTTTTCCCAATCTAAGTTCGTATTTCTCCTTTTTTTGATCTAGATATATTCAAAATTGACTTATTCAATCATCTATTCATTCAATTTATTCCAAAACACACTTTAAAATACATTCACTTTTGCCCCTAATATTTCACATTTTTCACAATTTAGTCCTCACTTCATAAAGTCACAAATTAATGAAATTCAAAATATACCCTTGCTAGCCAAATTACTATTATGCCCCTAGTAGCCCATATTTTTCATTTATTTCACATTTTAACCACTAACTTTACACATTTAATAATTTAATCCCTATTTTGCATTTTCACTAAAAATCACTTAACAAATCTCGTTTAACTATCAACAACTATTCAAAATCTATCAAACATCAAATACTCATGTATTCATCAATTGCATCATTCAAAATATCTAAAATTTTTTGCAAATTAGTCCCTGGGCTAGCTAGTACTAGCAGCAACGATATCAAAAATGTAGAAATCATTAAAAATAGGATAAAACCGTACCTTAATGAGCTAGGAAAGCTTGGCTGAATGAACCCTAAAGAAATGGCTTTCTTCCTCCTCAAAAATCGACACAAGAAGATGAATGCCTTAAATTTTTGTGTTTTGTTTTAATTAAAATAACCTTTAATAATCAAATACCAAAGTTAACCTTTAAATTAATTCAAAATTTCATTTATGCCATGCCATTATCATCCACTATCATAATAATGGTCTAATTTCTACTTAAGCACCTTAAATTTAAGGTTCTATAACTATTAAACACCTTTAGCTATTAGAACATCACTTTTTCACTTTACACGATTTAGTCCTTTTTACCTATTTAACCAACCAAACGATAAAATTTCTTCACTAAACTTTCACACAATCATTCAATCATGCTATAAAAATTAAAATAATAACAAAATAAATATTTTGACCTCATATTTGGGGTCCGAAAACCACTATTCTGATTTGACTAAAAACGGGTTGTTACACTTTGTATGCAAGTCAGTGAGTTACATAGCCAGACACACAGGTGTGTGACATGTCCACATGACCCTACTCATAAAGTTACATAGGTGAGGACACGGGCTGGGACACGGTCGTGTGTCCCTAGTTCAAAGGTTACAAGGCCTAAGACACGGGCGTGTGTCTTAGCTGTTTAGGCACATAACCTGGCCACACAGTCGTTTAACCCCTGTTTCTAAATTTTTATAACTTTTTCTTAGACTTTCTAAATATTTTAGATTTAGTCCCAAATTGTTTTTAAGGTATTTTTTAGGGCCTAAAGGGCTCGATTTGGGGACGACATGTATGTGAATGATTAGTTTCTAATATGTTTATGATAGTATATGAAAAGTATGTTTAAATGTTTCGTTTGTACGGTAATGCTCCGCAACCCTACGGGTTAAGAGTGTTACAAGTACCCTGGAAAAATTCACATAGATTTCATTTGTCATTATCAATCTAAATCATGCAATTTCTTACTTAGTATCTTGATCAATTGTCTAAAAATATAATCAAGAATTAAGCACACATAATTGAGAACAAGATCTAAGTGTTTATTGCGTAAAATAAAGAATCAAAAGACATAATTCATCATAGGGTTCATCTCCCCTAGGTATTTAAAAAATCAATTCATGCTTGAAAATAAAAATATCTAAAAGACAATACAACCAAAAGAAATAAAGAAACTCATGATAATCTCCCAAGAAATCAATTGGGAGTCTTCAATCTTGACGGAGATTTGCTTCAGAATCAGCTTCAATGGTATTTTTTAAGTTGTTTTATTGAATATTCTATGACGACTCACTCCTATATTCTTATTTTTTTCACATATAGGTCTTAGAATGCCCGAAAAACCTAAATTTCACGTTATTCTACTATTCAGAATGCCAGTTCGTGAAATCAATAAGGCTTGCCACATGGCCGTGTGGCTCACACAGCCATGTGTCTAGGTCGTATGGAATGGTCTGGAATTTGTAGACCTTGTACCTTGTTCCAATTTTCTAGTTTTCACTCGTTTTTCGCTCTTTTTTCTCCTAGATGCTTTTTTAAATATAAAAACATAAATTTAAGGGATTAAGAGCAAAACTTCACAATTTACATTGAATAATCATCCAAAATGTATTAAAAATAGGATTAAAATATGTTATTTTTAACACTTATCACAAGGATAACAATGTTAACTACCTTCACCAAGAGGACCTGGAGAGCGATTCTCAGTAAATTTTGCACTCTTTGCAAGCCTTTTCTATTTATAGCATCAAATGCAAGAACTACAGTGTGCTCCAAGGTTACTTTAGCTGGAAGCACAACCTCAAATCCTTGTGTGCATACATATAAAATAACTAAATAAGTAGTAAAAGTTTTCTAAATTGTTAGTATGGTTAAACTGGTAATACTATCATATAGGTTTAGAAGTTTTCAGTTAAGAAAATCTTAAAGAATTTAATCAAAAACAAAAAAAGTAAAAGAAAAGGGACATTTCAACGAACTTCTTTATAGGAACTAGAATTTCTAATCAATTATTAAATACTGAATATCCCTACGGAAAATGATAGAACACCTTACAAACGTTTAAAAACACATGTATTGAGCCTTTTGGTAAGACTATTAATATAACCAAAGACATCAAATGCGCTCATATCATGCTAAACATATAATCTAAACTATTTGACAAATACATACAGGCTATGAAGAATAATATGTATGTATGTATATATATCTACATCCACTTAGACTTTCCCTCTTCCAGGGCCCAACAACCACCAAGTTGCCTCAATCATGAAAACCAATAATAGATTGATCACTATTTAAAATCTTACAGGTGTCATATTCTTATATGTGTTTTTTAAAATTTTTACCTAAACTTTATTCAGTGCCTTCAAAAGCATTCCAAGCATATAAAGGTCGACCATAAAGGATCTTCTTAACAGACAAAATGCATTCTATTTCTTAGGGAAAAATAATTAGGAATGAGTTTACCTCATTTTGTAGCTTCCCTTGGTAAAACCCTACTTTTAAAGTCGCTTGTTTGAGATATGAACTAAGAAAGAAAGTAAAATGGAGAAGAAACGAGTACGATAGTGGTATAAAATGATCTGCTAATATTTTTCATTAATTTTCAACAAGAAAAAGCATTACAATTTATAACAATATTTCTTTCCTCGTACTCTACCAAAAACATCTAATCTCCTAAAAAACTGAGAAAACATAACTTGTACATAAAGGCTAACATGAAAAAATTAGCATTTAAACATATTTTCAACGAGAAGTCAATCATCAATGCATCACTCACATGACAGTTTGCCAACTTTCTCATATTTTGACTATGTGCCACATGACTCATGCTTGGACTGTCCACTATGTTTGTTCGACATTTGGATTGTTTTCCATTTATGTTGTTTGCCATATGTGTTCGCCGATGCATGGTTGGCTATCTCGTAACACTCCTCATTAGCTACCATGCTGCAAACACCAATTTCATTCCTTAATTTTTCGAACCTTACCTTTCTAAGAGGCTTGGTCAGAATATCTACTTGCTGAACTTCTGAACTGCAATGAACCTAAGTTACTTCCTTACTTTTTTCAACTTCCTTCACAAAATGGTACTTGATCTTGAAATGTTTTGTCTTCCCATGGATATTAAGGATGAATGTTCGACCAAATTGAGTGGAAAAATTTCTAGTTAATCGAGTTGAAAAGTTTTATTTTATCATCTTAACTCAATTTGAATTTTTTTCAAATTGAGTAAAGTGAAATGAAATTTGAGTTGAGTCTAATTGAGTGAAACAGTTCGAGTTAAATTAAAAAATTAAATATGTCAAATTAAAATCTTGTTACAGTATAGCTAATTTCATTTTAGAGTTATAAATTTGAAATCATATATGTTGAAACCAATTTTTTTTTGTTCGGAAAACGGGGTCGACTTTAATTTTGAAAATGAAAACGAACATAGGAGTTGTCACCAATCCTTTTTCGAGGTGTGATCAGATCACCTTATGATTGATGTTTCAATAAAATGTTTTGATTTACTAAAACAACAATTTTGGTCTACGAAATACTAGAAAATAGGTTCGGGAGTCAGTTACGTACGAAGAAGGATTAACACCCGCGTAACGCCCAAAATTGGTACCTAATTGATTAATTAATGTCTTAACGTCGAAAGTTGAAAGCTCGAAAAGAATTTCAAATACGATCCTTTTGTGTTAATGTCATTTAAAAGAGAAAACACTTGAATAAATTAAAACGGGCATCAAAGGCTCTCTTGTCTCGAGATAACAGGATGTCACACCCTGTAAGTAAGGACACAACATTCGAACCTTCGAGAATAAGCTTGCCTTCTAATTGTTTTATTAAAAAATGTATTTTGATTTTAAAAGGATATTCGACTATTTAGGTCCAATGAGAAAGATCGAAAACCTATAAGTTAGGGCACGACCTTCTCGAGTTTCTAAATGCGGAATATCACTTTTATTTTTATTTACAACTCATGTATTTAAAAAAATTAAAAGAATATTTGGCTATTTAGGTTTAACGAGAAAATCGAAACCCCGTAAGTTAGGGTATGATTTCTCAAACTTCCTAAACTCGAAATATTTCCGAATTTTAAAATTTCCTCCTCTTATGAATTTGGGTAAAATATGAATGAAATATTTAAAATGATACATGTATAGTTTAGAAATAGTTTGCAATTTAAAAGAGTCATGCATATCTAATAAAGATAATGTAACACATTTGGAATAACGATAACATAATATGCATAATAGAACTTAACCCATATAGCATTACTATTATCGAATCCTAATGTAAACATGCATAAACATTAATAGGAATAATTTAAGGCCTGGAAGCAAAGTAATAAACGAATAGATAATAATAAAAAGAAAGCAATCAAACAAAGGGCAAGAATATAAGAAATAAAACAAGCCAATGGAAAAATAAATAGGGAACCAATATAAGTTTGATTTAAAGAAAATTGAATTAAATAAGTAAATGAAATTTTAATTAAAAAATATGAGTGTAAAATAAAAACAAAAATAAAGATTGAAATAAAAATAAAAAGAAATCAAAACAAGGGCTTGTTTGAAAACTAAACAGAATTTTAGGAGAAAAAAAGAAATAGGATAAAATAACAGACCCAAATTGTAATGCGCAAAAAGGAGGGGGACTTATCAGGCAATTATCCCTAGGTCAGATACGCGTGCTTTCTCCAAGAGATCAGCGTGCCAAGAATCAATTTGAATCACACAACAAATTCAGCGGTCCGATTCGTAAAATAAAGGAAGTATAAAAAAGGGACTAAATTGAAATAGGCCGAGAAAGCGGAAGGACCCATAAGGCAAATAGACCATCAGGTCCAAAAACATGCGGATCCTTGCCAGGGTCGGGTCAAAATTCAGGTTATAGACTAAAACGACGCTGTTTTGGACGTCTAGGGCTTGCTCCAAAACGACGCCGTATGGGGGTATTATATAAACTAAAATTTTGTTAAAAAAAATTCATTTCCCCTTTTCTTAAAAAAAAACTTTAAAACTTTCAAAAGAAGCTCTCCCTTTTCCCGATTTTCGGCCATCGGTCCGGCGTTGCTTTGGTCATCAGACCGCCACGCCTCCGCCGTGGTAGCCATTGTACATGGTGGCTGGAAAACCCAAAAGGCCCATTTTTTAAAGCTTTTAACTTCCCGAACCTATTAGATGTTGATTTTCATCGGAATCGGCAGACCTCAACCGTCTATGGCGGCACAAATATTATGAACAGAGTAAGATTTTTCTCTTTTTCTTTTATTTTCTTCTATATATATATATAAATAAATGCATGAGAAGAAGAGAGAGAAAATATAAAGAACCACCTTTGAATTTTCGATTCTCTATTTTTCGATTTGATTTGCTTGTATCCGTAAAAAATTACAATGAAAAATGTTCATGGCTTTATAGCCGGATGATTATAGTCTCTTTTTTTTGTTTTTTTTTCTTCTGCTGCATTTGTTGCTGCTGTTGTTGTCGTCTGATTTGCAGGTACAGGGCCAACTGGAGCTACGACATGGCACTTGGTGTGGGGCGTACGGAGGTCGTACGTGGCGGGGCTAGCGGCCGTACGAAGCTTGAGTGGGTCTACTTTTTTTTATAAACTCTTTTTCTAATTTTTATTTATGATTTTTTTGTTAACCATTGAAGGAATAAATTGTGTTTTGCTGTTGAAATATCAGGTTTTCAATATTCGAAACCTGAAATATGTTGTTATTTTAAACTATGTTTTGCATTTGGATTAAATTCTTTTATTTGCTTTAAGGAGTTTGATAATCAATTAAGAGTTCTTTTTAAGGTTTCAAAATAAGTATCTAACTTGGGAAATTAACTTGAGAGATTTCGAATTTGAGTTCATGCTCTGATAGGTTCTCCTTGATATGGTTCAGAGTTATAATATGATTTGAAACTCATTTTGATTTTGAATAATTAATTTTTTTATAACACATCTTTAAGGAACCTACTTTTCTAAGGGTGAACTAAATGAATTGAGATTATTGACTATGATGGTAGATAAGTTAGGGAACAAAGTTTTTTTTATTTGATTTTTTTTCTAATTTTTTTTTATTTTGTTAATTTGCTATTCAAATATTAGCTTTTTAATATATTTTTTTGGTAGACTAAAATAGGAAGCTAAAGAGGGTTAGGCTCCATGCAGCCTATCACAGGAGGTCCTTGTACTATCCAAGCAAATGATATGCTTCAACACGTTTGGTGAGTTCTCCAACCAACTGAAGTTGATCAGATTATCATATGCAAGTCTTGGTAGAAAATCAATAGCCAAATTTTAAATCATATTTTATGTTTGGGTTAAGTTTTTTTATTTGTTTTAAGGAATTTGAAAATCAATAGTTATGCCATTGTTGTTAGCACAGAAAATATCACATGGAATTGACATTTTGAAACAAAAAAAGGTAATGTTTTAACCAAATTACTTATTTGGAGTTTAGGCTGTTGCGATTTTGTTTTCGAGTCAATATCGAGGGCAGAGTAAATATAAATATATTCATGTGGTGAGGACATATTGTGATACTACTTATAATGGCAGAATTTAATTTACTTCTGGATACTATTGCTTATAATGTGGTTATCAGGCTGCTTTGTAAGAAAGGGGATATGGATATGGCTCATAAATTGATGATAAAGATTGGCTTGATTGATCTTTATCCCGATATGATGACTTATTTTGCAATGATCAAGGGGTTCTGTAATGCTGGTAGATTGGAGGAGGCTTGTGAGTTGTTCCAAGCTATGAATTAGGGCAAGGGTTTTATCTAAAGGTCGTGGCTTATTCCGTGCTTCTCGAGGGTATTTGTAAGTACATGAGTACGAGAAAAGCATTAGAATTATTAGGGGAATGGAGAAAGCAGGTAGGAATTGTAGTCCGAATGTAATCACATATACATCTGTGATTAAAAGTCTCTTGTGAGAAGGGTCAAACAATAAAGCCATTGAGAATTTTGAATAGAATGGAAGCTTGCTCGTGTGTGCCTAACTGTATAATCATTATTACTTTGATCAAGGGTCTTTGCGTCGAGAGGCATGTAAAAGAAGCATGTAAGTTGATCGATAAAGTTATCGGACGTGGTGTTTCCAATAGTGATTGCTACAGTTCTCTTGTATTGGCTTTGATTAGGATTAATAGACTCGATGAGGCAGAAAAGCTCTTTAGGAAAATGTTAGTAAGTGGGGCTAAACCTAGTGCCATTGCTTGTAGTACCATGATTAGGGAGATCTGTGGTGAGGGACGAATGCTAGATGGTTTTTGCTTATACAATGAAATCGAGCGGATGCAATACTTTTCATCCATCGACACTGAGATCTATTCTATTCTTTTGGTTGGCTTGTGTCAACAAAGCCATTCGGTTGAAGCTGCGAAGCTTGCAGGTTTGCTTAGAAAAAGGATTCACTTGGAAGCTCCATATGATGAAATCATTATGGAAGCCAATGTACTAACCACATTATAACCATGTTAAAAATTCCCATGAATTAACAATAAATAGATTATGTTTTAAACTAAATAAAAATTGTCTCAATTTCCAAGCATTATTCATTTCGATTGTGCATAATAGTTAATTTGATTATGTTATTCTTAGGTTATTGTTTTATTATGCCAGTACTATTAAATTATGGTTTGAATTGTTTGATTAAAAATTAAATTGATTAAAAATATATTGTTCTCCCTTCATATCTCAAACTAAATATTATTGATTATATTTGAAACTGAAATATAACATCAAATGATGAAATATAACATCAAATAAAATTGAAAACAAATGAGACTATATGCATTGGAATCAAAAGTTTCAAATAGTTGCAAACATTTGAAATTTCAAATGACGAAATATAACATCAAATGAAATTGGAAATAAATTGTCATTGTTTATAGCAAAAAAATTCCAAAATATTTGCAAAACATTCCCAAATAGTTCTAACATTCATAACATTCTATTTTCATAGCCAACATCTAGATTATAATAGGCAACAACTAACTACATTTAGTAATTAAATCTTAGTAGGCAAAGTTTCTAAATATTGCTATTTTTGAACTTTGACATTTGTGATTCTACTCTCTTTTGTACCTATTGTTGCATCAATGTTAATTTCCTTCCTTTTGCTAGTTTTCTTTCTCTTGGGTAAAGAGATTTATATTTCACCTTGAAACCCAAGCTTCATAAAAAACAAACATAACATCAATAGAATTAAACTTATACAATAAACCATAAATAAAACTTAAAAAGCAAATTACTTACATTCAAAATTTGCATGCCCGTTCTATCATATATGTATAAACCAATCCCTTGCAAGATTTGTTTTTCCTTTCTCCCAAGTCGACCAAAATTTGGCATGAAAGTTGAAGGTGGTATTGATGGACCACCAATTGTAGGGGTTGAATGTGCTTTTGAAACATTGGAATAAACAGTAAAAATTCTTTAACCCTATAAGAAATCATAAAGTTATTCAGTTTATATAAAAATTCATAATAATTATGTAAGAAGTTTATCTCAACTATTGCTTGTGATGGTGGAGTTGCAATAGTTGGTGCTCTTGTATCAAGATTTACTACATCTCTTGATCTAAGTCGGTAGAAAATTTCATTGTCCTACAAAAGTATAACAAATGTAAGTTAAATATCATAGAATTAAAAATATTGTAATATTAATACATGAATGGTTACCTGATTTGAAATGCCACTAGTAGGGACTGAGTTGTTAGTGATAAGGGTTGGACCATTACTGATAGGTGCCGAAGTGCCCTGCAACAATAACGACCACATAAATTTTTATAGATGCATGCACGATAAAATTGAATAAGAAAAATAAATCAAGAAATTCTCATACAACTTTTTGCATTGTGTCCGATCTTGAAACACTTTTGGCATCGCATTTTCCTTCCCCTTCTTAATAATTAAGTGCCACAACTTGATTCACCTGCCTCCTTCACTTTGCATCTCTTGGGTCTTCCAGGCATTTTTCTTGGGATAGGTGGATCAATTGGTCCTATGTTTGTTTTTTTCTAGAATTTTTCACTTGGTAGAGGAGATAATACACATTTATGTAGTTTTTTTTATATAAATCTATATTATATCCAGCAAAGACATTGTTTGCAATATTTTTTTTCTCCCACAGAATGAGGGTATGGGATATTAGTAAGATCCCAAGCCCTACAAGTGAATTTCTATTTAACAAGGTCAATCACATAAACATCATTTCCACAAGCCATTTCAAATCCTTCAGATCCATTCCATCTTACATGAAAAAAAAGCACTAAGTTTTTTGTTTCTCTCTAATTTCCTACATATATTAGGAAAAAAAAGACTATCCCATTTAGCACATTTAGCCATATTATTCACTATCCTACCCATTACATACTATTTGACTTCCTCAAATAATGAAATGATGGCCATAAATCTAGCCCTTACTATGCTGAATTAAAGGCGTTAGCAAAGTTCTTATCAACCACATTAGACTGACATCTAGTTTGGAAGAATGCTCAACAATAATGTTTCATTTTAGAACTTTGAAGACTTACCATGGCTTCATGCTTGATGCACCTACCTTCTGTATATTGTTTTCATATTCAACCTCAGTTGTTGATTTATAACTAGCCTAGAATGCATGTTGTAAGTCACCACCAATGTGCTCCTTCTTCTAATTAGCATAATATGCCTTGCATAAAATTGATGCTTCACTCTTGGCAAAATGTATGCAATCTCTTATTCCAAACCCTTCCAAAATAGACACATCAAACTTAATAGCATAAATATGGTTTAATTTGTATGAAAAACCAACTAAATAAAAATTAAAGAAAATATACAAACCTTTTGCATATCACTATTATGGTGAATCCATCACCATTACCCAACTACCAATCCGGTCGCAAATTTTCAAGGAACTACCTTCGTGTTTCCCTATTATCTACCTCAACAACAGCCCATGCAATAGGGTATATTTGATCATTCCCATATATGCCCACATGTAATAGAATCTCACCTTTATAAGACCCTTTCAAGAAACATTCATCTAAATATATAATAGGCCTACAAAATTGCTTAAACCCATTTTTTAAAGCTGTAAAGTAAACATACATTCTCTTAAATTTTGGGGTGTGATTAATAGTAGGTCGCTCAACCATTAGCTCTATATTGGCAGTTGGGTCTGTCTTTCTTAAAGCAAAAATGTAATCATAAAAATGACTAAACTCAAACTTCACTCTACCTTTAATTTGTTCTAAGGCCCATGCCTTAGCTCTATCACATACACTTATTTACAAGTCTACCTTCAACTCCTCTTTTGCAAGTCTTTGCATCTGAAGTAGCTTTAATTGAGGTAACACTCTCAAATTACTAAGAAAATGCCTTCCAACAAACTTGTAGTTGGCTCGACTATTTTAAAATGTCACAGAACATTTGTGCTTATTCACAAAGGTCTTAATCTTGAAAAATCCATCAATACTATCCTTAGCAGCATATATAAGAAAAGGACAACCAGTAGATTTACCCTTAGCTCTTGTCCTAAACTTTTCGTTCCTAATGTACTTAATATCAAATCTCTTAGCTATAGCATAAGCTGTTAAAGCATTCTTGAATTAAGTCTTATTAGTAAAACTCATTCCATGCTGGAATCTAGGTGTTGTGGCTGATATATCAAATAAGACATTTCTCCCTTTCTTATAAGCTAACTCACTATCTGAATCAGTTTCTTAACTACCTAAATCAAAAGACCCCAAATACTTAATGTCATCTAGACCAATCAGAATATGCTTCTACATTATTTACTTTCCGACAATTTGTTTTCTTCCTCTCAATTTCACTAGTGAGGTCTTCAAAATTTAGTTCAGGTTAAAGGTCATCTACCGTAATAGTTCTTTTTTTTTTTGCTATAAATGCTTCATATTTTTCCATAATCTCTCTTATTTCTTCATCCTCAGCATCAGGCCCACCCTCTAACTCCTCTGTACCACTTGAGGCCTCCTTTTCATTAGGACTAAATTATATTATCTTCATTACCCTTATATCACTAACATAATTAGACCCACCAACCCCACCTGTCCCTTTATTGCTCCTTCGCCTTTGGCTTAAATCACTTATCTCCTTAGAGTCTACATATATTGGTGCCCTAATCAAATCCATGCTTTACTCTGCAAAAACAACCATTTACAAGCCTACACTTAATACTAAAAAATTTCAAACAACAATAACATGAGCTCCATAAAACGATAACAATATATGCAGTACATGTGTATATTAAATTTCAAATAAAAAAAAAACATTGTTCTCTGACCTGTCTATAATCATCGTCAATAATCTCAATTCACTTTCACTCCACCAAAAAATGTGTGTTGTCAAAGAAATTAAAAAATATTAATTATTCAAAATCAAAATGAGTTTCAAATCATATTATAACTCGGAACCATATCAAGGAAAACCTATCAGAGCATGAACTCAAATTCGAAATCTCTCAACTTGATTTCCCAAGTTAGATACTTATTTTGAACCCTCAAATCAATTTTGAATTATCATAAAAACAAATTTCAAGGAAAATCCCAAAAGAACTCTTAATCGATTATCAAATTCATTAAAGCAAAAAAAAAACTAACTCAAATACAAAACATAGTTTAAAATAACAACATATCTCCGATTTCAAATATTGAAAACCTAATATTTCAATAGCAAAACACAATTTATTCCTTCAATTTTTAACGAAAAAAATCATAAATAAAAATTAGAAAAAGAGTTTATAAAAAGAAAAAAAAAGAAAAAGAGATTTTCAAAAAAAAAATTAGTAGACCCACTCAAGATAAAATACAAATCTTACTTAATATTGATTTCTTTCTTTGACTGCAAAGAACTCTGAAGAAGATGAATAATTTAGTTGTTGTATGGTTTAGGGTTTAACTTTTGAAAGAAATTTGGATTAAGTTTTAGTAAAGAATTTCCCAAACAAGGAGATTAATTTTTAATTTTCCACATCTGAAAATGTGATGGTTTCATATGTCATGTGTCAGTCATACATTAGCTTTATGTGCCACCTCATAAAAAAAATTAACAACATTAGCGTTTTGGAATATTTTGTGTAACGGTTAGCAAGTTTAAGTACTAAATTGCACAAAAAAAGTTTAAGTACCGAGTTAGGAAAAAAAATATGCCTAATTCAAGTACCAAATCTTATATTAAGCCTAAAAGATACAATATAATTTAAAATTTTTACAAGATATTAACAATAACATCAATAAAATATTTTTTATAAAAGTAAAATTGTAATTTAAATATATTATTTACATATTCTTTCATATTATCCCACCGCGCGAAATAAAGTAATACTATTACTCATATACTTCATTCAACTAATTAAATAACATAATACTAATTACATCTTATTTCTATTCCCTCGTAATAACTATTTAATTCTTCCTCTATTTCATTTCAATGAATCAATTACGCCATTAGTTGATGAATGCTAGCTTTTTGGTTATGAAATAAAAGCTTTTTCTTTTGAGTTTTTGTAATAGGATTGTTAATTAAATAAAGATTGTTGTTCAGAAAATTCTATTTTTCCACAAACGATAACTTTAGTATCTTTTTAATTTGATTATACGAAAAGATTGAAAAAAATATATTTTTTAATATTTTTTATTTAATTTTGGTTAAAGAAAAGGTGACTTAAAAAATTATATATTATGTATTTTTTTAATATTTTACCTAAAATGTGGCTTTTAAAGCCATGCATTAATTTGTTGTTGTCGAGATTTCTAATTTGTTTATGTTTATGAGCAAGTTACTAGGTGTTGAGTACCTCACATGCAAGAAATGATACAGAATTTAAAATAGACAATGTCTTAATTTTCATTTTTAAAGTAAAAGTTTGGTGCAACGCTTCAATAGCATGGGTTCTAATATGAAACAGCAAACTCTCACCAAAAGCCAAAATACAAATTTAACTGCAATATTCTTTACATTTTACTTGTTTCATTCTTACTCATAATCCCATGCACAGTTCATGATTACCAATACTTTTTCTACAATTTCACATTCCATTATAAAGCAAAGGGCAGGGCAAGGCTATATCCCTTCAATTCATTCATTGCAAATAACTATGGAAAATCCAACCCAAGTGCAACATTTTGAAGATGAAGAAGAACATATTTTCCGTAGCAAATACCCACCGGTTTCAGTGCCGGATAACTTGACGTTGCCGGAATTTGTTCTCCAGGATGCTGAGTTATATGCTGACAAGGTAGCATTCGTTGAAGCAGTGTCCGGGAAATCATATACGTACCGTGATGTGGTTAGGGACACGAGGAGGTTTGCCAAGGCCTTGAGGTCGCTTGGCCTTAGGAAAGGCCATGTAGTTCTGGTATTACTCCCAAATATTGCTGAGTATGGCATTGTTGCTCTTGGAATCATGGCTGCCGGCGGTGTTTTCTCAGGTGCAAACCCCGCATCGCACCCATCGGAAATAAAGAAACAAGCTGATGCTGCAAATGCTAAGTTGATAGTAACAAATGGCCCAAACTATGAAAAGGTGATGAAATTAATCCTCTAGGCTCTATATGATACTTGTCTTTTTGTTCTTGAAACCTAGGAAATGTAATGGCACATAATATATGCTAATTGAAAAAGCAGGTGAAGAATCTCGAGCAACCCGTCGTTGTGATAGGCGAGGAGCACATTGAAGGCGCCACGAATTGGGACGAGTTGCTGGAAGCCGGGGACCGTGCAGGTACAGGCACTCGGTTTACTAAGGAAGAAGTTCTCCAGAGTGATCTATGTGCCCTCCCATTCTCATCAGGCACCACAGGAATTTCAAAGGGTGTAATGCTGACCCATAAAACTTAGTGGCTAACTTATGCTCCTCGCTCTTTAGTGTTGGATCGGAGATGATCGGTGAAGTCACCACATTAGGCCTAATTCCTTTCTTCCACATTTATGGTATCACCGGAATATGTTGTGCCACACTTAGGAACAAAGGGAAAGTGGTGGTCATGAATAGGTTCGATCTTCGGACATTCCTCAATTCACTGATCACACAAGAGGTCACATTTGCCCCCATTGTGCCACCGATAATTCTGGCCCTGGTTAAGAACCCCATAGTTGAGGAATTTGATCTTAGTAAGCTCAAACTCAGGGCTATAATGACTGCAGCAGCTCCATTAGCCCCTGAGGTTCTTGCTTTGTTCGAAAACAAGTTTCCTGGTGTCCAAGTCCAAGAGGTAAGCAATGACCCTTTTTAAAGTCACTTGAATCTCATGCTTTGTCTTTATAGTACTGGATACTTTATCTGTTTGATATTCTTTTTGATACTAGGCATATGGACTAACTGAGCATAGCTGCATCACACTCACCCATGGAAACCCCATGAAAGGCCATGACACTGCAAAGAAAAACTCAGTTGGGTTTATCCTTCCTAATCTAGAGATCAAGTTCATCGATCCTGATACCGGTCGATCCCTTCCGAAGAATACCCCGGGCGAATTGTGTGTCAGGAGCCAATGTGTAATGCAAGGTGCAAAACAATAGTAATAGCTATATATCATAAGGTCATTTGAAATAATATTGGAATGTAAAAAGGTTTTTGAACCTTATAGGTTACTATAAAAACAAGGAGGAGACAAATCGAACCATTGACAAGAATGGATGGCTCCATACTGGTGACATTGCTTATATAGATGATGATGGAGATATTTTCATTGTGGATCGCATAAAGGAGTTAATCAAGTATAAGGGTTTTCAAGTAAGCTCGCTCAACATTATGACATTTTTCTAGCTTTTTTCCTTTCTAAAGAAAAAACCAACCCATATACTTTTTTACCTTGATCTCATAAACAACAATAACCTTGTCATATTTCAAAGCAGTTGAATTGAATTGGCTAAAATTTGGAAGTGTTTGGTACTTTCACAGGTAGCTCCAGCGGAACTAGAAGCCATCCTCCTTACTCATTCCTCAGTTGAAGATGCAGCAGTGGTGCCGTAAGTATTAGCAACTATGTTTGCCACTATATCCTATACAATATAATGATGCTCTAAACACATAAAAGCGTTAAGTATTATCCAAATTCTTTTATTTAGATCCGTCCAAGTTATTTTTATTTTTTTTCAAATATGTTACTTTTTTTATATTTAATATTTTCTAATTTTATATATAATTTTGTTTTATGAAACTTTCAAATATAAATAAATTAATATAATTTTAATAATTACACTATGTATAATGGTTATATATAAAATTTTTATATGATTTAAATTATAATATATTATAACATTAAGAAATGGATTAAACTTAAAACTTGATACATATTTTAAAAGGATATTTTTATTTTGGAATTTATATATTTTTGTCTAATCTCATTTAAGTATGAGACAATATTTTACTATTTTATCGAATATATTTAAGAATTGAATAGATTTAATCATACTTGTATTAAACATGTACCTATATGTTACACTCAAACTTAATGAAGAGTGGAACTGAAATACAGGCTGCCTGACGAAGAAGCAGGGGAAATCCCGGCGGCATGCGTTGTGATGAACCCAAATGCCAAAGAAAACGAAAGGGACATAATGGAGTATGTAGCCTCCAATGTTGCACACTACAAGAAAGTGAGGGTTCTGCAATTTGTGGACACCATTCCCAAATCCCCATCTGGCAAAATCATGCGAAGGCTTTTGAAAGATAAGATGATGGAAAATATGCCCAAACCCCCTTCCTATTCCTAATTCCAACATTTCCTTCAATAAAATCCCTTTCTTTTGAATTACTCAAAGTAATCCATCTCATTGTTATGATCTTATGTTTAAAATGAAAAATGAAAATGCTTGCAGTCTCCTTATATATAATAATATTAATAATAGCAATATGTTACTATCTCTGTTTCTGCAACTTGATTTGGTAGTTAAGAGGGGACAAAGTGTCAATGTCAATAATTGTATATTAGGGTTTAGAAATAAAAATAAAAATAAAAATGTCAAAATTTGTTTCGAATAATTGTTAAAAGGATCCTAAAAGATTAGAATGACAAAAGCGGGTTTTGAGGGATAGGTTGACACCCATATTTGATTGTACGTACGGTGTAAGCTCTAGGTTGACAAATTTGCTCATATAGTAATTTAAAAATTATAAAATATGATAAAGTACCAGAGTTAATAACATATATAAATGACATAATTGTAATAGAAAATCACCATGACATTATATTTTAATACTGAGTTTAAAGTGAGAAAGATCCACCATCTAAACACAAATTGTGGTCCCTTTGATAGGTGAATTATTTTAATGTTTTGATGCTAGTATGATTATCATAATCCAAAAAATTGGACTTCCTTAATTATAATATGACAGAATATAGAATAATCAAATACCTCAATCTAATAAGGTACCTTTCGAGTTAGTTGATATATTTTAAAACAAAAAATAGAAAAAGGTTTCATTAACTTAAAATAATTAATGTTAAGTAGATTTTGCAGCACAAATTCTTAACTCAGGGATTGTAGGGATGATTTATTCTTTTTAATATTTTGAATTCTGACCCCACCTTTCCAATAATCTGCATTGTTTTATTATTAATCAAAATTTTTTTATGTATTTTAATTTTTATATTTTTTTTAAATTTTAATTTAAATGGGTGTTAATTTTGTACTATGCTTAAATTCTTATTTTCTAATTTTTGTATTTTTTAAAATTTGGAATTTTATTATAAGATCAACATTAAATTTATTTATTAATACGTAGCTTTTTTATAGGTAAAATTTTAATTAACAATTAAGAGATTAAAAATACAACATCGGATAATATAAAAAATAGACCTAATATTAGTTGGGCTGGCTACTTGTAACTGACAAGAAAAAGGCAACCCTTTCATTACCGTCCAAAAAACTACTACTCTATAGTCCATACTCCATAACCTGCAAAAGTTGCAATGCAATCAGCTTTTGTACTGGCACGTGTCATTATTTTAAATAAATTCTACCTAATTTGATTTCTGCATTAAAAAAAAAGTTACTGCAGCAGTAATAATACAACAAATAAATAAATAATAATAAAAGGAAATAATTTCTTCCAAAAAAGCTAGGCTTTAATTATTTTTTGCCCCACTCAGCACCTCTTTCGTTGTTTGTCCTTCCATTTTCAGTCTGTGAAAGAGACCCTGACTCGGTCTCAGACTCAGACTCGGCTGTGGGCTGTGCTTTGCTGTGCCTTGCTGTGCCTTATCTCCTTTCTTTTTCAAGATCTTTAATCCTTCTGCTCTTTCTTTTTCTATTCTTTCTGCCCAACATTGAAGTACGCATCGGTAAGTAACTCAATCTCACCAGAAAGCATTTGCCTTGCCTTTTCTTTCTTTCTTTCTTCTTTTTTTTTTATATATGTTTTCACTTTGTTTTTACTAAACGCCGTTAATAAATAGGAAAGATAAAACAGAGATTTCATTTTGGATTAATAAAGAAAGCAATAACGAGGTACTAGAGTTTCTAAAAATGGGGAAACATCTCTTGTTTTTGCGGCTCAATTGAAACATCATTTTCTTCCTATCTTCTACCTTTATTATGTGAACTTGTTTTAACTTTAGAAAGGAAAAAAAAAAGGTAAAGTGCGTTTTTTTTTATCGTTATGGTTCCTTTTCTTTTCTTGTTTTCTGGGGAAAATCAATGGAAACGACTGCGTTTGTGTTTGTTGAAAGGGTTCCTTTTTATTAATTTTTACCTTGTATTTCTGGCTGAAAGCTGAGTAGAATTTATTAAAACATTAAAAGGAAAAACGATATGACGAATGATATCTAAGAAGGGGACCAAATACTTTCTATTTTTTTTTTAGTAAAAATGAATATTTTAGTTTATATGTTTGTTCTGTTTCTGTTTCAATGCAAAACTTCATATATATTGTATGGAGAAAAAAAATTATGAGTAGAATTTCTTTTTTGTGTATTTTTTTGGTTGACATATATAGTATTTGTTGATTGATTTTAATGGTTCTCGTGGGGGTTTGAGTAAAAATGGTTGTTGGGATGGCTTTTTATACATCAGTAAATTGTTGAATTTATGGTAGATATTTTTCGGTACAAGAATTTATGGTAGATTAGGGTTTCATTGAATTTTGTTTTGTACAGTAGTTGTGGGTCTGATTCAGGGACCTACTTTGCAAGATTTCCCAGATAATCGAATGGGAATTATTGAAAGTGTTAGTGTTTTTAGACTAGGTTACTTGATTAAAAAGTGAATCCTTTTATTTATTTAATTTTTGGGTTCCTCTACTTGGACGTTATTACTGCTTCTTAGAATTATTGAAGATAGTGGGGCGTGCAGAGAGAGAGGGAGGGAGCTGCTTTGTTAAAGAGGCTAGACCGGGTAGTTTTTGTTGGATGGGTTGATAGATAAGGTAAATTCTTCTAGAGTTTTGGTGGTGGAATTTACTGCTGATGTTGAAGGTTTATGGAACACTACTATGCTTTTACTTGGGGTTGAAGATCAGCTTACATTCGTACAAGACTCGTATAGAGAGACAGTTTGGAATTATGGTGTCAGTTTGTTTGCGTTAGCAATAATGAATGGATGAGAAAAAAAGCTCTACTATTATTCTAGTTCGAATCTGCAAGGTCCAATATAACATACTTTTTGTCTTTGCTTAAGCTCTCTTTTCTGTTGGATATTGATATCTGCATAAAAAAATGCTCGGCTTGAGAAGTGATTGCTTTGTTTAGTCGAACCTCTCTACTACTCTGGTTGCGATTGTTTTGCTAAGTGGATTTGAAGTGGCATCAACAAACCTTTTTTAGTTTAAACTTGGGGAAGGGGTGGACTAAATATTGTTTCGTTGAAGTGGATAGAAAATTTTCTAACTTGTACCACTCTAGATCTGAGAAACAGAGAGGGTTGGACTTTGATGCTGTTAGATTTAGAGTTAAGTTTTGAACTTGATATGCAGGGATTAATTTTTGTTTATCAGTTGTTTTGCGTGCTACGTGTCTATATGGATTCTTTGAATGGTCTGCTTCATATATAAGGTTACTGAATTTAGGATGATTGAAATTGTTTTCATTTATTTCCTTTATGAATTGAGCAAACCTTGAGGTTATATTTTAGGATCTGTTGACAAGTGGCTTGGCTTTTATATGAAGAAGATTGTTTGAACTGTTCTGTGAGTTCTATCTCTCTCATGGACTGGAGTGCCAAAACCCCGTTGCAATGGGAGTGGGAGAACCTTATGATGTTAAATGCGACACCAACTGAAATTCCAAGGAAGCTAAGATCGGTAGAGTGGGATATTGAGGGCAAGGAAGAGCTGGACTCTGGGTCTCTATATTCTTCTGGTGCTGCTGCTGGAGGTAGTGGTGGTTCTGGATCAGATTTGGGCCTTGTTTCTTTGTCTAAAAGTTCGAAATCGGCATCCTTTAATTCTTCATCTGCGGGAGAGGTAAAAGCGACCACATTTACTTTGGAGGCTTTTGAAGCTATACCACATGAAATTAGCAACAAGAAAAAGGTTTCCAAGGTTGAGCACACCGGTAGTTCCCCAATATTTGAGGCTTCAGTTGGCTCTGGTGAGCCATTGCTCAGTTTAAAGCTTGGCAAGCAAACATACTTTGAAGATGTTTGTACAGGAAGCAATTCAAAGACTTCACCTTATTCTGCCACTCCTGCACCATCCCCTTCCCCTGCAAAGAGATCCAAACCCAATTGTCAGACAAAACATATTCTGCGTTGCCAAGTCGAAGGCTGTAACCTTGACCTTTCTTCAGCTAAGGATTACCATCGGAAACACAGAGTTTGTGAAAGTCACTCAAAGAGCCCTAAGGTTATTATAGGTGGTCTGGAGCTCCGGTTCTGCCAGCAGTGTAGCAGGTAAAATATTGTTTTAATGATCTTAGTATTGAAGACTTGAATTTCTTAGTTGATGGTAGTGATTTGATTCTATCTCATTATGAATGTTGAAATCATAATTCTCATTCATGATGTCAAAGGTTCCATGCTCTGTCAGAGTTTGATGAAAAGAAGCGAAGCTGCCGCCGGCGTCTTTCTCACCACAATGCAAGGCGCCGCAAACCACAGACAGATGCAATCCACTTCAGTGCTGCAAGGCCTTCACCAGCAGCATATGGTAATGGTTTCAGACCCAAGTTTGATATGTTTTTGTTCATAAAACTTTTGCTATTTGCTACTATCTCAAGAATAGACTAAGACACTTTTTTTTCCCTTCTCTTTTACCTCTCAAATTATGGAGTTGAGTTATTTTATTAACCAAGTCAGATCAGGATTTTTTTTGTTTTATTTAATCAAGATGTTCTTTAATAAATGGTACTTGGGTCTCTATGGTAATACAATATCTTAATATATGCTGCATTTGGTTGAAAAAATGATGTCAATAATATCTTGACTGATTCCTTAACTGAGTTTTATCTTGACATGTTTATCTCTTTTAAAACAATAATACCATCAGGGGCATCCTCAAGCTTTTCTGTGTTCTTTTTCCACTTTAATCTGTAAATCTATAATAGACATTATTGAATTCGCAGCTAATTATATATAATAGAAAAGGCATCGTTTATGCAAAATTTGGCAATTTACATACCTGAAATTGCCTTAGTTATAAAGTCTACAGTGTCCAAAATGTCTATTATGCATATGCTTCTTGAATTCCTATCATGCAGTTCTTGATATTTGTATGCCATTTAGATTAAAGGTGATGATGGTCTGGTTTGAATGGGTCTTGGAAAATAATTGCGGTTACCTTGTCGTATTTTGGTTTTTAAAAACTAAACCAAAACCAAACCTAATATCAGATGTAATCAGTTCGGATCTTTGGTTTTTAAAATTTTTTAAAAATTATTTTTATATACTTTTTTGAACTTACTTTCACTAATTTAGATATGATGTTTTTAATAGTGTATAAAAAATGGGAAAATATTTGGTACACTGCTACTGGAGTTTTTAGACCCCACAAGCAGGGATAGGGGTTGATAAGTGTCTTATAGGGGTATGGTAAAATATTTAAAATATATATATTTAAAAAAAGAGATGCATGTCAATTTTTTAAGGTTGCTTGTGGAATAAAAAAGGTACACTGCCATTGTACCACATACTCATCCAAAAAATTAGAAACTAATTATGAATTAAATAAAAATAGAATTCGGTTCGATTTGGATGAAAGCAGGATAGTGGTTTTTTATCTTGTAAAATGAAAACTGAACCGAACCAAACCAAACTGAATATATTTAAATAATACCTGAACTGAACACTATGATTCAAATTGATTTTTGGTTTTCTCAATTTTTTTCTTTTTTTGCTGTGTCCTAATTTAGATTTCCACCAAGATATAATGGGAAATCATGCATATTGTGTTTTTATTTTTTTCCTTTAATTTAACACGATCAAATAGTTTTGGGAAAGCTCAGCACTATACTTTGTTGGATGTTATGCTTTTAATATAGTCGCTGTTCCACCCTTAAAGTTAGAAGTCATATGCAATATTGTTTGTTAGCATCTCTTAAAGGTACCATCTTGTGCTCATGCTTGTGCAGATGGGAAACAACTGATGAGTTTTGTCTGGAATAAAGTGCCATTTCTTCATAATGCTAGGCCCAATGAAAATTTTTCATGGGAAGGCACATTTGTCTCCAAGTCCTCTGAAACGAAAGGTTATGCACTTACAAAAGCTGGAAATGTAAATGGACAGCTGCAACTGCCAGGCAACCAGCTGTTGAATTCCATGACATCTCGGTGTTACGATTCCAACAGATTCCCTGTAAAGGGCAAACAAAACACAGTTGAGGTTCTCAACCAAGGTTCGTTTTGTTTTTCTTACTAGGAAATAAGATATATCTCATATGCAGTTGGTTTTTTATTGTTACAAATGTACTTCTACACAAATTTGCTTTTTAAATGCACCTAGTAATGTGACAAAATGCCCTCAAGAATTCTTCCTTTATAGGAGAACATGAATAGAAGTGGATGTCCATTGAGACTGATGAGGTGAGATTGTTCGTGTAACCTTGAATCGTCTGCATTATGCAGATTTATGCTATCACATTCTAGATTTTATCCATGGAAAATTGTGCTGTCCATTTTCCTTGGAACATATATATATTCATATATCATTCATTTTTCATAAAACAGTGGAGGGAAAAATAAGGGTGCCTTTTCTTTTTCTCTAAAGGTTTGTTGTGACAGTGCAAGGTGACAACTATTAGAACTAGAAATTACCTTTCTTGTCCGGCTTCTTTGAGCTAAAGGATGTAAATGGTTATATGATATCTTTACTGCTGAAGTATACCCCTGAACCACCAATCCTCGTAGCCCTTTAGATGTGTTTGATGATGAAAAATATTGTTCTTTATGGAGTGGTCCATGAACATTAAAGTGCCATGGCTGCCCTCCATGGGAAATTGGGGTAATGCTACTTGAGGTCTTTGGCTTTTATGAAAACCTTTCTGGAATGTGATTACATAAGTTATAAACGAAGACATATGATAAAACAAATATTGTAGTCTAAGAGACGTGTGTTATTGATCCTTGATAAGTCTCATGCTTGTTAAAGATGATATGGTCTCGTAACTAAACTGATTTACAAGCTTAATCAAGTTTTGTGAAATCTTGTAGGTGTAGAAGAATCCACAGTTGCTTCAAATATGGGTACGACGCAAGATTTTCATCGTGCTCTCTCTCTTCTGTCAAATGAGTCTTGGGTTTCTTGTGAGCCAAAACAACATGGTTCACTTGCGTACCCTGTGCAAGTTAGTGGTAGCAGCATGTCTCAGCCCACGATGAATGTGATTTCGCAGAGTTTCCCTATTCCATATGCCTTGTCTGAAAACTGGCAGATGGAACAAGAGCAGACAACTCAATCCCAAGTTGAGGGTGACAACCATCTTCAAGAGTTTCAGCTTCTCAAGGCTCCATATGATAATAGCTTTTATTCCAATCAGATGAATTGATTGCCACAAATCTTAAACTTTAATTTTTAACTTGGTAAGGTTCACACGTTGAAGATAATGTAACTTTTCCTGATCCTATTTTAGTCAAATTTAATCTTTTAAATATTGCGTGCAGCTGGAATTCACGGGTGTAAAAGCCATATGCTTCATTTCCTTTGTTTTTCTTTCTTTTTATTTTTATTTTTTTGCTTAAAAATGTCATGTAATGTTATGGGATGGACTAACAATGATTTAGTAGGGCTGAGCAGGGAACTTAAGAAAATAAAAAATTTATTCGTCTCATTTGATTTTGATTTTGTTATTATTTAATGCATTGAGTGGGGGGGGGTTATAAAAATAATACAAAAAAAATACAAAAAGGGTATGAAGCAAAGATTAATTACGAGAATGAGTTAATTTTATAGTGAACGTGGGTGTTATCACACTAGCAGGCAGAACTATTTAAACTCTACCATCAATCATTACTTAATAATTTCATGGGAAAAAAATGAAAAATGATTTTTTAAGTTGCGTTGCTGGAAACATTGGTGGCACATGTATAACCTTTTTAAAAACAGCAAAAGATGGGATATGGAATAAAAAATATTTTTTTGACGCCGCCTGATATATCGGTAATATTAGTGTTAAAAGTTTTTTTAAAAAAAAGCCTGACAAAAAAAAAACTAAGAGCGAAGAAAATTAGCTTACATAAGATAGTGCTATCGACATGTTAGGCAGTACTAGTTTGAAAATTTTGAAAAAGTTTACAGTTAAAATGGGTGCCGCCATGTTTCAAGGTGGCACCATCACCTTATAAATTGCCCCCTTCCTCGGTCAAAAAACAATTTCTATTGTTTAATAGAACAAAAGAAAAAAAAGCTTGTTTAACAAAACGAGATAGAAAAAAGAGTTTGTTTAACAAAACGAGAAAAAAAAAAGCTGTTAGAAATCAAAATTAAAGATCAACATATTTGCTTTTCATTTTAGACTTCAAAAATCATGTTTGAGTTGATAAGATTAGTTTGTAATTATTTTTATGTAATTTTATTTTATATTGATAATTAGTAGTATGAGATACAAATTGTTTGATAAAATTTTTTTTGTTGCTTTAAAATAGTATTAGTTGATTTAATAGGAACTAATATATATATTAATTTTTAATTTATTTTACATATTTAGTATTGAAGATGAATAACCAATTTTTCATATACATCCATTTTGATGGGTAATTTTTCAAACAAAAGTTGGTTGTATATTTGAATTGTGCCATCAAATAAGATTGAGGTTTAACAACAGTGTAAAACTTGATGAAATGAAACAAAAGATTAGTGCAAAAATCGCTCGAAGTTGTGGGAGGAGGATGTCCAGACTACTCTACAAATTTCTATTTTTTTCAAATTCGTGCAAATATAGAAAGATGAAACTTGTAGAGGATGATGACATGGAGACCATGATCGCACTATATTGTTCGTCTGGTAACGTTGAACCAGATGAGTTGTCCATTGAGTTAGCGGATGCTGAGCCCGTTCAAAATGCCACTCCATTAAATCAATAATATGAAGTTCATGAGCCGTATACAGAGGTTTTGAGAGTGTCTGCCAATAGGCAATTTTCTGCACACAGATTTGACTTTGATTTGAATGTTGGGTGGGTAGAACTGTGCGATTATGGAGCGACATCAACATGGGGCGACAATCCACATAATGCTCCTAATGTGTATAATAACCCTAATTTAGGTCCCTATTTACAGATACACCCATTGATGATTGGTATCGATGCAAATGGTGAGAAGGACCTGATAATAATGATGGTGGTTCTGATCACTAGAGTGAAGATTTTAGTGGCCCCGAACTCAATGAGGTCTCAAATGATATCGACAAAGAAGGTCCAGATAGTGATGATAATGTATATGCCCTTCCGCTTGGGAACTTGACTCGTGGCATTGTCATACAGAATGACCCTTTAGCCTACATGTTGAGCTTAGATCCCAATGTTGCGCATACATCTGAGTTCCTTAAATACCTAGATATAATACCTTGTCACAAGTTGAAAACAGATTTTAAATTAGAAGAGTTGGCTGTATGTTAACAATTTACAAATAAGGAAGAATATGTATTTACCATAAAAAAGTATAACATGAAAGTGTCAGTGGACTACAAAGTTGTTATATCTAAACCGGCATTATATATTAGGGAGTGTTGGAGGTCTGCAGAAGGTCACAACTAGTGGGTACGAGTTGCATTGATGTAGAGGTCGCAACTGGAGGAGATTGGAAAATATGTAGGGCCTCGTACATGTATGGATGCACGAATGACAGAAGACTATTGAAAACTTGATACGAAAGCAATTTGTAACTGCATCATGCCACTGGTGAAAGACATGCCCACCATTCTTGTATCCGTCCTGATTGTCGACATGCAATCCCAATTTCAGTACAGAGTGCCTATACATGAAAGCATGGTGGGCTAAACAAATGGCGACAACACAATATGGACATTGAGATGCATCGTACAATGAACTACATAGTTGTTTTGGACATTCGATCCATGTATTAGGGTCTTTCTCTAATGTAAGCTGCTTGTGCAAGTTCATGGATCCTGGTTGTATGAGAAATACATGAAAATCCTCATTATTATAGTTGCACAAGAAGGTAACTAAAATATACTACGGATAGCCTTTACCATTGTGGAGGCTGAGAACATGAAATTGTGACAATTTTTATTGACGAACTTGCAAAGGCATGTTGTTAGACAAGACAACATTTGTATTATTTTTGATCGATTAAAGGGGCTAATTCTAGTGATTAGGTGTTTTAGTATTCTGTGGAGATCCGTCTAATACATCCACCACATTGTTGTTAACTTTCACAGGGAATTTAAAAATGTACATTGGCGTATAGAAGTCGTGAACATAGGTAATTCAATAGTCATATTTTCTTTTTATCTTTTGAATACATTTAGAAATTAAAACAAATGAAAACATGTCTTATAGAAATATGTATGCAAGGTACAAGTTGGAATAACACTGTTTTGGACAGAGGATAACAAGGCTTCAAGCTTAAATGAATCGTGATGTATACTAATGGTTCAATAGCATAGAGCTGTATCAATGGGCTCAATGTTTTGATGACAATCTCGCTATGACAACCAAATTTTAGTGGTGTCAGAAATAGTGGTTTCGAGACCATGGTTTTGACGAGTGAGTAAATATTATAATGTTTATTTAATGTTTATATGGTTATATTGGGGTCGTGCTAAATTTTCGTTAAGAAATTTTAATATTTAAATAGTTAATTAAGTAAAAAGGACTAATTTGTAAAAGCTTCAAAAGTTGGTTTCAATTAGTTAATTGAACTAAATAGCTTTAAAAAGGTAAATTCATCAACTTGGATAGTAATTAGACCACAATGTAAGTTAGTGGATGATGTTGGATAGGTTTTGGTGTTATTTTGAAAATTTTGTAATTAAGTAAATTAAACATTAAGAAAATATGATAAAAATTGTATCATCATCTTCCTTTCTTTTTCTTCTTCTTTTTTGTTTTTAAACCGTGAAACCATAACAAAGGAGGAGCTAGGTTCAGCCAAGCTAATTTTCTTATTCATGGTATGTGTTTAAGCCTCATTTTAATAATTTTTATGTTTTTGAACTCGTTTTAGCTTAATTTACTTAGCCCAGGGGTTAATTTGCAAAATTGTTAAAGGATGAGGGATGTATCATGACTGAAATTGATGTTGTTGTGAAGTTATTTGTTAGATAAATAAAGTTAGTTATTAAGTGAATATGTTTTGTTAAATGATTTTTAATGAATTTAGGGTTTCGAGATTCAATTGCTAAAATAGTGAAATTTCATGTATAATGTGTGAAATAATAAAATATGTAGACTTATTTAAGTGTAGGGAAGAATCAGTTATAATGAGATTATTTTAAAAATGGTTAAATTTCAAGTTTAGGATTTGAGAACTAGATTGTTTAAAAGCTAAAATACTAGGGGTAATTTGGTAATTTTACATTTAAATGAGTTTGAGCTAGAATTGATGATTTTTGAATGTTTGGAATTCTTAATTGAGTTAAATTATATGTTAGATCAAGAAAAGAACCAACCAGACTTAAATCGGGGAAAAGCTAAAGTCTTGGATTAGTCTTCAACTCCGTTTTTTGCAATTATAGGAATCGAAGTAAGTTCGTTTAAATTTTGTGTTTATACGATGGAATGTCATTTTTATTTTTAAGTGTAGGTTGCACACGGTCTGGTACGCGATTTGAGACATGACCGTGTGTATCAAGTCAGTGAGCTACACGGTCTGTCACACGGCCTGTGACACGGCCGTGGGGCCCTATTTTGAATATACACATGAGTGGACACATAGGTTGGGACACAGCCGTGTAGCCCTACTTCGAATGTCAACACGATCAGGGCTATGTCACATGGCTTGGCCACATGGCCGCGTGACCTCTGTTTCCAAAAATTTTAACTTTTTCTCAAATTTTTTTTTTGTTTTAAATTAGTCTCGAACTGTTTCTAGGGCTTTGAAGGCTTGATTTAAGGCCCAAATGTGTATGTTTGCTAGGTTTGTAATGAGTGTTTGGTAATTAATATTAAATGGCATTATTGATATGTTTTGAAGTTAATTGTTCTGATTTATACGACAATGGTTTGTAACCCTAATCTGGCGACAAAGACGGGTTAGGGGTGTTACACTCGATATGGACATATGACCACCAACATCGTAGAGTTCATTAATGTCGTCTTGGAGCATACATGACATCTTCCCGTTTCAACTATTTTTTCAGGTATGTTCTGTAGGTTGACAACCTTGATGTTAATAGTGGGGGAGAAATAAGCAAATCAGATGGAGGTGGGACACATTCACTGCAAGGAGGTTAAAAAGGAAATGACAACACTGAGAGTGAGGTCGATGAATGTACAGCTATATTCTCGGCACTGGAAACTTTCCAGGTGATAGAGTCTGTCAGCCATCGAGCGGGTATCCTGGCTAGGTCCTACGGAGTTAATCTCCGAAACAAGCAGTGTGATTGTGAGAGATTCTAGACTCTTTGATACTTGTGTTCACACGTCATTGCTATTGGATTTGGTGCCTTAAGTGTATTGTCGTCTATATATGCTTGTATTTTTTTCGAATAGATTGATTTAAAAAATTACATTAATACCTTTTGTATATTGTCCTCAATGATTTTTGTACGCAAAGTAAAATGAAAGCAAATATTAGCTCATTGGTTATCTAATATTTAATTAATATTAAGCGGTAGTATATAGTCGGATTATAACACAGAAAGATAACTTATATTAGTAGAAAACTTTGTCTAATAAAAAATGAACAAATTGATTGAAAGATTAATATATTGTCTATCAAGTCCAATTGGGAATATGTTCATTGTCTATCAAGTCCAATTGGGAATATGCTTTGTCTTGAGCATCGAAGCTGATGACTTTTAGAAGATAGAGAAATAGATATGATCGACTTGATTGACAATACATCGGACATGTTCTAAGTAGAATATTTGTAGATGTACTCACTTGTGACGTTCATAGTGTGACATACCTTAATCTTGAGTGGATGATGAACTATGTTGTTGGATCTAGTGCCCTAAGTATAGTATATTCATTTGTAAACTTGTAATTTTTTTTTCAAACAGATTGGTTAATAAAATGATTAATGGATTACATTAATATTCTTTGTATAATATCCTAATGTGGTTTTTGTATGCAAAGAAAAATAGAAGCAAATATTATCTCACTAGTTGTCTAATGTTTAAACTAATACTAAGCGGTATTATGTGGTAGATCATAATACGGAAACATGACTTATACTATTAGACGAACCTAAACTTGTCCTTAGTCTAACTGGAAATGAGAAAACTGATTGCAAGACTAATATGTCATCTATCAAGTCCAATCAGGGACATGCTTTGTGTTGGGCATCAGAGAGGATGACTCTGAGAAGATAGATACATAAATGTGACTGGCTGGACTAATGGTGATCAGATTGGACCCAAGCAAAATAGATCTTGAATCCATTTTTGGATTTATTCACTTGTGACGTTCATAGTGTGGCATACCTTAATCCTAAGTGGATGATGGATTATGTATGCTTGAATAATATAATTTGATGTAAGTAAAAGCCTGAGTTCGAATAGATAAGGAATCGAAAGTTGGTGCATTGGGTATATGACTTCTGCAGTATGTAGAATCATTCAAAATAGTAGAATCCGTAGCTCGAGACATGTGTAAATGATATCCTCTCATTGGTATTACATGATAGATGAAAAATAAATGTGGCCACAAGTCGTTCATCTTTGTGATGAATGACTTAATTACTATTTAATAGTAATTGACTTTTCATTACGAAAGATGTAATGGCTACCATGAGATAAAATAGGATCATATTGAAAGAGCGAGTTTATCCCAAAGAGATTAAGGATATCTTATGAGGGTAACACACTCATTGTACGAGCATTGATCAAGTTGCTTTTGTAATGATATGTCATTAAGGAAAGCTCAGTCACGAAGATACTATGGTGGAATGAGTTCGTGACTAAATGATTTTATAATTAACATGAGAAAAACTAAAACTTAATTAGAAATCATTTGAGCCCTAATCACATATGTCCAATTGATCCCTCTGCTAGCTCGTTGAAACTAGAAAAGAATTGCATGTTGAATCAAATGAACAAAAATGGATAGAAATGATAGAAATGAGAAACATTTGAAAATAAATGTGGTTTTCTCACTAAGTATGGAAATGACCTGAAAATTAATTTATGATTTTTCAATTAATTAATTAATTGAAGTTTAAAAATGGAATTAAATTATTTGGCCATTATGAATCTGTTTAAAGTATAAATATTACATATATTTTCTCATAGATTCTTTTACGATAAAGTTGCCATTGATCTTAACGAAATCAGAACCAGGTTTGTAACAGCTCGCTTTCAGTGAAATAAGAACAGTGGTTTCGGGACCACAAATCTGAAGTCAAAAAAATTATTTTATTATTATTTTATTGCTTACAGCATGCTAGTAGTACCGTATAAAAATTTCATTAAGAAATTTTACCGTTTACATGCTCAATTTGATTAAAAGGAATAAATCACGTAAAGTGCAAAAGTTGAGTTTTAGTAGCTAAATGTATTAAATAGCTATAGAAACTTAAAGTATGAGCCCTTATTTGGTAAATATATCATAAATGATGTTAGTGGATGAACATGATTTGACATTATTAAAATTTTGATTATTTCTTAAGGTTATTTTGGTAATTAGTAAATAAAGTAAAAATTAAATAAAACAAAAGAAAAAGTTAGCATCTTTAACCTTTATTCAACCAAAATTAAACGAGTGGGAAGCCATGGAAGCTTGAAAGTTTTAGCTAGACTAATTCCTATTACATGTGAGTGATTTTTGCTACGTTTTTATTGATTTATATATTTTCGGGATCGTTGTAGCTTAATCTAGCTAGCCTAGAGACTAATTTGTGAAACTGTTAAACTATTAGGGTTTTTCCATTAATGAATGTGTATAAGTTTTGATGATTTATGGAAGAAATTGTTTAGTTGTTAATAGATAAAAAAACTTTTGTTAAGTGATTTTTGATGAAATTGCCAAATAGGGATTATATTGAAAAATAAAAAAATTTACATGGTGAAATTGTGAAATAAATGAAATATAAGGCTTGATAGGGACCTAATTGATATTTGGCTATAGTGGGTTATGGTGGAATTGCATGAATTTCCATTTTTATGAACTAGAGACTAAATTGAATAAAATACATATTGAATTGAGCTAAATTTATCCGTATAGATCAAGATAGACCTCGTACGGCTTTAGATTGGGGAAAGGACAAAGTCTCGGATTAGTCGTCTCCGTATCTATATTTACTCGTCAAGTTAAGTTCGTGTAATCGAATTGTGTATATATACTATTGAAAGAAATATACTTGTGTTTTTAATTACTATACGTATATATCAGTTGCATATCCAACGACGTACAATGACTACCAAGCCCCGTTTGAACCTTAGGAATTTGTGGGATACAAATGACATGTCATTAGGGTTTACATGATTCGGGTGATAGTCCTGAATGTCTTACCAATGTATGAGGTCTGACATGTGTCGCGGATACTTCACAACTCGTGTGAGCAGCATCGTGTAGCTATGTCTCGACCTACAGCTTGTGTGAGCATTCTGATTCACAGCTCATATGAGCATACATGTACAAGATTTGACGGATTACAGTTATATGATTTAGCACACTATGTTGAGCTATCCTAGGTATTTGACGGTATTCTAAATAGTTCAATGGGCATTATTCTGATACGAGATGGTAAGAGTTCGATACGAACTATTATAGATACACATGAGTATTACTTTGAAATGTTGATACAAGGCATATTGAGAATTGAAATAGATGATACATGTATATGAAACTTAATCAAATGATGTGTTCATCCATGTTTATTTGTTTATGTATATGTTTTCATGGCTAACATGTTTGATGTATTTGCATAGGCTTTGGAAAAATTATGTTGGAATATGCTATGTTTACTTAACTATTATGTGATTAAATGGTAATTTATGTTTTAAGTTATACGAACTTACTAAGTATAAATGCTTACTCTATGTTATTTTTCCGTGTCTTATAGTGCATCAAAAGCTCGTTCGGGTTGGAAGCTTCTCGGAGCTATACCACACTATCCATCAGCTCTTTTGGTACTTTCAGTTGTTTTGATTTTGGTTATAATGGCATGTATAGGTATTTTGGCTAATGTTGGCCTATATGTTCGATTGTTGAAATGGCCATTTAGTTTGGCTCGTATTATGGTATTTTGGTGTTCAATTGAATTTAGTTTTTTGCATGTAAATATTAGCCTTAATATTATTGATATTTGGCTTGTTTTGTTTGAATATGTAACACCCCTTACATGTACCAGAGACCGAGACAAGGTACGGGGCATTACCATACACAAACATGACATTTCTGGAAAATCACAAGCTATAAAATTTCGTTCCAAATTAAAACCAATCAAACATATTCATAGTGTCTCTATTATGGGCCTACGAGAAAAGAATGGTTCAGGACTAAACCGAGAGCTTAAGAAAATCTTAGGAAAATTTCTAAGTTTAAGCCTCACATGCCCGTGTGGAGGCAATGCACACGCCCGTGTCCCTTACCCGTGTGGAATTAATTGAATTTATTTTTCATTTCAAACCTACAGGGGTTTTCACACGGCCGACCACACGCCCGTGTCCTTGGCCTGTGTCTTTCACACGGCCTAGACATGCCCGTGTCGTCGCCCGTGTCCAAAAACCTGAGCATTCTATTTATGATGTCATCATGCATTTAGGGGTTCACGGCCAAGACACACGCCTGTGTGCTAGGCTGCGTCCTCCACATGGTTGAGACACACGCCCGTGTCTCTGCCCGTGTGTTTATTACCATGCATACTGATCTAAAAATTTTAAGAGCAGGGGACACACGGCCGTACCACACGTCTATGGAAATAACCGTGTGTCACCTACGGCCTAGACAAACGCCCGTGTGTCTACTCGTGTGGACCTTTTTGGAGGCTACAATCCAGGCCAATGGTCACCCTCAACATCCACACACATTTGTGAACTTCTATGGCATTTAACAGGGCCTAAATATGCCCAATGACTACTTTCAATGGTCTATTGCATGTTAACCTCATCTCATTGCTTTTACACATGCTAGATCATCTTCTTTGTATTAAGGATTACCATATCATCAAACACATTTAGACTTGGCTCATTTTATAACTCATTGCCAATTATGACCTAGCCATCTTCAAATGATTTGGCCACATTTCACATGTCCATTCCTAATATACCACATTTAACCATCTCATGAACATTTAAACACCAACAAGCACAATTAGTAAGTTACAACCTATATCAAAATGAGTCATGTCTTATGACCATATACAAAATGAATAGGTATATCATTCAAGCCCTTACATTAGCTAACCAATGACACATATAACAAAATAACCAAAAGCTTATACATGCCATTGTAACAAAGTAAAGGTGTCTATATACCAAAGCAAGATAAGCTAATAGTGTTGACAATACTCCAATCGTCTTCCAATCTTCACGAGTCCACGAGCTCTGTAAAACAGGGAAAAGAAAGGGGGTAAGCATTAACATGCTTAGTAAGTTCGGATAACAGGAAGATAAACTTGTTGGTTATTTTGCATACAACCATAAAAGATATTCATGCCAAACATGCATAGTATAAATTAACTATCACATACACTCAATCCTCAAGTTAGTTTCCTCTCAAGCAATATAGCATTAATTTTGGTGAGCTCATCAATCCAAACATTTCCATTCTCGTGTCTTATTATAGTCCCATTGAATTTCTAAAAAATCTCGATGAGTATCCCATTTACCGTCAAGTCATGCTAGTGACCATTTTAAATATACACTCCTATGAACTTCACTCTTACGGCAGGATTACCAATCCAAATTAAATCCCTCATAACATAAATTCAAGGAGTATTGTCGGGATTACCATTCTAGGCTAAATCCCTTACAACAATAATTACTCCAATACACTCGGATCTGAAATGCCAGTCCAGGCTAACTTCAATCCTTAATCGTATTACCCATCCGGGATAAATCCACAATGCACATATATTCATCGGGAGGATTGATCACTTAAGGAACACCCGTCCGGGCTGGATCCTTACTATACTGAGATCATTGGATTACTCGTGTGGACTAAATCCCTTTCTACAATACATGCAAGATCTCATGTCATGTAAACAAGAATTTACCCATCGAGTCTCCCTTTATCATTCAACCGGGACAATTGTCATCTTTTTTATTTTGCACTATCACATTTCATGGATTGTCATGCAATCAATATCTAAGTTAACATTCATTTAAAAATATGTATTTTCAAGTATATTTAAAGTTTTCTTCGAGTTACACAAAGTTTACTTCGAGTTACACGAACTTATTTGGTAATTACTTCGGTTTCGTATTTCGGTTATTCTGAAACCTTTCGTTTTCCACGGTCGAACTTCAGAATTGGTTCCTCGGGGTCTATCTCAGTAAAAATAAATTATTAATACATCATTCTATTCATTTTGGACCTAAATTTTTACCCCTGGCCAAAACAACCATTTCACCCCTAACATTTTACATTTTTACAAATTAGTCCCTGGGCTCGTATCATGGAATGCATAAAATTCCTTGGTTACCCATGCCTAGCTGAATTTATCCTAAGTTCATACCAGCCCATATTTTCCTCTATTTCACTTTTCTACTGCATATTATATACTTTTTACAAAATGGTCCTTTAAGCCATTTCCATGAAAACCTACCTAGTAAAAGTTGTTTACCATCCTTTAAACTCTCATATTCCTTCATAAATCATCAAAACACAAGCATCTCATGCATGGGTAAATTTCCAAACATGAACCCTAGATTGAGGTATGGGTAGAAATGGATAGAGCATGTTACGAGGATCTCAAAATTACAAAGAACCTTAAAAACGGGGTTAGGGAGCACTTACTATTGAGCTTGAAATGTTGAAAACCCTAGCTTATTGAGCTCTAGGAATTTTGGCAGCTATGGGGAAGAAGATGACTGATTTTGGCTTTCTTTTTCCTAGTTTATTAAGTTTATTACCAAATAACCAAATGCCCCTCCTTACAAAACTTCTAAATTTTTCTATGCATGCCCATTTTTGTCCAAAAAACTTAGAAATTGGGAAAATTGCTATTTAAGACCTTCTAATTTATAATTCAAAGAAATTTCATGCAAATTGCTTCTAGAACCCTAGTTTTTCAATTTATTCAATTTGGTCCCTAATTTCCAATTGGACACCTTATACTTAGAATTTCTTCATGAAACTTTAACATGTGTTTATTTTCATACCCTAGAACTCATAATAATCATAAAACAAATATTTTAATGTCAGATTTTTTATCTCAAAACCACTATTCCGACTAGGCCCTGTGTAACACCCTACACCCGTACCCTACACTGACACGAAATACGATGCGTTACCTACCTTAAACACATGCATTCCTACGTTTCTGAATCATTAAGATCTGGTCAAATTTAAAACTTTGTCTAATCTTCTTCAATATGGCCTAGGAGACTCCAAACATTCATTTAAAAACCAACAGGAATCAATTCGGGTCCTTCAACGAACTCTGAAAAATAACACTAGACACAGGGGTACACGCCCGTATGGGAGGGGCAACACCCCTGTGTGGCCAATTCGACATGGTCGTGCTGTTGGCCCGTGTGGCTCACACGGCCTAAGCATATAGGGACACGCCCGTGTCCTTTACCTGTGTGGAATTAATTTCAATTTCGAACCTACAAGGGTTTTCACACGGCCTGGCACACGCCTGTGTCCATGGCCCATGTACCTCACACGACCATGACACGCCCTTGTCTTAGCCCTTGTGCAAAGACCTGGACATTCTGTTTCTGATGTCAGCAATTCTTAAGGGTCACACGGCCAAGGCACACGCTCGTGTGGCTGTGTCCTTCACACGGCTGAGACACACGGCTGTGTCTCTGCCCGTATATTTACTACCATACATACTGACTTGCAAATTTTATGTGCAAGAGACATACGGCCGTATCGCACGCCTGTGGGGCATACCGTGTGTCACATACGGCCTAGAAATATGCTTGTGTGTCTACCTGCATGGGCAAAAATAAGGCTATCTACCAAGCCTCTTTGTCAGTCTTACTCACATAACCTACACAAAATCAATCAACACCAATACAAGAATGATTCACATAACTAAAACAACCACAATAGACAACATTTCTCATATGCAATATACTCATCCATGAAAATAGCATCTTTTATGTATATATAACAAAATGAATATTAGCCTTGATTCAAGGCTTTATACAAAATAAAGGGTTTTACCACAAGCCAACACATTTGGCCAATTCCCAATGACACAAAACATTAAAGCCTAAGCCCTATACATGCCATACTCAAAATAAGTAATCTAACTATACCGAGTGCTTCGGCTGATAGTATGATCGTTGGCTCTAATGTCCGTTGGTCCTCGAGCTATTTAGGTGGCACTATAAGAAAATGGAAAGGAGAGGAAATAAGCACAAGGCTTAGTAAGTTGCATGCAAATAAATATAACAATAATTCTACCATTCATCATCATGCTCATAATACAAGATAAGGCATAAGCACAACTTACTCATCACTATCCATTACAAATCATATAGCATATTTTGAGCTCACATCTCATATATACTAAATCGGTACCTGTACTACTCACAACAAAGTTGTACTTCTTTCATTAACTTAAACCATAACTCTCACCATTGAACCATTTGGAACACTACCAGATAATCAATAAGCCTTAAACATGGGGTCGAATGCTGATGCTATGTCTCAGACATGGTCTTACACTGGCTCATATCTCAAGTCGATGCCATGTCCCAGACATGGTCTTACACTGACACATCTTGTAGCTAATACATGTCCTAAGCATGTCTTACACTGGCTTACGTCTCGAAGCCGATGCATGTCCCAGACATGTCTTACACTAGCTCTCGTCTCAATGTCGATGCCATGTCCTAGACATGGTCTTACACTGGCTCATAATAACCCATACGTCATGGCATGAATATCCAATTTATTTCCTATGGTTTAAATGAGAGATTCTACTGTCTCAATTATCATCATACATTCTCAATTCCATAATCAAGCAATTCATGCTATAGCAATCCAAAAACATATAATAACAATGTAGTTGTATTATTTACATACAACTTACCTTGGATTATAAAATATGGAGATTAGTCGATCTAATCTACTTGTTTGGCCTTCCCCCTGTCTAAGTTCAGATTTTGAATTTCTTAATATAATAAAATTAACTCATTTTGTTAGCACCTTAATCTAGACACTCGAAAATTCAATATTGGGCAAAATGACCATTTTGCCCCTAGACTTTCACAAAATGACCATTTTACCCCTATGCCCAAAAATCAATTTTTATCGAATTTCTTCAGATCATAAGCCTACCCGAACCCTTTTTACTCTTATAGCAATCCAAAATTTCCACTACTTCACACATTTATCACTTATTTTACAACTTATGTAAAATGGTCCTAGTTAGGGTTTCCATGAAAACTTCTTTACAAAAGTTGTTTATTACACATCTAATACTCATATTCTTTCATAAAATTTTAGAAAATTACATGAAAAATTTCATGGTAAAACCCTAAACTTTCAACCATTTTGCAAAATGGCCCCCTCATTTGAAAGCTCATGCTTCAAGGGGTCCAAAAATGTAAAAATCATTAAGAAAACTATCAAAATCACGTACTTGAGAAAGGGATAAGTTGCTGAAACTTTCCAACTTCCCAAACCCCTCTAATGGCTGATATTTCGGTGGGAATAAAGAAAGAGTAAAGAGGATGAAGGTAAATTTTATTTTGTTCAATCTATTCACTTAAGTCACCAACCCACCTAATTTCTTTAACTTTTCTATTTCCTTGTCCCTTGGCCAGTCATGCAATTCCAAAGGGTCTAATTTCCCTTTAAAGACCTCTAATTAAGGCTCTCTAGCTATTTGACACCCTTACCTATCAAAATAGGACTTTTGCACTTTATGTGATTTATTTTTCGTAATTAAGCTTATAAACGGTAAAATTTCTTCACCAAATTTTTCATGCACTAATATAAACATGTTATAATCTTAAAATAATAATAAAATACTTTCTCCAACCTCAGATTAGTGGTCTCGAAACCACTGTTCCGACTAGGCCCAAAATCGGCTGTTACACCCTATTTCAGGATGTTACATTTCTCCCCCTTTAGGACTTTCGTCCTCGAAAGTCTTACCAGTAAACAAGTTCGGATATTGAATTCTCATGGTTTCTTCAAGTTCCCATGTGGCCTCTTCTTCTCCTTGTTTATGCCATAAAGCTTTCACCATAAGTCATATCTGGTCTAATCTCGATTTCTGTCGGTGAAATCACATGAGAGGGGTCAGATCTATATCTACGCAACATGGACACATGGAATACATCGTGAATCTTTTCCAATTCGGATGGCAACGCTAACCGATAGGCTAATGGTCCAACTCTTTCGATAATCTCATATGGTCCAATAAATCGCGAGCTCAATTTTCCTTTCCAGTCGAATCTCAAAACCTTTTTCCATAGAGATACTTTTAAGAACACTTTATCCGACGACTTTCTTTTCAAATCAACAGATGACTTCTTTCTATCTGACGCCGCTTTCAAACAGTCGCGTATCACTTTAACATTTTCTTTAGTTTCCCTGACTAAATCAACTCTGTGAATCTGGCTTTCCTTGATCTCTTTCCAATTCAGTGGAGTTCGGCACTTCCGGCCATACAATGCCTTGTAAAGTGCCATCTTTAAACTCTTCTGGAAACTATTGTTATAGGCGAATTCCACCAATGGTAAATATTTTTCCCAATTGCCTTGAAATTCAAGGACATAACACCTTAACATGTCCTCGAGAGTTTGAATCATCCGCTCAGACTGACCATCAGTCTGTAGGTAGAATGCCGTACTAAAACTCAACTTTGTACCCAAGGCTTCCTGCAACTTCTTCCAAAATCTCGAAGTGAATCTTGGATCCCTATCTAAAATGATCGACAATCATACCCCATGTAGTCTCACAATCTCAGATATGTACAAGTCCGCCAGTTAGTCAAGTGAGAAATATGTCCGTACAGGAATAAAATGAGCCGAATTTGTTAGTTTATCAACTATAAACCAAATGACATCTTTCTTTTTCGGTGTTAACGGCAATCCTGTCACAAAATCCATAGTAATCCTGTCCCATTTCCATCCGGGAACCATCACAAGCTGTAATAAACCCAAAGGCACTTGATGTTCAGCCTTGACCTGTTGACATATCAAGTATTTCGACACAAATTCAGAGATATCTCTTTTCATGCCATTCCACCAGTACATTTTCTTCAATTCATTATACATCTTGGTACTTATCAGATGAATAGACAATCGACTATCGTGTGCCTCTTGCAAAATTTTTCGAACCAGTTCATCATCTTTAGGTACACAGACCCAATCTCAAAACATCAAACAACCATTAGGATCAACCCAGAAATCTGATTCAACGCCTGTCTCACATTGTGCTCTCTTGGCCTGCAAGTCACTATCATTGATCTAAGCTGCGCAAACTTCTTGGAGAAATGTCGGTCTGGCTCTTAACTCAGCCAAAACTGAACCATCATTAGATAACGCCAAATGCGTATTCATAGCCCTTAATGCAAACAAGGACTTCCCACTCAAGGCATCGGCGACTACGTTTGCCTTTCCCGGGTGGTAATCAATTATCAGCTCATAATCTTTAATTAATTCTAACCATCTACGTTGTCGCAGATTTAATTCCTTTTAAGTTAGAAAATACTTCAAACTCTTGTGATCTGTGAATATACGGCAAGTTTCACCATACAAATGGTTTCTCCAAATCTTCAAGGCAAATACAATGGTAGCTAGCTCCAAGTCGTGTGTTGGATAATTTTTCTCGTGTGGCTTTAGTTGCCTCGAAGCATATGCTACCACTTTGCCCTCCTGTATAAGCACGTAACCCAGTCCATTTAAGGGCGTGTCACTATAGACCACGAATTCTTTTCCCGGTTTGGGTTGCACTAAAATTGGAGCTTCGGTCAGTAATGTCTTCAATTTCTCAAAACTCTACTGACACTTCTCTGACCACTCAAACAAACATCTTTTTGCAGCAATCTCGTCAGAGGAGTCGCAATCATTAAAAACCCTTTTACGAAGCATCGATAGTAACCGGCTAAGCCCAAAAAGCTTCTAACTTCGGTTATGTTCTTTGACAGCTTCCACTCAATGATAGCAAATATCTTATTTGGATCAACTCAGATGCCATCACCAAACACAATGTGACCGAGGAATCCAACCTATAGGAGCCAAAACTCACTCTTGTTAAATTTAGCATACAACTTTTGTCTCGTAAGATCTGTAAAACCGTTCTCAGATGTTTCGCATGCTCAGTCTCATCCTTGGAATAAATCAGGATGTCATCAATAAACACAACAACAAAATTGTCTAAGTATGGCCGGAATATCCTAATCATCAAGTCCATAAATATAGCCGGTGCATTTGTCAACCCAAAAGGCATTACAAGAAATTCATAATGGCTATACCTCGTTCTGAAAGCAGTCTTAGGTACATCTGACTCTTTTACTCGCAAGTGGTAGTAGCTGGATCTTAGATCTATCTTAGAAAACACAGTGGCTCCCTTCAATTGATCAAACAAGTTATCAATTCTTGGCAACTGATACTTGTTCTCGATGGTTACCTTGTTGAGTTGTCAGTAATCTATACATAGTCTCATCGAACCATCTTTCTTCTTAACAAATAATACGGAAGCACCCCAGGGAGAAAAGCTTGGTCTTGTGAACCCTTTATCGGTCAATTCTTGCAACTGTGCTTTTAACTCTTTCATCTCAGTTGTGTCATCCTATACAGGGCAATAGAAATGGGTGCTATTCCCGGTACTATTTCAATACCAAATTCTACCTCTCTGACAGGAGGTAATCCGGGCAATTCTTCTGGAGACACATCCGGATTATCGGTACTGATTCCAACTTCAACTCAAATTCTTTAGTATTCAACACGAAAGCAAGGTAGGCTTCATATCGTTTTCTCATATACCTTTGAGCCTTCATTGAAGAAATCACATCCGGTATTCAACTTGCTTGAATCAACTCGGAGATCTTGACCATTTGAACATTTCAATTCAATATACTTATTACCATAATTTACTATCACATCGTGGAGGGTCAACCAATTCATGCCAACTATTACGTCAAATTCATTGAAGGGCAAAAGCATAAGATTAGCTGGAAAACAATGACCTTAGATCGTTAAAGGATAATTCTTACAAACCTTATATACTAAGACAGACTTGCCTAGAGGGTTTGACACCTTAATCACAAACTCCGTAGGTTCTATTGACATATTCATACTAGACGCCAATTTCATGCAAATATACGAATGGGTCGATCCTGGGTCAATCAAGGCAATAACATATACATCATGAAGAGAGAATGTACCCGTAATGACATCAGGAGCAGAAGCTTCCTCTCTAGCGTGTATCGTGTAAGTTCTCACTGGGGCCCGAGTCTCTAATTTTGCTATTGTGTCATTGGCAACATTTTGACTGCCATTTTCACTTCCAAAATGTCGGGGTGGTCTACCTCGGGAATTAGGAGCATTAGACTTTGGGGCTAGATCCACCTCTTTATCAACTCATTTCAAGCATTCTTTAAGGAAGTGGTCAAGAGAACCACATCTATAGCATGCACCACTCCTCTTTCAACACTCATCAAAGTGGAATTTGTTACAGCTTTCACACCTCGACTTTTGATCATCTGCACTTCCCACACTAGTTACCTTGGGAGAGGAAGACTTCGGGTTGTGACGCTTAGAGCTTCTTGTTCTGCCCGAATATCCCACCGATGCAGTGGAGCGCTCTTGTTGACTCTTCGATTTCTTTGAGGGAAAAGAGTGTGTTCTGCCACTAGATCTCTTATTCGAAATTTGAGCCTCTCTCTTTGCTTTATTTCTTTCATTGTTTAGCTCTTCAGCCTTCTTAGCCCGATCAGCCAGTGCTGTAAATTCTCCTATCTCAAGGATCCCGATCAACAACTTAATTTCCATATTCAAGCCTTCCTCGAAGTACTTACACATTTTCATATTTGATTAGACCCATTCTGTGGCATATTGACTTAACCTTACGAATTCCCTCTCATATTTTGACACGGTCTTATTTCCTTGCCTGAGTTCTAGTGATTCTTTTCGTTTCGAGTCTAAAAATCTTTGACTAATATATTTCTTTTTAAACGAAGAAGTCTCATGTAATATCTTCCTTCAGTACCACTGAAGATATAGTCTTCCACCAGTGATATGCAGTATCTTTTAGAAGAGATACACTACACTTTAAACACTCCTCAGGTGTACATGACAACTCGTCCAAAACTCGCGTAGTGTTCTCGAGCCAGAACTCGGCTCATTCAACATCATCACCAACCTTAGCTCTAAACTCTTCAGCCCCATATTTTCTAAGTTTGTTGACTGGGCTTTACCAATTCTCACGGGTGCCATACCTTATGGCACTTCTCCCTCAATTCGAGCAAGGGACGAAAGAGGTCATGGTATATTGGGCCAGTTTTTCAAGTAATCCCCAAACCATTCATCCACCATCTCAAAGAAGGCAACACTTGCCTCTTCTCAGCTTTCAGACATAGGCCGTCTACTACTACTAGTAGTAGCTTGCTGAACAGAAGCTGGAGCATGGCTCTTAGCTCCCTCGGACTCATCTTGAGCTTGATTGGAAGACATTTACTATATTCAAATATAATTAAAAATGGTTACGAGATGTCATACTATCATAACTTATACAATAGCATGTATAACTATACTCAATACATGCTACATTAGTCCTAGAACTGACTAAACTGTAGCTCTGATACCACTAAATGTAACACCCCTTACCCATACCAGAGATTGGGACAAGGTACGGGGCATTACCATACACAAACATGACATTTCTGAAAAATCACAAGCTATAAAATTTCGTTCCAAATTAAAATCATTCAAACATATTCATAGTGTCCCTATTATGGGCCTACGAGACCTAAAACATGCGTAAAGAATGGTTTAGGACTAAACCGAGAGCTTAAGAAAATCGTAGAAAAAATTTTAGGTTTAAGCCTCACATACCCATGTGGAGGCAATGCACACGCGTGTGTGCTTGGGACACGCCCATATCCCTTACTCGTGGGGAATTAATTGAATTTATTTTCCATTTCGAACCTACAGGGGTTTTCACACCGCCGAGCACACGCCCGTGTCCTTCACAAGGCCTAGACACGCCCGTGTCGTCGCCCGTGTCCAAAAACCTGAGCATTCTATTTATGACGTCATCATACATTTAGGGGCTCACGGTCAAGACAAATGCCCGTGTGCTAGGCCATGTCCTCCACACGGTTGAGACACACGGCCGTGTCTCTGCCCGTGTGTTTACTACCATACATGCTGACCTAAAAATTTTAGGTGTAGGGGTCACACGGCCTAGACACACGTCTGTGTGTCTACTCGTGTGGACCTTTTTAGAGGCTACAATCTAAGCCAATGGTCACCCTCAACATCCACACACATCTGTGAACTTCTATGGCATTTAATAGGTCCTAAATATGCCCAATGACTACCTTCAATGGTCTATTGCATGTTAACCTCATCTCATTGCTTTTACACATGCTAGATCATCTTCTTTGTATTAAGGATTACCATATCATCAAACACATTTAGACTTGGCTCATTTTATAACTCATTGCCAATTATGACCTAGCCATCTTCAAATGAGTTGGCCATATTCCACATGTCCATTCATGATATACCACATTTAACCATCTCATGAACATTTAAACACCAACATGCACAATTAGTAAGTTACAACCTACATCAAAATGAGCTGATAGTGTTGACAATACTCTAATCGTCTTTTAATATTCACGAGTCCACGAGCTCTGTAAAACAGGGAAAAAAAAGAGGGTAAGCATTAACATGCTTAGTAAGTTCGAATAACAGGAAGGTAAACTTACCAGTTATTTTGCATACAACCATAAAAGATATTCATGCCAAACATGCATAGTATAAATTCCCTATCATATACACTCAATCCTCAAGTTAGTTTCCTCTCAAGCAATATAGCATTAATTTTGGTGAGCTCATCAATTCAAACATTTCCATTCTCGTGTCTTATTATAGTCCCGTTGAATTTCTCAGAAATCTCGATGGGTATCCCATTTACCGTCAAGTCATGCTAGTGACCATTTTAAATATACACTCCCGTGAACCTCACTCTTACGGCAAGATTACCAATCCAGGTTAAATCCCTTATAACATAAATTCAATGAGTGTTGTTGGGATTACCATTCCAGGCTAAATCCCTTACAACGACAATTACTCCAATACGCTCGGATCTAAAATGCCAGTCCAGGCTAATTTCACTCCTTAATCGTATTACCCATCCGGGCTAAATCCACAATGCACATATATTCATCGGGAGGATTGATCACTTAAGGAACACCCGTCCAGGTTGGATCCTTACTATACTGAGATCATCGGATTACCCATCCGGACTAAATCCCTTTCTGTAACACATGCAGGATCTCATGTCATGTAAACAAGAATTTACCCACCGAGTCTTCCTTTATCATTCAACCGGGACAATTATCATCTTTTTCATTTTACACTATCACATTTCATGGATTGTCATGCAATCAATATCTAAGTTAACATACATTTAAGAATATGCATTTTCAAGTATATTTAAAGTTTACTTCGAGTTACACGAACTTACTTGGTAATTGCTTCGGTTTCGTATTTTGGTTATTCCGAAACCTTTCGTTTTCCATGGTTGACCTCCAAAATTGGTTCCTCGGGCTCTATATAAGTAAAAATAAATTATTAATACCTCATTCTATTCATTTCGGACCTAAATTTTTACCCTGAACAAAAATGACCATTTTTCCCCCAACATTTCGCATTTTTACAAATTAGTCCCTAGGCTCGTATAATGGAATGCATGAAATTCCTTGGTTACCCATGCCTAGTCGAATTTATCCTAAGTTCATACCAGCCCATATTTTCCTCTATTTCACATTTCTACCACATATTATATACTTTTTTTACAAAAATGGTCCTTTAAGCCATTTCCATGAAAACCTACCTAGTAAAAGTTGTTTACCATCCTTTAAACTCTCATATTCCTCCATAAATCATCAAAACACAAGCATCTCATGCATGGGTAAATTTCCAAACATGAAGCCTAGCTTGAGATATGGGTAGAAATGGATAAAGCATGTTAAGAGGATCTCAAAATTACAAAGAACATTACTAGAGAGCACTTATTATTGAGCTTGAAATGTTGAAAACCCTAGCTTATGGAGCTCTATGAATTTTGATAGTTATGGGGAAGAAGATGGCTGATTTTGGCTTTCTTTTCCCCTTTTTATTAAGTTTATTACTAAATGACCAAAATACCCCTCCTTACGAAACTTCCAAATTTTTCTATGCATGCTGATTTTTGTCTAAAAACTTAAAAATTGGAAAAATTGCTATTTAATACCTTCTAATTTATAATTCAAAGAAATTTCATGTAAATTGCTTCTAGAACCCAAGTTTTGCAATTTATTCTATTTGGTCCCTAATTTCCAATTGGACACCTTATACTTAGAATTTCTTCATGAAACTTTAACACATGCTTATTTTCATATCCTAAAACTTATAATAATCATAAAATAAATATTTTAATGTCAGATTTGTGGTCCCAAAACCACTATTCAGACTAGGCCCTATTTTAGGATGTTACAGAATATAGGAAGATGGAACAAAAGCCTAAATATGTATATTGTATATGTGCCTTGTGATAAGTTGAATAAGTGGTAAATTGATACCTTATTATGTATGATTTATATGGTTACTTGATACTAGTTATAGAATGACATTTTGGTACCAAATGATTTGTGTTTTGGTAAGTAAATTTTATGGTATGTATTGTTGCAAATCTAGTTGGAAGTTAGTTGATCATTTTAACCAAATTGAGTACATGGTTATACATGTTTACATGTTGTCATTTGAGGTGCCTAAGGGCATATTGGTTGTTTGTTATTATATCTTATTTATACAGCTTGATTTTGCATAATTATGGTGCCTTGTTATGGCTTGTATATATGTGTAATTTTAGGTGTTGGTACATACCAAGATGGGTGAGAAAAATGGCTTGTAAAATTGTCTATTTTTGTCCACACGAGCAAGTGTCTTAGCCGTATGTGACACAGGACTAGGCGACACGGCTGTGTGTCCCTTGTAGCTTTCAAAAGGTTACAAGTCAGGCTGTTACACAGCCTAGCACACGGCCTGACACACAGGCGTATGGGGTTACTTCAAAGGGTACACGGCCTGACACACGGGGGTGTGGCTTAACCGTGTGACCCAAGTCAGTGAGTCACACAAGTATGAACACAGGCTAGGACACGACCTTGTATCCCTATTTTGAATGTCCACACAGCCTAAGACACGAGCGTGTCTCTTAGCCATGTGAGTCACATGGTCGTGTGACCCCTGTAGTGTTTAAAATTTTCACTATTTTCTGAAAAATTCTATGAGTTTCTAATTTAGTCCTGACTTATTTCTATTATGTTTTTAGAGCCTCGAGGGCTCGTATAAAGGACAATGTGTATGATTTGTATTGATTTTAATATGATTATCAATATGATTTAAAATTTTTATAAATTGTATTCGTTTGAAGTGAATTTTTTGGTAATGCTCCGTAACCCTATTTCAAAGACGGATACGGGTTAGGGGTGTTAAAGGGTTAAAAACTTTATTTAATTAATTTAAATTAATTTATGATGTTTATTTTGGAAAATAGAAAATCATGTATTGGGTTAGATTGAATTATAACGTGTTGGGTTAAAAGTTCAAGAAACACTTATAATTGTACCCGATACGAGAGAGACCCAAAAGCCTCTCATGTTAAATATTTGGAATGAAAAACTTGGTATATTTAACTAGGGTTGCCGCCTCTCTCTCTCTCCTAGTTTAGCTAGGAAGTTGTTTTTCTATTAAATAGACTTCTACTAATTCAATAAGGGTTTTGATTTTTCTCCCTATAAATAGATGACACTAGTAAGGCTAAATAGAAAATAAGTTATACACAACTTTGAGATATTGTTATTTTGCCTAAAAATAGTGAGAATTTATTTCTAAGTAGAAATTCTATTTTCTGGAATAACAATTCTACCAGACTTTATTAAAGAGAGATTTTTGCTTTCCCTCTAAAAGTAAAGTAAATAATTTCTAGTTCTATATTTGATTCAAATTCATTCGAGCCCCCACCTGAAGTAGTTCATGATACAATAATAGCAAAGAAGGTCGTTCAGTTTAAAGCTGAGAACGACGAGGATCCGTCTAGCCAAAACGCTAGTGCGATTTCGGGAAAAGTTTATTACTATAAATATCACAAACCGATTCCATTTTTAAAATTTTAATTTTTCGCAATACAAGAAAACTATTTTTGAACCAATTTTTTTCCAACATATGTATGCGTGATTCATATGCTTTGATGTAAGTAAAAGCTTGAGTTCAAATAGATAAGGAACCGAAAGTTGGTGTGTTGGGTATACGATTTCTGCAGTATGTAGAATTATTCAAAATAGTGGAATTCATAGCCCAAAACATGGATAAATGATATCCTCTCATTGGCAATACATGATAGATGAAAACTAAAACTAGTCATAGGTTGCTTGTCTTTGTGATGAATGACTTAATTGCTATTTGATAGTAATTGACTTTTTATGAAGGCAAATGTAATGGTTACCATCAGATAAAAATGGGATCATATTAGGAGAACTGGTTTATCCGAAAGAGATTAATGATATCCTTTGAGGGTTACACGCTTATGGCAAGGTCATCGGACGAGTATTGATCAAGTAGTTTTCGTAATGATATGTTATTATGCAGAGCTTAGTCATGATACTATAATGGAATGACTTAATGACTAAATGAGTTTATAATTTATAGGCAAAAAGCTGGAACTTAATTGTAAATCATTTGAGCCCTAATTGCATATGTCCAATCGGTCCCTCCGTTAGCTCGTTGAAACCAGAAATGAATTGCATGTTGAATCAAATGAACAGAAACGAATAGGAATGATAAACTTAGAAAAATCAGTTACATTTCGAAATAAATGTGGTTTCTCGCTAAGTATGGAAATGACCTGAGAATTAATTTAAGTTTTTTGAATTAATTTTTAATTAATTGAAGTTTTAAAATTAAATTAAATTAATTGGTCATTGTGAATCTGTTACAAGTAGAAATTAAATATATTTTTTCATAAATTATTTTTCGTTAAAATTGCAATGATTTTAATAGAATTAGAATTAGGTTTAGAAAACTATTTAATTGAAAATTTAAATTATTTAAAATTAATTTAATAAATAATATTTATTTTGGGAAATAGAAAAATATGTATTGGGTTGGATTAAACTATAAAGTGCTGGGTTAAAAGTCTAAGAAGTACATATACTTGGATCCGATACAAGAGAGGCCCAAAACCTCTCATAACAAGTATGAGGGGAGACTAACCCTAGTAACTAAGGTTAGCCGCCCTTCTCTCTCTTACTTCAACTAGGGGACTATTTTTCTATTAAATGGATATTGTTTGGATTTTACTAATTCGACTAGGGTTCCACTACCTTTCCCTATAAATAGATGACACTGTTAGGGCTAAAAACACATAACTTTGAGATATTTTTATTTTGCCTAGAAATAAGTCAGAATTTATTTTTAGTATAAATTCTATTTTCTGGGAATAACAATACTATCGATTTCTATAAAAGAGAGATTTAATTTCCAACTAAAAGTAAGAAAATTGTTTCTAATTCTATGTTTGATTCGAAATTGTTTGAACCCAGACTTGAGGGAGTTCGTGGGATGAGAATAGCAGAGAAGATTATTCGATTGAAAATTGGAACGTCTAGGATCCATCTCGCTCAAAGCACAGGTACTATTTCGAGGAAAAATTTATTGCTATAAATATTATAAACAGGCTCAGTTTTCAAAATTTTTATTTTTCCGTTCTACAAGAAATCTATTTTCAAACCAAATTTTTTTCCAATAGTTGCAGCATGTGCATGGGCCAATGTCAATTGTGACCAATATATCGATAAGGTGTACACGCTAGAATGCACATTACGTATCTGGGAAAATGAGTTCCCCACTTTTGGGGATATCTCGACATAGGAAGTGCCTCCACTTTCATTCAAGTTGCTCCCAAACTCGAGGCTACGTAGGGTACCCAATATTAGCCGTTACCTAGTAGGATTCGGAGTGACATGGACTTGAGGGAGCAGGGCAAACCCAAACGTTGTGGTCTATGTAGAATTGTTGGCCATAGTCAAAACAAGGGCCCCCATCGGAACTTCCATCTTGGACAATCGTCACACTTGAGGCAAATATAAATTTATGTATATGATATTCAAATATATTTTAATCATTTTCACAGACTGAATTAAATTTATTTCTATGCTATTGTTATGATTCTTCATAATTTTGAGCAAGCTTGCCTTTATTACAAAATTGAAACAATATGCATTAAATTCATATATGATAATAAGTTAAAATCACGATAAGAAAAATATATGGCATGAAAAATATTTAATTTCCTATTTAACATTAATTCAAACAATAACATTGAAAAAATTCCATAAGTTAATTAAAAATTTATGGTAAGAAAATTTTTAAATTAAATTTTTTAATTTAACAATTTGTTAATTATATTTTTTTGAAAAATAAGCACAAAAATAATTTTCAAAAATGAAAGGGAAAAAATGAAACTTTGTAAATAATTACAAATAAAGTTTATTAGAAAAAAATGATGGTACAATTACTTCACAATTTACATGTATCAAAATTGATGGTTGGATGGAGTTGTCTGTAGGGTGAAACATTGTGGTGCCCTTCATTGACGTCTGGGTTGCTCACAACGGTCAATTGGGAGCTTAATGTTTTCCTCATCCGAACCTGCATTCTCATCATCCATTGATGAACTTTGGGGTGTATCAAAGTAACTCAAAAAATCATATATCCAAAAGATTTGATCAGAAGGTGTGGAGCTAAACATATCAACCATCGTTGATGGTCTCGGTTGTTGATAATCAGAACCGAAACAAGGCATATCCGGATAAGAGGCGTAGCTTTGGAGCTTCAGTGTACAACTGTCATTTCGCAATTTTGGATAATAAAAACTACCCTCCGATTGTGTTTCCTCGCCGATTCAAGCTCGAGCTCAGGCTCAGAAGAAAGAAATGGATGTCTTCGACGATGATGGGATCGAGTAGGCCCACTTTACTAATGCCCTCATCGGTGCATGTGTCTAGGGACTATTATCAATTGGCCACCAAACAAATACAACAACCCGTTTTCCATGTACCGACACTGGTAATGGATCGAGGGCGTGAAATCCCCCATACAAAATTCCAACTAAACCTTCCTATCCATCCAAGCGTTCCACATTACAATCCATTGTTGGTGCTCCAATGTCCAATTTTTTTTTGCATATTTTCCCCTCTTATTAATATCATGGACATTGTCGAAGTTTACTCTCAAATTGTCCCAAAACTCGGTCCTCGTTGTACCACTCAACAATTGAAAAATTAAACACGAGTGTGTTAATGCACCACAAGTATGAATGGTGGTAAGCCAATTGGGGAATTATACTCGTAGCATCTAATGCAAGATATGACATCCACACGAATTGCACAGTTAATAACATGGTTATAGTGACATGGGTAAAATAATATAACTAAAATAATTGCGTGACATGAATATAATTTTATTTTGAAAAAATATTACCTCGTCCTCAATGTATGCCTTAATCATTTGTCTGTGCACAACAAGGGTTTTGGATTTTTCGATCCCCTAACAAGTAAACCATATGAAAAGATAGCAAACTTGCTAGATAACATTTTCATAAAAAATAGTTCTTCACTGATGTTTTAAAATTTTTTTTTACCTATTTACAAGGGCGAAAACATATTGTTGTGACTTAGTTATGGCAGAAATGACATCTTGTACAACGCCCAGGATTGCAGTAGTAGCAGGCGCCTGCTTATGCATTGTGTATCATGTGACAAAGCTCATGGTACAACGTTACTAATACTGTTGAACCCCAACTATACGAACTGGCAACTTGAAAAGCAACCAACAAAGGCAAGTACATCAAGTGGACTTTATTATTACATGTGTTTAGCATGAGTACCCCTTATTAGCTTCAGCATATACACCCGAGCAGCACACATCTTCTCCCACTCAAAGGCATTACTCGGTAAAGTTTCGATATTTCATTTTAACCAAGAAAATTTCAAATTGATAAACTTAGCACCACCATCACCCGACGATCATCCAAGCAACTGATAACAAGGTTACGTAGGTTCGATCACTTTACTTGAACCTGTGATCGCAACATCGTCAACTTGGAGCCCAAGTTGCAATGCAACATCTTCTAAGGTGATGATGCACTCTCCACACGATAAATGAAATGTGTAGGTCTCTAGGCGCCACCTCTCAACCAAGGCGGATATCAAGTTAGCCCTAAGCTCAAACATCCTAATCAATGTTGCCGTTCCAAATCCCATGACAGCCGAATATGGGAAAATATATTCGTTTGACTGGTTGCTCAGACAATGGACTTGCACTGTTAAGACGCATTACTCACCCTATATTCATAACAAATTACCATATTAGTTAAATATGCCAATTAAAAAAATAATGACGTGCAAATTTATAAAATACCCTTGAATAGCAAGTAGCAATTTTCTTTTACCAATACAATAATTATCATGTTAGTGTGGTCGGTTTCTCTAATAAATGAACCCATCTTGATATCTACGCCAACAAAATTGAATAAACATATCACTTTAAAACAATATTGTTTTTACCTAATGATATTTAGCAAAACTCATTTTCGTAAATAATTTTAAAGTTTTTTATTTAAATAAAATTTCCACATAATAATATTAATCACCAACTAAACAAAAAAATTATTAAAATAAATTACCTTAATTCGGATGTTTGCAACTGAAATTTAAGTACCTTTACTAAAATATATATAAACATAATTAATCTAGTAAAATATAAATTACAAACATAAAATATTAATAAAAAATAAAAAAACTCCAACACAAACAACAAAACAATTTGTTTTACAAACTAAAATATAATCTTAAACATTAAAACTAAATATTATAAATAAAATACAAATTATTATTACAAACTAAAAAGAACATACATTAAAACCATCATAATCTATCTCTAAAACTTTAACACATACATTAAAACTATCATAATCTATCTCTAAAACTTTAACACAAATACAATTTTTACAAACAAAAATATAATCTTAAATATTAAATCTAAAAATAAATAATAAATTAAAATATAAACATACATATAATATACAAATTATTGTTACAAATCATAAAAAACATACCTTAAAACTATCACAAATTCTATATAAAACTCCAACATAAATAAAATTTCCTTCAAAATTCCAACACAATTGAAAATCTGAGTTGGGGGATGGTGGACCAGTTGCTTGTATAAGAGAAGGAAAAAGGAAAAAAAAAAAAGGTTGAAAAAGAAGGGTCGGGGTTGAGCCCGTGATTGATTGGTCACATTGAATGGCAATTTGTCAGCTCGGTGTTGCTTGACCAACCCCTTTTTTCAGCTTTTTTTCTCTTTTTAGTTTTTTTTTCTTTTTGTCAATTTATTTTTAAAAAATAAATTAACATCGATGTCGCCAATATGTCAGACGACACCAAAAATATATATATTTATCCCATATCTCATTTTTTGATATTTTTAAAAAATTTATACCGATACCACCAATGTATCAAACAACACCACTTAAAAAATCATGTTTTCCCTACATCGTTATTAGGTGAAGAATGGTGGCAAAGTTTAGTGTGGTGGGACCCATGTTCACTATAGATTTCAACCCAATCTCGTAATTAATCTTTCCTTTATATCATTTTGGTAATTTTTCTTTTTGTATTATTTTTATAAGAAAAAAACTTGCATTTGGTCAAGTAAAATTTTTAATTTACTAATTTAATTTTTTTGGGTGGATCAATAAAAATTCTTTTCATGAAAGACAAGTATGAAAGAGATTTTTAAGTTCAACAAGAATGGCAAACTGTCAGGATGGTGGGCAGGTCTCACTTCTAGTAGCAGATTTTTTTTCCAATCAGTCTGCTACTTTGTTCTTAAATCTAGCAACATGGCTAAAACATTTAGACTCTAAAAAAGTGGTTTGATTAATAATATCGCCCAGGACAGACAACATCGCTAGGGAATTTGAGGCATACTTTTAATATTTAAACAGCTTTTGACAAATTAGATTCAATAATTATTCCACGTCATATATTGCGATGTATTATAACACAATTTAATTGCAAGGGTTTCGACCACAAATGCCTTCAAAGAACGAGTTTAAGGATATGTTTGGTTGAGTGAAAAAGTGGAGGAGATAGGAGGAAAGAGTGGGAAAATGAAAAGAAAATCAATTGTGAGAATGCTTCGTTAGAAAGAAAAGTGAGAAGAAAGAAAATAGGAGAGATGACTATTTGCCATTCTAATCAATCCTTTCAAATAGGGCATATGGAAGAGGGCTAGAGAGAGCATTGGCCCCCTAAAATGGGAAATTGCTTTTTTAGGTCCCAAAATTTATAAAATCACAAGTTAATATGTAATAAAATTATAGTCCCCCAAAATGTTAGAATTTCAATTTAATCTTTTTTTTTTAGAATTTCAATTTAATCTTTTTGAAAACCATAAAGATATAAGTCAATGGTGAAATTGTATTTTACCTCTTATAACAATCAAACCAAAGTAGATTTGAATATGCAGATAATCTAATTAACCTAAATCATGTCATATCGGATTGATTCACTTATTAAGTTTATAATTTAATATAATAAAATCTCAAACTCACACACCCACACACACACCCATTTAGACTACCACACAAGCACAACTTGTGGATTGATCCCACGACCTTAGGGATATGGTGAACACTCTTGACTGTTGGGGTTCTAATCATTGAGTTTTTGAACTTTAAATGTCACTTCCAAGTCCTTTCTAACAAATTAGAAAAATATATGGTAAAAGGACCTTTCCAACCCCTCTCAATTTTGAAATTGAAAAAATGATTCTCTTAAAAAAAATTGAAGCAATTTAATCCATGTCGATTTCGAACGTGAACTACTAAGGATAATTAATCATGACATTAATGTCTTTCGTCAATTATACATAATTTTGATTGGGATAGTATCAAATTTAGCCTTTAATGTTTATATATTTTGTCATTTCAGTCTTAATTCTAAAAAAACTCAACAAATTTAACCTCAACATTTACACAAATACTGCAAGATAAATTTGTTAAATTAAGACTAAATTGTATAAGCTTTAAGGGCTAAACTTATTATTATAACATTCAAAAATCAGGTACAATTGCCAAAAAAATTAATATTGTAATTAATTATCCTTAGTTGTTCATGTTCAAAATTGAAATATATTAAATTGCATTGAATTTTTTGAAAAAGATTAATTTGCTCAATTTAGAAATTAAAAGGATCTGAAAAGGTTTTTTTACCAAATAAAAGGTAATTAAAATTAAATAATTTTTTTCAAAATTCTTTAGAATACTTGCTATTCTTTAGACATTTGAACAAAAAATTGAATTTGCCACAATAATAAATTAGTGGATTCAAGTGCAAATTCACCATTCAGGGAGATACTTTATTTCGTTGATATTTATCATTATATTTTGAAAATATAAGTAAAATTCATATTCTAACTCTTATATGATTTAATTTTACTACTAAAATTTTTTTATTAAATTTTACAACCAATTTTGATATTTTAATTAAATTTACCACCTATTATTAATTTTGATTATTTGAAAATATAATCTAATAAAAAAATCTTTCAAATATTTTATTTTAATAGTTGGCAAAGATTTAACTTATACTAAAAATAAATTAATTAAATTAGAATTTTTATTTAATGAAGTAAAAAGCTCAAAAATTAAAATACATATATCATAAAAAAACAAGTTTACTTTTATAAAATAACCATTTTCATTTGATTTTAATATTGTATTAATTAACTTATTATTTAATTTAATTAAAATAAAACATAAAATGATCTTTATTAAGTTTGTCTTCAAATTATTTTAAATTAAAGTTGAATAGAAAAATTCAATCAAACAAAAGTGAAGCAACAAAAGTTAAAATAGAGTTGAATATAATAGTAAATTTATCTTTAATTTATAAGACAGACAAATATCAATCAGTGTAATATAGTGGTAAATTTTAATTTCGCTGACATTTATATATCAACCCTAAATTAATAATTGCATGGCTCAAAACAAAATAAGTACGATTTAAATCAAAATTTTATTTTCTTAATTTTTCTTGCTCAGATCAAAACGTTAAATCTTTTAAGCTCAGACAGTTTATCAACTAAAATACGAAATTAATTGAAATACGTTCTGATTTAACGGCTTGTACGAATTGTAGTTAATAAACTTTGAGCAAAAAAAAAAAAAAAACAGCCGTTAGAGATACTGGAATACGTACAGCAGTTGAAGAGACAGTTTTTTTTTTTTTTTTTTTACAAATAAGCATCTTGCAAGATTCCGAACCCATTATGATCTTGCCCTCTTCTTACCAGTTGCAGTTCAAGCGTGGAAAGAATCATATTTCTAAGTTATAATTTTACTTTACACGAGCTTAGTGTCATAACTTACACCAGGAAAGATATTATTGAACAAGGTGCTTTTCTGTCGGATTCATAATTCTTCTATCGGGATTTATGGCTTCTTTCTAGGACCATGAGACTTAAATATAAAATGCTAAAAACTATCAAAAGGGTGGTCCTCGATCAAAACCATATCAATGTCACGATCAGATACTCTCATTTCCTCGCGCCACTGTAACTTGATGTTGTGCTCACTATCCAGTCTTATCTTTCTTTGAAAACCTCCCTAAGTTCTAGACAGACACAGGAGTCCAGTTCACATCATCTCACTAGACTTTACTGACAACAACTTCAATCCCGAATGACCAAAATTACATACATGGCTTCTAGAAACCTTGATAACATAAAGACTGGAATTGATGCAACATCCAACACCGACAAGACGCCACTGACTTCTCAAATCAAATACAACCACCCTCCAAAGCATACTGCACACAGCTCAGTCGACCATTGTATCTTAACACCGATAATACAATTATAATGTGCGAAACAGGGGTCTAAGTTTAACATATTATGGTGCAACGGTATGATGTTTCTGAAAGATCCAGGAAAAAAAACTTTAAAAATCACAACACCGGACCTGTGTTTAAACCATGCCATAAGCAAAACACATGATACAAAAATTGGCCGCTACCTCCTATAGTCGAGTACGAAAACAGTTATAAATTTCCTACCCCCAGTAATACCTGACAATAGATCTAATAAAATATTAGAAGCTGTGAACTTCTTATGCTTCTAATAGAATCTTTGGCTAGACAAAATGACAACCCCAACACAGACAAAAAAGGAAACTGAATGAAAACCAGAAATGTGAAACTTGCAGTGTCTTTACCCACTAGCAATATATCTAAGTTCACAGTAACATGCTCACTAGAATAGCTAAGTTGATTCCAAATTACAAAATCAACCTCACCGAAACCAGAACCAACCTGTAAATATTTTCTGGATTAAGATGGTTGACACATAATGCACCAACGATCCATAAAGACCAGAAGTACCATAGCATTAATACAAAAACTGGACACTGATCAATGAGAAGGAAGAGTAACTTGACAACCGCTGCAAAATGAGGACGACAAGACTGACTTTCAGACACCCAGATTGAGCAATGCTGGATGATAACTCTGGACCTTCTCAACCCTCAAACATGTCCTAGTACTCACTGGAACAGTAGACAATTGCAAATCAATGGAAAGAAAGACAAATAAAAACTTCAGTAAAACCGTAAAATTCAACAGTGTCTTCACCATAGAAATGTAGGAAAATATAGTAATAATGACATTTTAAAACACAATCAGATAACCCATATAATTCTTTAACTAGGAATAGTTTGAAGTATAGAACGCTAACTGAATTCGTAATGTGTACAAATGTGGGCAGCAAAAACAATAACTTCAGGTAACAAACTACATGAAAAAGAAACTGGATCAGATCACAAACCTGATCATTTTCATTCGCTGTTGGTGAGGGTGACTTCTTTGATTCAGCTGGTTTCTCAGCCCCACAATTTTGTCTGTTGCACTTCGTCCTAAAAGGATAGTTAATATTGCTACATTTCTCACACTTCCAACTTCCTTCTGGCATCTTTTGTTCTGAAAAGCATGAAATACATATCCATCAAATTTCAGACATGACATTATGATGTTTGCAAATTTAAAAGCACTTACTTGAACTTTTATCAGATTTTGGAGTCTGCATTTACAAGAAAAAATTGTTATAAGTCAAGAAATAGTTCATAACAAAAGAAAAGGAATGCAGTATTTCATATACTCTACAGTTTTCGAAGTACCAAAGGCAAATTATGTGACAAAAGAACAGCTACATTGCATCATTATTAAATATGTAAGTTCACAAGAACCTGAGATCCGGGCTTAGGCGTATTGCATTTCCGCATGTTACAGACAGTTCTGAAAGAGAAGTTAATATTCCCACATTTTGGGCATGTCCAATCATCATCACGAGTAGTATCTGACAAAGATTCGAAGAGAAAATAATTAACTTATTGCAAAAAATTTTCTGTAATGCACAAGATAATGGCTTCTTTGAAAAACAACAGTAGAGATATGTCATGCCTGCACCTTTTTTCTGTAATTTATCATCCGGAAAAAATCCTGGCCTTGGTCCCTGTAGTTTGAAAATGTAATTATATCATAAACTGTGACTCATGCATAAGACACTCTAGTTCCACTACAACTTATAAAATATTAGATGGTCAAAAGAGAATAGTCAAATTTAAGAACCAATCCACAGTATTCCTATAAGGGAGAAATCCGTGCCTTTGCTGAATGAGGGATGCAAGCTTAATACAAATTGATAACTGCCAAGCATTGAATAAATCCAGTACACAAACCCAAACCTAGAAAATGTGCAACTACATGATGGAGAAATGATACAAAATATTAAGCTTGCAATCTTAGTTTCACAAACCTAACAAAGAATGATCTCAAATTAGCATTAAACATCTCAACATACCATTGGAGGAGGGGCCATGGGCAACCTCAAGCCATACCGGTCCATCAAAGGGGGCACACCATACATTCCACCTAGGTAAAAAAGAAAAAAAAAGCCCATAACTTACTAATATGATATTAATATCATGCTTAAGGTCAATCATATACGTAAATGGGTGGTTGGGTTGCAGACAAGAAATAACTATGATCAACGGGTTTTCTTGGTCAACAATTTAACTTGCAAGAGTGAATAAATATGAAAAGTAATAGCAATTATAAACGGGAAGGCAGATTACCAATACCATTCCCTATCATAGGCCCACTAGAATAAGGGGGTGGTCCAGAAGGCATATGGAGCGGCCGAAAGGGACTGCCACCAGAAAGACGACTGCCATAATTGTAATGATAAGCCGATCCTCCAGAAAAAGGTGCTTCATATGGAGGAATAGAGGAACCATTGAAGAGGGAAGAACCATAAGGTGGTACACTGAGATACATAGAAGATGGTGCTCCAGAACCTACATATGGAGCAGACGATGAATAACTCTGTGGCACCTGGAGAGGCTTGCCTGCAGATTTCTGAAAGGGGAAAATTACCAACTCAAGCTTTAAAAATAAATAATGGGAGAAAGAAAATGCAAAGGGTCAGTTTCTAAAGGGAGAAACAAACAGTAGAAAAGATTTACGATTTTATAATAAACAGAGTTATGAAAAAAAATAGGACATAAACGGACTAGAACGAAGCAAGCATTGGGTATCACATAATATACTCTGGTCTTTCAGCACAGAACCAGGTATTAACAAAATAACTGGCTAAGCCACATATTTTGAAGAATCCGCTCTTCTATTACTAATTCTGTTGAAAAACAATTCCAATCTGAACAGAAAATCGAAACCTACGAGCCAAAACTAAAGCAATTAAAATTTCAACAATATTCAAAAACTCAGGAATATTTTGAACGCCATTGGCTAATAAATATGAAGACTTACTGAGTTATGAACAGCTGGCCTGGGTTGAGTGCAATTGCGCATATTGCAAGTAGTTCTAAATGAAAAATTGGCATTCCCGCAACTAGGGCATGTCCAATCATCTTCCCTACGACTACCTACAAATTTAACCATAAAAATTCAAAATTGCCAAAATTGAACATGTTAAAAAGTACACAGAATGAAATAAAAATAAAATTAAGCGGCATACCATCGGTTCTAGCTCGCTTCGCTGCAGAAGAGTTTCTATTATCAACCTGAACCAATTGCCACCCCCAAGAAAGAAGGTTAATCACCGAAACTATGTGCATAAATCGATACTACGCAATAATTACGAAATTAATTTCCACTTTTCAATAATAAATTGGAGAATTAAGCAGCAACAGAAAAGCACATAAAAAAAATCGAAAGAAAAAAGAGAATCCTAGTTTGACAAAGGGGAATTGATTTTCAAGACAAATCTATTATTAGATCTATTAAGTTGGATGCTCGAATCTATAAGAGGGCAAATTCAGAGAATTGGAAGGGAATAATACCTGAGACATTGAGGCGGCGGCAATAGAGGGAGTTATGACTGTTTCGGTGTGAAGATTCGAAACAAGAGAGAGGGAATTGGGAATTTGCCCTACCTGCGATAAAAGGGCGGCGACAAACTAACGGACTTTAAACAGAATAACCAGGGAACTTTTATGCGTGATGTGAGGGATGTAGTTGAAAATTTGGTTTAAAATAAGTATAAACGGTTGCTCGCTGCTGCCCCTCTGAATTTCTGACGCCGTTATTGTGATTTGGATGGGGGCCGGTGTTTGGACTTCGGTGTGACCTTTGCCTATTTTGGACGGTCCATGTACTCTTCAATTAGCATGCCTCGAATTTGTTGGTCAAGGTTCAATTGCTTTTAAATAATCTTATTGATCTCAATCTAATATATAGGTTTACATATGTGATACATTAATTAATTTAGTATGAATTAAAATATATTAGGTTAATTATTTAAAATATTTAAAAAATTGTTTTGTATAGTTTGATTGCAAGGTTTTTTAAAATAAAAATCATAATTATTAAAATGTATTATTTTTAATTTACATGTACGATATTATATTGTCAACAGTAAAATATTTTTCTTAAAATCATAAAACAAATTCATAAATAATATTGTCACATAAAAGAGAGAGCATATATAATTCACTAAGGCTACATTGGGTGAAAAAGAACTAGAAATGATTAAGGAAAAGAATTTATGGTTATAAAATGCATGAATTTGACAATTTTGATCAACTTGAGAAATGGTAATTGAATATTACAATGTCATGAATTAAGTGCATGTACGTAAGCAAAGGAAAAAAAAAGATTATGAACACTTACTGAATATTGTATTCCATCACATTTATATGGATTCTTATGCAGTTACCTTATTTATATGCCATTGCTAACATGTATGTGTAAAGCTTATTGAGTTCTTTCTAGTATAGTATTTTTCTATTTAAGTTTACTAAGTATTTCATGCTTACGTGTTATTGTTTTTGCTTGTAGATTATCGCTTTCAAATCCTTGAAGTCGTCTCAACTTGAAATCATCACACTAGCAACAAACTTATCTATAGTATGAAACTTAGTGTATTTATGACTTGTGGCATGTATCTAGAATGTCGATATGTATGATCATGCTAGTTTCAATGGCCATTTGTTATCTTGAGTAGCCTAATATTTAATTGATATGTTAGAAGCTCTGGTGGTTATGTTTGAGCTTATTAAATTGAAGTTCCAAGTAAGTTGGCATTCATGAAGCCAAATTTTCATTTAATCAATGCTTAGATTGATATCAAATTTGCTTTTCATGATATCTTTGAAGTATGGCCAAAGCATGTTTTATGTTACTATGTTTAAAGGCGTTTTGGTATTTTTTTTTTAAACCCAAGTTTTGGTAATAAGCCTTTGGGTATCAAAACAAGTGGTTTTCAAGTCAATGTTTGGCTCCAGGGGTAGAGGTATTGATATCTGACCCTTGCGGTATTGCAACAAGTGTGGCAAAATGACAAGTTCTATCACAATTGGGAGAAGTATCTACACTTCTCCTTAATTGTACCAATACCATGATGCAAGGCTTTGGCTATTGCATTGTTGTGAGCCCTTTTGGCATTTTAAGGTCCAAACACCTTCGATCAACTTCTAACCATTTGTAAATGATTTTAAATTTTTTTCTAAAGCCTCTTAAACATCTGAAACTTGAATAAATGATGTGTAAAAATGTTTTTCTCATATATGTTCTCGTGGCTTCTCTCATCCGTACTAGTCATCAGGATAGGTAAGGGGTGTTACAACTCGAGTTTGTTTCTTACCTATATAGGGAATTTACTTTCCCAACTAGAAAGCTAAAGTTTTCATTGTATGTTCGGTTCGTGAATTAAATCTCACTCTCTAAGCAAACCAAGGGTTCAAGAAAAACAGAGAAAATCATGTTGGTTGATAGCCAGGAATAAACTAAATGTAACGTCCCTCACCCCTCCCAACATATGGTACGAAAGAGAGGTGCTATCGAAACGTTTCCATGACAAAACCCCTATTTTAATTAAGAAATTAAACTTTTAAACATTTTTATAAAAACATAAAAAATAGATAAAATCAAATTTAAAACTTTAAAATCATGTTAAAAAAAATTAGAACAGATTTGTTGGTGTTAATGTTGGATATGATGTCCTAAGTGTATTATATTTGTTTGTAAACTTATAATTTTGTCAAATAGATTGATTAATAAAATAATTCATGTATTACATTAATATACTCCGTATAATTGTCCTTATGTGGTTTTTGCATGCAAAAAAAAAAATAGAAGCAGACATTGGCTTACATGTTGTCTAATTTTTAAACTAATACTAAACAATATTATGTAGTTGGATCGTAATACAAAAAGGAAACTTATATTAGTATACGAACCTAAACATGTCCTTAGTCTAATTGGAAATGAGTAAACTAATTGAAAGCTAATACGTCGTCTATCAAGTCCAAATAGGGAGATGTCTTGCCTTGGGCATCAAAGCAGATGAATCCTAGAAAATAGAGACATAGATGTAACTGATTGGACTGACAGTACATAGGACTGGACCAAGAAGAATAGATCCTGAATTCGTTTATGGATTTATTCACTTGTAATGTTCAAAGTGTGGCATACCTTAATCTCGAGTGGATGACAAATTATGTATTCGTGACTCGTATACTTTGATGTAAGTAAAAGTCTAAGTTCAAATAGATAAAGAACTGAAATCTGGTGCATTGGGTATAGGAATTTTATAGTATGTAGCATCATTCACAATAGTGGAATTTATAGCTCAAATGATATTCACCCATTAGCATTACATGGTTGATGAAAAGTAAACGTAGTTGTAGGTCATTCGTCTTTGTGATTAATGACTTGATTACTATTTGATAGTAATTGACTTTTCATGAAAGAAGATGTAATGGTTACCCTGAGATAAAATAGGATCATATTGGGAGAATGGATTTATCCCAAAGAGATTAAAGATATCCTATGAGGGGAACACACTTATGACAAGGTCATTGGACGAGCACTGTAACACACCTCACTCATCACTATCACCAGATTAGGGTTACAAAATGCTACTGTACAAAATAGAACAGAATCATACTATATAAGATCAAAATATTCCTATAAAATTATTAATTATATTAAACACAATTAAAATCATACCATTCATATCCTAACGATGTTAAATCGAACATATTGAAGCTACAAAAAAATTTAAAATAAAGTAAGGTCTTAATTGAAACATTTGAGAAAAGTGGGGTTAAAATGCTAAATAGGGGTCACACGATCGTGTGATCAGGCTGTATGATAGCCCAAAGTTGTGTGAAGCCATAGGGCATGGTCATGTTGACTGATCGTGTGTAGGGACCTAAGCCGTACGTGAGGAGGCACACGACCGTGTCTCTAGATCGTGTAACAAATTGTGACCGTGTGTGTGATAACTCTTGAAAAGAGTTATAATTCATACTTTTAGAATTAATTAATAACTTGTATTTAAGTAAAATTAACTTTATTTGAGGTAATTGCATGATCATTTCTAGTTAATCGAGTAGTGCTGTAACACCCCTAATCCGTATCCGTCGCCGGGCTAAGATTAAAGGCATTACCAGACAAAATTTGAACATTAACATTCATTTCATACTCATCGAAGTATTAAAGATCAATCATCAATATAGAGTCCCTTATATAGATCATCGAGACCTTAAACATGTATTAGAAAGGGGTCAGGACTAAACCGAACACATACAAATTTTCTCCAAAATTTAAACATTTTTCAAACAAGTACAGGTCACATGCCCGTGTGAACAAGCCGTGTGCCTTGCACGGCATTAGACATGCCCGTGTGTCTAGACCGTGTCAAAACAAGGCATACCTACTGACTAGCTCACACGGCCACAAGACATGCCCGTGTGCATTAGCCGTGGTTGAATCTAACTTGGGCCACACGGCTAGCCACATGTCCATGTGCCTTGGCCGTGCTCGAGCCTAACTTACAATTGTAGGGTACCCCAAAGGACACACAGTTGTGCAACATAGCCGTGTGTCACACACGGCTGAGACACATGCCCTTGTCTCTGCCTATGTAGACAAAAATAGGCCATTTGAATAGCCAACTTGCCACCCCAATTGGGTCAAACCTACAAGCACCAAACCAAACATATTTGCACAACATTTTATGACCAAAACTTATGAATCACCATAGCTAACACATGCCAAAAGTTTACCAATCTTACCATTTCTTATATTCATACATAAACACACCAAATATATAATATTGCCTCATAATTTATATACCAAAACCATATCATAATCACATCCATACTAAGCCATATCACATGGCTAAATATATTTACAATCACAAAACATAATCTAAACACTTCTAGCCTATACATGCCATACTTCAATATATACATTTTCAAAGTACCAAAATGAGGTTCGATAGTGTGGTGATGATCCTTGGCGATCCCTAATCTCACAGTACCTTCGATATCTATAAAACAATGCAAGCACACACAAAGTAAGCTTCCAAAAGCTTAGTAAGCTCGTACCAAAAATCATCAACAGTATATAAAATATAAAACAACAACACATAAGTACTTATAAATTCTCAATTCATCTATCAATTTTATGCTGATACCATCCATATGTTCTTACCAATTCAATGAACTTTATAAGAATAATACCATCTACCACATAGGTATCATACGTACCTGAATCTTCCCTAATTCATTCATTTTCATTCTTACCTCTTGTTCGGATATTTTAAGACTTTCTGAAGATTACCAATGCTTTAAACATCCGCACACTTAGTGTTTTAAAGATTAGTCATAGCTATAATAATTCCCCACACTTAGTGCATATCAATTAACTGAAGCTATCTCAGTATCGCACACTTAGTGCCTCATATAGCTGAAGCTATTTTGAATCGCACACTTAGTGCTAAATACCATTAATTTATCATCGTGTTCAACCATAATCAATTATATATACAATCTATGTATAATCCAAGAATCAAAAATATATTTGTAACATCATGTTTTACGTACGAACTTACCTCGTACTCGGAATTGCCGACTCGGACTGTTTACTCTATAATCTTCGACTTCCCTTGGTCTAAGTTCGAATTCCTCTTTTCTTGATCTATATGTATTCAAAATTAATCCTTTTATTCACTAAATCATTCAAACCAATCCATATACACACAAATAGGGTATTTTGCAAACTAACCATCACATTTCCACATTTCGACACTTTAGTCCCTAAATCACAAAATCATAAAATACACATAATTTGCTTGTACACAAGCTTAGAAAAATTCTCCTAGTACTCATATTAGTCCACACATTTCATTTATTTCAAATTTTAGTCCCTTAATTTCTCATTTTCACAATTTAGTCCATTTTACTCAAAATCATAAAAAATCCAAAGACAAAACATGTAAACCCAACATCAAACTTCTATTTATCAACAACTAACTTTAAAAAGCTCATAATTTCATCAATAGCACATTTCAAAATCATCATCAAAATTAGAAATTGAGGCATGGGTTTGATAGTATTCGAAGCAACGATTACAAAAACGTAGAAATTATCAAAAACAGATCAAAACACATACCTTAATCAAAGATCACAAGTGCCGAACCCTAAACAAACTTTTCTCTTTTATTTTCTTGTATTTTTGGCCAAGGATGAACATAAAATGATCCATTTTCATGCATTTGTTTTATTATTATTAACATATTAACTAAATTCCTATTTTACCCTTTGTTATAAAACTATTAAATCATTAAACATAAGGCCATTTATGTCTACTCATGCTTTCAATGGTCTATTAACATAATAAGGACCTCATATTTAAAAGGCCAAATCAATTAGACACTTTTAACATCTAGCACACATTTTTTACATTTTACGCGATTAGGTCCTTTTTATTAAATTAAGCACACAAACATTCGAATTTTCGTACGAGACTTTCACACATGCTAATTCACACATCATAAACACAGGAAATAATATTTAAACATTTCTCTGATGCAGATTTGTGGTACCGAAGAGGATGGAGGTTTACCGAGGGATTATGAGAGGTTTCCATGGTAATGTTGGCGAATAAAACAACAAACACCCGGTCAATAATGAGAGCACTCAGCATTTGGTCCCCCACATGCACGTGTAACACCCCTAACCCGTAACCGTCGCCGGAATAGGTTAAGAGGCATTACCAGACTTACAATAACATTCAGAACAATCATTATCAAATAATCATATCATTACTGTAAATGTCATTCATTCACTTTCAATAAGAACTTATATCGAGCATACAAAGCCTAACTCATGCATTCGAGACCAATCTGATAACATATAAAAGTTTTGGAAACTGAGAAAATTTTCAACTTTTAAAAGGTCACACGCCCGTGTGAATAGGCCATGTGCCTCACACAACCTTAGACACGCTTGTGTGTCTAAGCTGTGGCAAAACAAGGCATACATACTGACTTATCCACATGGCCACAAGACACACTTGTGCTCCAAGCCGTGTGAAAATTGAGGATGCTACTGACTTGGCCACACGGCCGACCACACGGCCGACCACACGCCTGTGTGCCAGCCCATGTGCCACACACGACCTGTAGACACGCCTGTGTGTCTAGGCAGTGTCAAAATTGGAGGGTATACTGACTTAAATTCGTAGGGTACCCTAGGGGACACACGACCATGTAACATGACCATGTGTTGTATATGGCTGAGACACACGCTCGTGTGGACAAAAATAGGCCATTTGAATAGCCAACTTGCCACCCCAATTGGGTCAAAACTACAAACACCAAACTAAGCATATTTGCATACTAATTTCAGCCAATCTCAATACCAAAACATACCTTATTCATAACTTAACATAATTAACAAATTCCAATCTCAATTCATCAATCAATTCATACCAAAACTTAACAAAAATCATACCTAAACGTATAATCAATAAATCATGTAATCTCATACTTAAAACTTACCAAAATTCTCATCATTTACCATTTCTTTTAGCCAACCAAAAAACATACCACAATTGCACATTATCATCTCATATCATATACCATTATCAAATTATAAGTTCAAACACAAACTAGCCATATCACATGGCTAAATATATATACATCACAAAACATAATCCCACAACTTCTAGCTTATACATGCCATACTTTAATATATACATTTTCAAAGTACCAAAGTAAGGTTCGATAGTGTGGTGATGATCCTTGACTATCCCTGAGCTCACAGTAGCTTTGATATCTATAAACCAAAGCAAACACACACAAAGTAAGCTTTCAAAAGCTTAGTAAGCCATATACAAATAAACATATCATTCAAAGCAAATAAGTATCATCAAATCATTTATACTTTGTATATCAATGTTAACACAAATATCATATTCAATTACTTACCTTCCATTCTCAACTAGGTTATACAAAGTAAACATACTTGAATCTAATATGATTTTACAAAGTTGTCCATTTCCTCGGAATGCCCGTTTGAACCGTTCGAAAACATAAAGATACACAGATAGATCAGAAAATAAATACAATGCCAATGTCCCAGACGTGGTCTTACATGTAATTAAACATCGATGCCACTGTCCCAGACAGAGTCTTACACGAAATCATATACGAAGCCAATGTCCCAAACATGGTCTTATACGTAAAACAGAAGTCGATGCCAGACGTGGTCTTACATGCAAAACAGATATCGGAAATCCTATGTCATGACGTATGTATCCTACCTATTCTTATGGTTCGTATGAGGCTTTTTAGACGTCAGAACTTTGTCGATACTTTCTCTGATAGCATATATTTAGCTCGGACATTCATTCATCACAATTTCATGTCAAATGAATAATAATAGTTCAATTTAAACAAGCTTATTTGTATATCGACTTACCTCATACGGATTCGGATAAATTGAATTGGCTATTCGACGACTTTCGACTTTCTCTGATCTAAATCTGTATTCTTTAATTCTCGATCTAATTCAATTCAAAATTAACCATTTCAATCACAAATTCACTCAAAAAAATCTACAAACACACATTTAGGGAAATTTCCAAATTAGCCCTCACATTTTCACATTTTGACACTTTAGTCCCTAATTCACAAAATCACAAAATACACATAATTTGCATACTCATGCTTGGCCGAATATTCATAGCTCTCATACAAGTCCACACATTTCATTTATTTCATATTTTAGTCCCTCAAAATAACATTTTTACAATTTAGCTCAAATTACTCAAAATTATCAAAAATCCATAGACAAAACATAAAAACCCAACATCAAACTTTCATATTTCATCAATTAACAACATATAGCTCATGAATTCATCCATTGCACATTTCAAAATAATTAACAAAATCAGAAATTAAGGCATGGGTTTGATAATATACGAAGCAACAATTGCAAAAACGTAGAAATTATCAAAAACTGAACAATACGGACCTTTAATCAAGCTAGGTGTTGGCTGAATGCTTCAAACACATAAAACCTATACTTTTCTCTTCAATTTCGGCAAAGATGAAAAAAAATGACTTAATTTATGCTTTTGTTTTATTATAAAACATATCATTAACTAGTTTCCAAATTTACCCTTTGTTATAAAATTATTCATTCACCTAACACATACCCTTTTATGTCATTTAATTCCTTCAATGGTTAAATAACCTCATAAGGACCTCACAATCATAAAGACAAATCAATTAAGTACTTTTAACAAATAGCATACAACTTTTACATTTTACGCGATTAGGTCCTTTTTCAAAATTAAATACACAAACGATCAAATTTTCAGATGAAACTTTCACACATGCTAATTCACACATCATAAACACAGAAAATTATATTTAAATATTTTTTCTGACTCAGATATGTGGTCCCGAAACCACTATTCCGACTAGGGTCTAACCGGACTATTACATGTAATGGAGAATATTCACCTTAAAATTAAGGCAAAAGTAATCATTGGCTGATGGATTTTACCCTAGAAGAAAACCCATGTAACACCCGATTTTGGGTTTGGTCGGAACAGTGGTTTCAGGACTACAAATCTGATGCAGAAAAAATTATTTTTATTATATTTTTATGGTATACAATTTTATGGAATGATTTCCTGAAAATTTTGTTCAAAATTTTTGACATTTGGGCACTCAATTTGGTCAAAAGGACTAAATTGTAAAAAGTGAAAAAGTTGAGTTCTACATGCTAGAGATGTCTAATTGCTATGAAATTTTAAATTGGAGGTCTTTAAATGGTAACTAGACCATTGGTTACGCTGATGGAAAAAATGGACATCGTTAGGTATGTTTCTAAAGTTTTTCATTAAGGACATTTTAGTAATTTGGTAATTAAATGAATTAAAAAGCCAAATTAAAAACCAATTTTTGTCCATCTTCCTCATACGGTCGAATTTTACAAGAAGAAACCATGGCTAGGGTTTTTCAAGCTTCCAAGCTCGATTGTAAGTCCGTTCTAGCCTCATTTTTAATGATTTTTATGTTTTTGAATTCCTTGTAACATGATCTATCTATTTCTACCACTAATTTAAGGCATAATCAAAGTCTAAAATTTTACCTATGATGGGTATTTGTGTATTTTTTATGTTTAATGGTAGAAAATGCATGTTAGTTGTTTGATAAACGACTTTTGCTAAGTGATTTTCGATGAAAATGCCTAAAAAAGACTTATTTGTAAAAAGTTGTAAAATGGGTGTTAAAATGCAAATAAAAGAAAATTGTGGGCTGGTATATGCATGTATAAGGTTCGGCTAGGCATGGGTGTTGAAGAAATTGAGTACATTTCATTTTACAAGCCTAGGGACTAAATTGTAAAAATGTTAAACTTTAGGGGAAAAAACATAATTTTTACCATAATGTGATTTTGGGCTGATTTGAATAGTATAATGATTAAATAAGTTAAATGTGATATTATAGATCAAGAAAAACAAGGTTCGAAATTAGAACGGGAAAAAACGAGTATTTGACGGTTAGGTCCTATTCGCCATTTTTATGCTGAGGTAAGTTCGTATGCTTAATAAGTATTAAATTATATATGTATAAATGCCTAATTGATATAATTGTGGTAAATGCTATACTATTGAAATAAAATGTGAATGCTATTAAGTACGATACTACGTAAATGACCGACAGAGATTTGATACAGCAAAAGTCTCGATTGAACCATAGGAATAGATAGGATACAAATGTCATGACATTAGGGTTTCTGAGATTACATGTAAGACCATATCTGGGATATGGCATCGATATGAGACTTCGTGTAAGACCATAGCTAGGCTATTGGCATAGATACTAGATTACATGTAAGACCATATCTGGGATATGGCATTAGTATGGTACCGTGTGTATGAGATTCCCGAGTATCCTTTAGTATTCCAAGTGGTTCAATAGAAAATTCAACGGGTATGTCAAATAAGAGAAAAAGTATGTAAGTATTACGAATTGGTACAGGTATGTACGTAAAGACTATATGCATTGACTTCATGAAATTGTGAGTTCATGATTTCCACAAGAATGATTTTGTGAAAACCTTGTGACTTTTGGCCTATACTTGTGACATATGAAATTCATGATAAATTTGGTTGAGGAACATGTGGTTGGCTTCAGGGCCAAATTGAGTTATGATATAGCATGTTTTGTTCACACAAATTGTGATTTATCAGATATGAGAAAAAGGAATGATTGGCATAATTGCCTATTAAAATGACTATAGAAGTATGGGAAGATATGTGTTTTAACAATTGAAAGACGTTAAAATATATGCTTGAAAAGTGAATACTCATAATTAATGTGTATGTTTATTATGAGGTTTGAAATAATTGGTTGATTATGGTAATCGATTATAATGGAGAGATTACGGTTGTTAGGCTAAAGTCAAGACATGTTAAATTATGCTCGCTAATTGATATAGCAAACAATGTGACTGAATAATTTATAACTATGAGGTTTATAGCAATTTATACATTATGTTTTGTGTTTATATTGTAGACTTGGTAAATGATTGGTAAGAGTTTCTTATTATGTTCATACGGACTTACTAAGCTATATAGCTTACCCCCTTCCTTTCCCATGTTTTATAATGCCGTGAAGCTAGCTCGAGTTGGAGATCGCCAGAGATTCTATTACACTATCAAGTTATCATTTTAGGTATTGATAAATTCAAGTATTTTGAGTTATGGCATGTATAGGGACTTGGTCATTTTGTTATATGCGTCATATGATTTTAGCCAATGTAATGGCTTGTAATCGTCAAATGCTTGTTTTGCTATTTGGCCATGTAAGTTGGCATATATTGGCAACATGGTTGTAAGCCTAATTATATTCATATATGTGTCAATGTCTATGGTGATATGATCATGGTATGCTTGGTGAATGTGAAATATTTGGAAAGGTGATTTATGGCATGATTGTGTAATATTTGGAATTGTGACCTATTGATGAGATGAAGAATTTGAGTATAATTTGGTAACTAGATAGTAATTGAATGAAGCCTAATGAATGTAAGATTTGTATGTTTGATTTAGGGCTTAATAGATTTAGTGAATATGTTAGATAAAGATATAAAGTTGATATGTTTTAACCATAAATGTGGATGTTTTGCTTGCCTAAGTATGTATTGTTTTGTGCCTTTGAATTGGGGTAAGTGTATGTGTGAATAAGGGTGGAAAATGGCTTGGTAAATAGCCTTATTATTGTCCACACGAGTAGACACAAGGGCGTGTGTCTAGGTCATGAGTGACATACGGTCAGCCCCATGGGCGTGTGATCCGACTGTGTGTCCCTTACACATAAATTGTTGCAAAATAGAATGCTTAGTATCGAGCACACGGGTATGAGACACGACCGTGTGTCTCAGCCATATAAAGGACACGACCTTAAGACACGGGCGTGTGTCTTGGCCGTGTGACTTCAATTTGTTCTTGGGTGACAAATAGAGAGTTACATGTGTTAGGGACATGGGTGTGTGTGATCACACGACCTGCCCATACAGGCATGTCCTAAGCCACACGAGCGTGTGACCCCTGTTTTAGCAAAAAAATTTCTAAGTTTTGTAAAATTTCCTTGAGTTCTTTTTTACTCTTGAACCACTCCTAAAGCATGTTTTGGGCCTCGTAGGCTCGTATTAGGGACTTTGTGATTAAATGCAGAAAGTTTTAATTTGATGCCAAATTTATGGCTCGAAAATGTATGTTTGCTTGTGTTTAAGTTCGGTAATGCCTCGTACCCTATTCCGGCGTCGAATATGGGTAAGGGGTGTTAAAGCCCAAGTATAAAAGGCAATAAAAAGGGGGAGAAAAAGAGAGAGAGAGAAAAAAGACTATTTTTCTAAGCTTAGACAGAGGTCTCATGATGGCAAGAAAGGTAAGTTAAGCTGACTGTGAACTTTGGTGAAGACGAGCAACAAGACGCCGAGTTGGGGGGATTGTAGTTTTGAAACCCAGATTTCTTCCTCAACATTTTGTTTTAATTCTTTTATTCTAAACTAATATTTTGGGATATTAATGATACGAAAACAACTTGTATTTGTGTAGCCCAACCATGATATAACTTAATACAGCTAGGGTTTACTTTGGATAATGTTTTAACTTTGATTAATGTTTATGGCTTAATATGGTTCATATTATTGCTTTACCCAATGGTTGTTCTTGTTTAAATGCCTAAGTTAGTGTTGATGAATGCTCAATAAGTCTTAAGGTAAATTGACACCAACATGATTAGGTTACCTGGACTAAAATTGGGTAATATAAGTGAGTGTTGAGTGAAATACTCTTGTAAACTCTAGACATAGAGCCTTACCTTATACAATTTAGAGGGATGAGCTTTAGTAGTAGTTTCTCATCCCAAACCTATAGACATACAAAGCCTTAGCAGTGAGTAACCCTAGGTCTTGCTTTCGATAGATGTAAACCACATTGGTACCTAATCGAACTATAAGTTCGCCGTAGTTTTGCCATAGCATTGTTCACGGGTTAGAATAGATCCCTTAGTAATCCCGACCTTTATGACCAATATTCCAACATTGCTAAAGTCCTTAGTACTCTTGTTTGATTTGTTGCAATGGTAATCTTTGCTAGTATACTTCATTACTCTCGCTTCTAAAGTGTTAATCCCATTTTAATTTCATTAAACATCATTCGCTAAATTTATCTTTTTTGCTCAATTGTGATAACTTAGACAAAGAGCACTCATTCAATCCTCGTGGGAATGATTCTCACTCATCACTTTATTACTTGATTCAATGTGTACACTTGCACAATTCACACATCATATTCACATGCGACAAGTTTTTGACGCCGTTGCCAGGGATTGGCGATTGGTAACTTTAGTTTTTGTTATTGCAAGTTTTATAGTTTTAGTTGCTAATTTGTTTGTTTCATGATCTCAACATGTCTGTTACTAGTTGTATGCGTAGAGACACTCCTGCTAAAGGACTCTATCCCTTAGATCCAGAAATTGAAAGGACCTTGCTAAGAAGGAGAATAGAACAAAGAGTAATGAATCAATACAGTAATAATCCACTTCCTATGAATGTAGCACCCCTAACCCATATCCGTCACCGGAACAAGGTTACAGAGCATTATTAGAAATTTCACTTCAAACGAATATAATTTTAAACATTTCAAATCATATCAATAATTGTATTAAAACCAGTCCAAATCATACATATTGTCCCTTATACGAGCTCTTTAGGCTCTAAAAACATATTAGAAACAAGTCGGGACTAAATTGGAAACTCATAGAATTTTTCAGAAAACAATAAAAATTTTCAAAACTGTAGGGGTTATACGGCCATATGGCCAGACTGTGTGGGCATTCGAAATAGGGACACACAGTCGTGTCCCAGCCTGTATCCGTGCTCATGTAACTCACTGACTTGGGTCACAGGGACAACCTACACGCCCGTGTGCCAGGCCGTGTGCTAGGCCATGTAAAAGCCTCACTTGCAACCCTTTGAAAGCTACACATGGCTGACACATATGCCTGTGTCTCTGTCTGTATGGAGGAAAAATAGGCCATTTTCAAGTCATTTTTCTCACCCATTTAAACATATACCTACAATCACTTTTTCTCAACATACCAGCCATCAAAAGGCACCAAAATCATGAATAATCAAACTATCTAATTATGGTATAGAAGCATACAACCAATATGCCCAAAGGCACCCCAAATGGAAACATTTAACATGTATAATCATATACTAAAATTGGCCAAATAATACACCAACTTCTAACTAAGTTTGTATCAACACAAACCATTATTTATTTACCAAAACACACCAAAATAGTGCCAAATATGCCATTCAAAAACTAGCACCAAATAACCACATAAATATCATCCAAAATAAAAGTATTAAAACACCACATTGAAACTATCACAAGACCATTTACAATATGCATTTTTAGACTATCATTCCATCTTCCATCATTCAACATAACAAGCCAAATATCAACCATTTTAAGGCCATCTATATACATGCCAAAACAAATTCCATTACACCACAAAAATGCCATAACACAAGCCAAACCAAATGGCTATTTCAACAATGAAAATTCTTATACATGCCATTATAACCAAACTTAAAACATCCAAAAGTACCGATATAGCCGATGGATAGTGTGATATAACTCCAACAAGCTTCCAACCAAAACGAGCTTCTGATTCACTATAAAACATGGAAAATAATACAGAGTAAGCATAAATGCTTAGTAAGTTCGTATAATATAAAACAAAAGTTACCATTTAATCACATAATAGGTAAGTTAACATGGCATAATCCAACCACAATTTGGCCAAAGCCTAAGCATGTACACAAAACATGTTAGCCATTTACACATATAACAAAGACATCATAATCATGGATAAGCACAACATTTAATCATGTATCATATACATATATCATCCATCTCAACTCTCAATATACCAAGTATTACCATTTCAATGAAATTCACATATGTTCATGTATTAGTTCATATCGAACTCATAATCATGCCCGTTGAACCATTTAGAATACCGTTGTATACCTGGGATAGCTCACACATAGTGTGCTAACTCATATACTGTAATCCTTCAAATCTTGTACATGTATGCTCACACGAACTGTGAATCAGAATGCTCACACGAAACGCCACTGCAAAATATTTTGGAAATCGAGTTGTTCGATGTTTAGAGGTTAGACTTTATGGGTCTATTTCCACCCTTGTTCGATAATTTATACATACTTGTAGCAGTAGATTATTTCTTTAAATAGGTAGAAGCCATAGCTCTACCTACCAATGATGCCAGGTTAATGATGAAATTCTTGCACAAGAACATCTTCACGAGATTTGATACACCTTGAACCATCATTAGTGATGAGGGATATCACTTGCAAAGGTACAGAGTAAAACAAAAGATTGCCATGACATATCATCCGCAAACGAACGGGCAAGCTAAAATTTCCAACAGGGAAATTAACCAAATTTTGGAGAAAGTTGTTAATCCAAATCATAAGGATTGGTCCTTAAGACTGGACAAAGCTTTATGGGCATATCGCACTGCTTACAAAACCCTGTTAGGAATGTCACCATTCAGACTCACTTACAGAAAACCATGCCATTTGTCGGTTGAGTTAGCATAGGACATACTGGGCTGTAAAGCAATTGAACATGGATTAGAAAGCTGCTGGGAATAAAGATTGCTTGAATTAAATGAAATGGAAGATTTCAGGGCACAAGCATACGAGAATTCTAAACTTTATAAGAAGAAGACCAAGCACTGACATGATAATAGAATTATGCCACGCCAATTTGAACAAGGACGATAGGTTGTTATTCAACTTAATGTTGAAAATATTCCTTGGCAAACTGAAATCTTGCTGGTTAGGTCTCTTTGAAGTAGCCAAATTATATCCTCATGGTGCAGTGGACTTCAAGGATATGCAGACGAGGGTCACATTTAAATTCAATGGACAATGTTTAAAGCACTACTAAGGTGCTCATGTAAATCGAGACAAATGGTCCATTGACCTTAGAGATGTTTAAGCTCAACATCTATTTCCTATCTTTATTTTCTTTATTTGTTTTACTTTAATTTTGTTTTTACGGTTTTCATTTTCAATTACTTGATGTTATTTTCAATTTTAGTTATATTTTTTTAGTGTACGAATTTTGCATGAATTATAGAGAAAATGTGGGTTGAAAAAAGAGAAAAAATCCAAGGAAAATATTTTTGACAACTGAACCCTATTCTAATTAGGAAGCCCATGAAGAAAGTGCCAAAAATTTTTAGAGCCAAGTCATTCTAAGGTTCCCTCTAAAACCCTTTTTACTTTTCCCTCTTCCCTATTTTTCACACTACTTACCCTATAAGTTTTTACAAACCATCCAACGCATTACCCCCATTTACGTCTTTGCAATTGCCAACACTCTTTCATTTACCCGCAGTTACACAATGTTTCCCTTTTCATCTTTTTTAACCTCCCTTGCATCCTTTCTTGAACCCTAAACTTCCTCCCATTAACTTCTCTTGAGTAGTTTCGCAAACCATTTTCATGTTTAGTCTATAGAAAACTCACAAGGATCCTTTAAGACTAATCAACGGTAAGAGGCAAAATAGCTTCTAAGGGTGCCGAATCTTCTCAAGTAGGTGCCACCCAACCGAAAATTTCTTCAACAATGCTGCTGCATCGAAATATGAAAACAACATTTCCAAGAGATTATTTTTCTTTGAGAAAGGCTTTTTTTAAAGGATGAGCCACACATGGGTTATGACAAGTCCATACATCTATTGCAAAAATGCACAATTGGCAAATCTTCTGCTTACACCTGGACGATGTCTTGGGAAAAGTTGTTCAAGAATTCTATGCACATATAACGTCCCTTGACAACCTCTTCATTTATCTTCAAGGAATATTAGTCCCATTTGATAAAGATAGAATCAATGCCTAATTTGGGATGACAGATGTTCAAGACGAGCATACCTCGTTCACTGAAAACATCAATGTTGATGGCTTAAGTTAGGTGTTAAAGGACTTGTTTGTTGGAGGAACTTGATAAGTGCTAAAAGTAACATGTTTTAACCATATTCTTAATGTAATTTTGGATGATTATTCGAGTTAAAATGGTGAATTTTATGCTCCTAATCCTTTAAATTCATGTTTCTATACTTATGAGAGCATTTAGGAGCAAAATGAGCGAAAAAGAAGAAAAAATTAAACAATTGGAGCAGATTTTAGAAGCCACACGAGCTGGGCCTCCCCACAAGGGCTAGACACACAACCATGTGAGCCACACAGGCTGCCACACAAGCATGCCCCAAACTGTGTGGATTTCATGATTCATACTCCAAATACATTAAAAAACATAATTTTAAGGTTTTTCGGGCATTCTATGACCTATATATACCAAATATAAGAAGAGAAGTGAAAGCCGTAAGAGAATATTGAAGAAAACAACTCGCAAAACACCATTAAATCTGAATCTAAAGCATATTTCCACCAAGATTGAAGATCTCCTTTTAATTTATTTAAATTTATTTTGAGTTTCTTTATTTCTTGTGGTTATACTATCTTTGAGATGTTTTTGTTCGTGATTATGAACTAATTTTGTAAATACCTAGGGGAGATAGACCCTATGATGAATTTTGTCTTTTGATTTCTGTTTTACACAATAAATACTTGAATCTTACTTACTACTTTATTACTTGATTTGACGTGTATACTTGCACATTTGCATATTATTTCACACGCGACAGACACCACACTCCTACGACGCGACATGGAGGACAGTCTCCCCAAATTTCCAAACTAGACAATGTGTCATAACACGGAACCCCTGTGTCACAAAAATGGTAAGCTACCAGGGATGTCGCGACATGGAACCGCTACGTCGCAAAATCGCTGTAATTTTCTACAAGGTTGACCCGACCCATTCGTGCAACCCGACAACCTAACCCTTAATTTACCCAATTTTAAACCCTAAAAACACTTATTTATTAAACTAAAACCATATTAACTCTTATTTACCATTTACCTCCTTTAATCTCTTAAACCTCCCCAAATACCTTAAACCCTAACACTTATCCTTCCCTTTTTCTTTTTGATTTGTTTGGATCTTCTTTCAAACTTACTTGTGAAAGGAAAGAATGAAGCCACTCCAAGGAATGACAAGCAAACAAAAACGTGACTAGGAATCCAAAGGCTCATACAAGGTTAAGGGTTCCTATCTTAATTTTTTCTGTTCTATTGAAATAAACTGCTTGATTAGTTCATTAGTTAGTAACATTAGATATCATGCCACTTAGAAATGTTAGAAAAACTAATGAACCATAACTACCGATAGTTCCAAACCCCTCTAATTTTTCACTCAAATATTGAAAAATATTTTATTGAACTATAAATAAAACCTTTTATCCAAGAAAAGGGATTTGATCCGTTGATGCTTTTGTGTAAGGAAATATAACCTTTAGTAAGATATCATAGGTGGGAATGGTTTTGGACAGTCCCGAAAGATAATCCTATGGTCTCTGCTGTTCAAGAATTTTATGCATCCTTATGGGACCAAGAGTATAGAAATACTAAAGGCCATATGTTGGAAATAGTACCTGTGTAAGTGAAAGAAGTGCGAGTAACCCTCGAATTATTTGCGACTTTTATAATACTCCATATTATGAAAAAGATTTTATTGATGAAACTGATTTGGAATATTTTTGAGACATAGATATGGATAACATTATAAAATTTTTAACTGAAGGTAGGGGCAAATGGAAATATCACTCAAGTACCAATGCTCCTGTGTCCTTTCATCAAGCCATTATGTTTGCAGAGGCTAAAATGTGGATTTAATTTGTATGCATACGAATCGTACCAACTTTAAATGTTTCTAACATTAATACTTTTACAGCAACTTAACTCTATACTATTTTGCAAAAAAATAGGTCTGTATTGACAAATGGATCCACTAGAACATGAGGAGATGCATTAATGGGCAGAATGTGGGAGTTTTCTTTCCCCATCTAGTGACAACCTTATGTAAAAAGTGGGTGTACCTATGACAGCTACTGAGAAGTTGCTGAAACATTCCCGAAGTATCATCGAAGATACCTTGTTCCAACAATACATTGAGCTACAAGCCAAATAGATAAAAGATTGGAACACGCAATAGCAAGAAGCGACAGCTACACCAACTTCATCACAAAGGTTGGTACAAGCTTAACAAGAAGTTGGTGAGAGTAGTCAATCAAAGTTAAATTGGATGATTTAGTGGATGCAAGAATCGAGACCAATTTTTTAGGAATTTGCTAGGAAAAACAACATTCGGGTCCCCAACTATACACCTGATATGTTTGGGCCAACAAATTTGGAACAAGAAGAAGAGGTGCATGAAAGTGAAGAGGAATGAGAGGATGAGGAGGATGACGGAAGCTAAGAGATGGATTTTGAGGAAGGAGATTGACCGATGCTTAATTCCATTTAAAAAAAGACTCGTATTAATTTTTGGATAATTTTGATTTAGACTCTGTAGGAGTAGGATTAATAGTAGATTTTTAGTTATATTGTATTTTGTGTAAGTTTTCTATGTTGGAATCAAATAGAAGGAGACACAAAGCAATTTGAGCTTTATAGGATCAAAGGAGGAAGCACCCACCATTAGCAGTTGGAGTAACCACGACCAATCAGGTAACTTCTTTCTTTATCTTTTTAAAGGCTACATATTGAAGATAATGTGTCAACTAAAGTGTGGGGGGTCACATAGAAAATTTGTTTTGTTTTCAATCTTTACATTTTTCTTTGATTTTTTTTTTGTCTTTTGTGTGCTTGATCTTGTAGAAATACAAATGATTGGTTAGGAGCATGTAAATAGGTTGCTTGTGTTTACAAATAAATTTGGCATAATGTTAATTTTTTTCCTATTAGACTACTACATTCTATATGTTACACTGTAAATAGGTATTAAGTAATCAATTGTACCACATGATATAGAAAATACAAGGAAACAAGCATGCTAGTATGAATGACAAATAGTTGAATTTGAGTTTGTTTGGTTGTGTAACACCCCTTACCCGTATCCAACGCCGGAACAGGGTACGAGGTATTACCAGATCATAATACATACCATTAGATAAAACCGAGACAAAAATATGGCATCCAATTAGATCATGAATCATTATAACATATGCCTTTAACAATATTAGCCAATTTCAATGGCTTTGTACAAAATAATCTGTCAAATACTGTAACTAATATTTTATACCTAGGCAATTATGACACGTAACAAAATAACTAAGCCTACTATGCATGCCATAATTCAAAATGTTTAGTTCTAATACCAAAAGTATTGATAGTGCGGGCAGATCTTCAACGATCTCTAACTCCTGTGCTTGCTGGATGACACTATAAGACAAAAGAGAGAAAAGAAAGTAAGCTTATAGCTTAGTAAGTAAGTATATAAATAATAATTAAGGAATCTAATATGTTTACAAAATAACTCAAGTATATCTATTTTTAATTTCACTATTTACTCCAATTTGGTCAAGCTGTCTCTCCTGCGTCATGTTCACTGAATAAATCATAACTCGAGTTACAAAACTTGAAATTCAAATCCGTAAAATTTTCCAGAAACTATACTCATATTAATTCTTAATAAAAAAAATTTCTATAATTTTTGGTCCAGAAAATTAGTACAGTTTATTAGTTAAAGTTTCCCCTGTTATACAGCTCGACTGATCTGACCTCTGTTCACTACGAATTGATTTTATCCCACTACAAAAGTAACATAGCCATAAAATTTGTTTCCTTTAAATCTATACTCAATAAGGAATCTAGGCATATAAACTATATTTCTTAATTATTTTTTTACAATTTTTAATGATTTTTCAAAGTCAGAACAGGGGATCACGTAGTCATTCTGAACAAGTCTCACAAAAATATATATATCTCAAAATATAGGATCCCTTTACTTGCTCTGTTTCTTTTGCATGAAAATAGACTCATTAAGCTTTAATTTCATATCTGATTAAGCCCCTAATTAAATTCCTACTATTTTTGGTGATTTTTAAAATTCACGTTACTGTAATTGTCCAAAACAGTTTTATTGCTAATTTACTCTTTCATAGTTTCTTTGTATTAACCTCATTTTAACATGCATATCACAATTCATTTTCACCACATTTCATACATCACAAGTATAGGTCCATGATTACAATGTCACCATAAAATCATCCCGTTGAACACTTCGGATCAATCCTCGATACTTGGTGGTTTCAGCACATAGCTCCACCCATCATATTTCATATAGTTTGGCTCTCTTGTACACATGGTGAACACTTAGTACTACTCATGTGACCTAGCCAGTTTATCTTGTAGCTCTCTTATCTACATGGTGTCCTTCACTTGGAACCACACATGTGACCTAGCTACACTTATCCTCTCCCGTAGCTCTCTTGTCTACATGGTATACATCCCCTATCACACATGTGACCTAGCTACCATATAGTACCTCGTAGTTCTCTTGTACACATGATGTGCACTCAGCACCATACATGTGACCTAGCTACGTACCATCTTTATTATCCAATCTTTCCAAAGGTTCAATTGGGATTTTTCTCTCTATTACTTATTTCCATTCTTCCAATAGTCAATTATAATTCAAAATCAGCTAAAATATATAAAATATGCTAAAATATAAAAACACAAATAAAGATAATGTATTATTTACATACAAACTTACCTCGGTGCAAAATATGGAAATTTTGCAATTTAGTCCAAAATCTTTTCCTTCCCCCGTTCGAGGTCGATTCCACGCCTTTCTTGATCTATAACAACACATTTAGCTCATTTAACACTTATATTATCTATTTCAATCCAAAAATCACATTATGGAAAAATTACGTTTTTGCCCCCTAACTTTTACAAAATTATGATTTTGCCCCTAGGCTCAGAAATTTAATTTCAGCCCTTATTCTTATGTTTTATGACATGCTGATAAATTTTCCCTTCTATGGAAACATCAAATTCTCACTCTAACACATAGTTATGAACAATAAGTATTTTTACCGATTATGCCGTTTTGCTCGTTTTCGCTAAAAATCGCTTAGAAAAGATTGTTCTCCTAACTTCAAACATTCATATTCTAACGTCAAACATCAAAATACATGCATATAATTCATGGGTAAATTTTTAAGCATAAACCCTAACTCAAAATAATGGTAGAAATAGGTAAACCGAGCTACGATGATTTCAAAAATGTAAAGAACATTAAAAACGGAGCTTGAATGCACTTACTATTGAGCTTGAAAGCTTGGAAAAAACCCTAGCTATTGTGGACATACAAGGTTCAGCCAAGGAAGAAGATGGATGGACAAAATTTTGGCTTATTTTTCCCATTTTATTTCTTTTAATTACCAAATGACAAAAATACCCTTAAGGCCTTTCTTTAAAATTTTGTCCTATTCATGCCCATTTTTGTCCATATAAAGTATAATGGTCTAATTACCATTTAAGGACCTCTACTTAAAACCCCCATTTCAATCAAGTACTTTATGAACTAGAACACACATTTTTCACCTATTTCAATTTAGTCCTAAACATCAAATTAAACACCTAGTCATAAAATTTTCAACCTCAGATTCGTGGTTTTGAAACCACTATTCCGTTTTGGCCCTAAATTGGGCTGTTACAGATTGATTAAGCTTGTGCATATTGAGATGTTAAGGGATGACCTAAGGTATTGTTTGGAACACATCTAGAGCCAAAAAGTTGCCCTATTTATATTTTGCCTTTAGTACCAATCTTTGAGCCTGTTGCCACTTCTTAATGAACCTAATTACAAACCATTAGGCTTTAAATGTTAATTTGTATTTACCCTTTTTTTAGTCTTGTACTGCACGATTATAGACGTCTGACCATACGTATTGAGGGTTAAGTAGATACATTAAGGTGAAGTTTGTCAAAATAGAGTGAAATAGGAAAGATTACTGTGATATAGGGACTATAGGTTAGCCTGAAAAGTACAAAATAAAAGAAAAAAAATCCTAAAAGCAAAAGTAATATGAGTAGAAAAAGTTCTCAAAAAATTAAAAGCATTCTTAGTGAGATAAGCTGAAAAAGAAAGTCACAAAGTCACAAAAGAAAGAGAGACTCGTTCATTAGTGCACAAAAACTCGTAAGACTAGTCATAATTACTATGTCATGCTATGATTTCCTATACATGGAGAGACAAGGAAGGTGAGAGAAGGAGAATTGAGGTGGTGACTAGGTAAGGGGGAAGAATAGGGATCAATACGATGTGTCAAACGATTTTTGTGTTTGTAACCCTTTTGATGCTTATTGTTTTTGAATTCCATACTTTTCCTAAGCCTCAGAATGTTAGAAGCTGAAAAGTCCTATATGACCTAAATATCCTTATACATGAATGGACATCATACTAAACATACGCATAAATGACTATTTGTATTCTACTCGGATAATCAAAATACTTGCACGATTTGTTGATGGACCCCTACAGGTGATACCCTTAATGCTTGTATATTTTTTAACATACTAAACTTAGATGTTTGTGATCAAAAGTGATATGTCAATTATTCATCATTTTAAAGTTGTTAGCAAGCATGAAATGCCTAAGTCATATGCTCCAAAGTCAATACTTGTATCATATTTTTTTCAAGGTTCGTCATTTTTATTTGTCATTTTTGTTTATGTTGCTTGAGGACAAGCAATGACTTAAGTGTGGGGGAGTTTGATCTGCCGTAATTCAGTGTAGCAGATTAAACTAGTTTTCACATTTAAGGAGCTTGAATACAAGCATTTTTGTGATGGTTTAGTTAAGTTTTCTTAGTTTTATTTTTATTCAATAAAATGTGCAAATTGAGTCTTTTATTGACTTTAAGGGCCGAATGAGGCCTAAGGGTGAGCTAATACACTTTGTAAGTGTGCAGGAAACCATTAGAAGGTGTACTAAACAGATACTTGTTGCTATGTCGCAACATAGATAACTCGATCTTGGAACATAGGGAGCAGAATGGAGAAAGCTCAAGACTGCCTTCAATGTCGCTAAACAAGCTGAGGGTGTCGCAACATACCCTTGAAGATAGCTGAAGAGGAGTATACTAATTGCTATGCCGTGACACAGGTCCTAGTGTGTCACAACATCTACTCTATTATGAAAATTAAACTTAAAGCTCAAAGCTCATTTTGGTTTGTCACAATATCGACAAGGCTATAAATAGGCTCATTTTTCACTTGTTATGGACACCATTCCTTTAGCCCATATTCTCTATGTAAAATTTAGTTTAGTATTTTCTTTCATTTTTAGGTTTTATATTTCTTGCAGTTGTTCTTGTTGATTTGAAGAGATCTGAATTGTGGAAGCATTCAAATTGTGTGGATTCACGATTAATCTCAATACAATCAGGCTTTTTCATTCATCCTATCTTATCGATTTAATTAACATGCTTTCTCTTTACATTGATTCTATATTGTCTATGAAAGCCATGAAGAACTAGTCCTTCTATGGGGGATTAGTGAGTTGATGTATGATCTGTTAACTGTTTTGTAAGGTTACTCAACGAATCAGCTATTTGGGAAAGGAAGAACATAGAACAAACCCTAGGCCTAACAACCCCGGGAAGTCATCAAGGTGGGAATTAACCCAAAATTGGTATGGCCCATCCGTGAACACTTTCACCTTAAGCCAATTTGGACTGTGAGGTTAAAAGATAAGTAGTCCTTGCTGACTCATTATATTAGTGGAAGATTGGAAGATCATGCTAGGGTAGGGACTAGTTGATTGGTGAAGAACCTGAAACGATAGTTTATTGGGATTACTGAATCGAACTAATCACCCATAATTAAGATTTGATTCACTCTACTCTTCTCTCTCTTGAATTTTATTTCTTTTATGTTATTTTATAATATTATTATAAAAACCCTTAAAAAACCTTTTATTATGTTCTCGTACTATAACTGATTTAGAATATTAATTAGATCTTTTAGTGTTTAGGTTAGAACTGATCTAGCTCTCGCCTCCCCTGGGTATGATCCTCGGAGTACTCTCCTACTTCGTTGTAAAACTATATTACAACTCGACTTGTATACATGTGGATACCGTCTCATATTTCTATAGTTTATTGTAGTATACACACTTTGGACGTTAGTACATTCGGAGGCGGTCACATATACACATAAAATTTGTGCGCATTAAAACAGTATTACATATACAATTTTCTTCATGCGGTTTAACATACTTGGTTTGGGTAACCCATACATACGTAGGGTTTGCTCCTACAGGGGTTATACATATAGGGTCGCACACATACTCTCGCACACTTAAGGGTTCGCACAAGTAGGGGTAGCACTTAGGGTTCACGCAAGTAAGGGTTGCACCTAGGGTTTGCATGTACATGAATATTAAAGGTTCGCAGTTTGGGATCGCATGTTACACCTGTTATGGGGTTCACATAACCATGGCTCGCATATTATCATACAATGGTTCATATGTATAAACAATAGTTGATTCGCATAATTTGACTCGCATGTAATATTAATAGGCTCGCATATGATATTAATAGGCTCACATAATTTGGCCTGCATGGCATATTCTAGGGTCTGCATGTAAATCATAAGTGTTTACATGTCATAAACAATTAAGGTTAGCATTGATTTACTAAGGGTTCACATTAGTAATCCTATATGTTTATGCATGTAGAGTCACAGTAGGGGGTTCGTATACCAAGGTGTTCAAATAAAAAGGGGGTTTACATGCATGGGGTTCTCCTACTTGGAGGTTCACACATGCTAGGGGCTTACACATACAGGCTCACACCTAAGGGGGTTCTACCTGGGTTCGCCTTATGCTACTTCTAATTCCTAATATTTTCAATTATACACAAAGATTTAGGTTTAGATCTCACACCTGATTTGAGAAAACACAAAAACATAGTTGGAAGAGGAGGCTGATGATCCACTTTAGGGAGAGGGATGGTTTCAAAAACTTTGACTCATTTTTCTTGAAAGTTGCTTTGGAAAGAAAAGAGTTTGAGGGTGTTTTCCTTGTAAATTTGCTAAGTAATGATTTTAGGCTTTGCTTAAAATTCACTATTTATAATACTCTCTTTCCCTAATTGAAATAGGTTTTAACAATTCATGTAGAATTGATACTTCTTTAAAATAAGGACTAAATTGAAAAAAAATGGTTTTTGGTTGGGTTATTTTGAAAATTCGGTACTTTCATGGGGTAAAAATAGAAAAACAAAATATTTTGGTTAGATGCATACAAGGGGTTTCGAACTTGGGACTTATGGGTAAGTTAAGGTTGTAAGGCCTCGAAAATAGGTCTAGTAGTTTTGGGTAAGTTTACTGGGTTCCGAGTGAAAATTGGGAATTGATCGGGTTAATTAGCGATTTATATTCATAATTAGTTAGCTTAATTTCATCTAAAAATCGATAAATAATATTTCAAAAAATAAAAAAATATTATTAGAAAATTTAATTTTATGGTTTTAAATAATTTTTTAGAAAAAATAAATATTTTGGGTTAAATTGGAATTTAAAAATAATTTAAAATTGGGGTTTAATTGGGTGATTTAAAATATTAATTAAATGAGACTAATTTGAAAAAAAAAGGCAAATGTGCAAGAGGTTTATAGCAAATAAACCATATTTTCAAAATTTTGGAGGAAAGGTGTGACACCCCTAATTTGACCCTAGTCGAAAAGTGGTTTCGGGACCACAAAATCGAGTCATAAAAATAATTAACCGTCATAGTTGATGCTTATTATATGTATATATGCATGTGTGAAAATTTCATGTTTGAATTTTGTAAATTGTAAGTGAATTTTATTAAATAGGACTTATGTGAGAAAATTTAGAAATGTGCTAGGCAAATGTAAAGTGGCCTATTAATGCATGTTATGGAAATGATGGGTTTGCATGTCAAATTACCCAAAATTAGAGCTAGTGGCCGGCCATGCTATGGGGTGAAACATGTTGGAAACATGTTGTGTTAGTGTGTTATGTTAGAAAGAATAAAATAAGAGGTTAGTAATAAAGTAATGAAAAGAGAGGGGTGATGAAAACAAAGTTGTCTCATCCATGCCCCCCCTCCATTGCCGTGAATTGAAGGAAGAAAACAAAAGAAAAGAAAAAAAAATGTTCATCTTCTTCTCCTACCTCTCTCAAGCCGAAACTAACCAAGAAATGGAAGAAAGCACACCTAAGGCATTCGGCCATCTTGTGTGGGGGGGAATTAAGGTATGATATCATGTGATTCTTTTGAAATTTTTGTGAAGTTGAGTTTGTTTTGGTGCTCATAACATGACCCATGTGTTAATTTTTGAGTTTGTGTTGCAAGAAACATTTGGTTATGTCCTTATATGTCAAATTGATGATAAATTTTTGATATTTGGTGAATGAATATGGGTTTCGGTCATGGTAGATAACAAAGAATGTGGTTGTTGTTCTTGTTAATTTGGATGAATTTTTGGTGGATAGGTGTTTGAATCAAACAAATGATCATGTGTGTACACTAGGTGCTAGTTGAGAAGAATCGGTCACTATATTGGAGGCCATTGCCGAATATGAGTTTAGTTATTGAGAGTGATGAATGTGTTTTGAGTTGATGGAATAAAAGAATGCTTAAAGATGTGTCACAACAAATTATATGTTAAGCTAAGGTTGTTAAATTATCAATCTTTCTTCCTAGCCGAATATGTGTTTATAAAGTTGAGTTGTTAAATAGATTTTGAAGTTAGCCCATGTATTTATTTTTGAATTTAAGAAGAATGATACATTCGACTATGCCTTGATGTGCTTGGATTGTTGTTCATTGAGTAAATGATTGAGGAATGGTTAGAAGAATTTGAATGCTAAACTAGTTGATTTGTTTATAATGTCCGATTATGATCATTTATAGAGATGTGAATGAATTGTTGTTATGTGAATAAATATTTGTTTGATGATATATATATGTATTCGGCAATGGGATAAAATGTGTATTAAGGTAAGTTTCATGGTGATTATGCTTGTGATGTTGGGTTAATATTCGGCATTGAGTAATGTGGGGTAAGGTGATTAATCGGCTATGAAATTAGCTAAATTGAATAGGTATGTTTAATGATATGCTTAGTATAATGTATGATCTTATAACTCGGTTTGGTATTGAGATAAAGGTTAGATGTATGATTGGATTTTGGTATGTGTTAAATTGGTCAATCAAAGATTAAATGATATGTGATTGCCAAATGTGATTGTTAAGTGAATAATATTAGTTAAGTACTTAAGCAAATCTATTGTTTTACTTAAGCTTAAGAGCAAAGAGGATCAAAGTCGGATAGGGGAAAAGAGAAAGTAAACGAATAGCCGTGGACATCTAATCGTCGACCACTTCCGAGGTAAGTTTTAAGTGATTAAACGTTGAGTAAATTCAATCATAATAGGACATAATGAGTTGATTTATAAGATATGATGTGGCCATGATATGTCTTAAACTCAAATGATAAGTTCATAAGTGTTTGGACTTGGAAATTTAAGAGCAAATTGTAATAATTTGCTTTGGACAGCAGCAGTAACGTGATTTTAGAAAATCACTATAAATTGTTGGTGTGGAATTATAGGCTGAATAAAATATGTAATCAAAGATTAGTTAGTCTAGTTTCTTATAAAAGAGACCGTGGAAGCAAAGAAATTTCCTACAAAGAGATATTTAAAGTTGTGTGGAACAGAGTCAGAATGACTCCGAAATCTCCTGTTCTGTTTTTGGAAAATCACTATAATTTGTGCAAAAATGGTTATAAGATAAGATTTATATGCTTAGACTCCTTAATGAGTCTAGTTTCAAATGAAATCAAATAGAACACATTATGAATTCTGTACAATGAAAAATTTGATTCGTAGTGAAGAATGGTCAGATTAGTCAAATAGTGAAACAGGGGAAACTTTAAGAAAAATCTGGTATTGATTGGCCAAACCTAAAATTCTGGAAATTTTATGTATGGAAGATATACGAGTCTATATTCAGGGAAAATTAACGGCAAGTGATTTGGAGTTTTGTATCTCCAGTTATAAATAATTTAGTGACTATTGCTCAGGAAAACAGCTCGTAGTGAATATGTGATTTTGTTGTAAACATGGATAAAACTTGTTTTAGTTGCTCATAAGCTATTGATTAAACCCATACGTGAATTCTAAATCGTGATATTGTAAAACGATATATGAGTGTTAGACGGATCTTTGATATTAAAATTTGTGAAATTGTAAGTTTATGAGTATTCGAATATGAAATGATAGTATGGCGTGAAATTGAATTATTCATTGGAAAATGATTGATGTAGATTCGGCCAAGACAAAGTGTATACATGATAGTATATGTGGTATGTGAAGTATATTTGGATAATTGTGATGTGAATACATGAAAATTTATATTTTGATTTAGGATTTTATGTGATGAATGTGAACATGCATATATGTGATAAGGCCGAATGGCCAATGTGATAAATGTGAGCATGCATATATGTGATAAGGCCGAATGGCCAATGTGATGAATGTGAGCATGCATATGTGTGATAAGGCTGAATGGCCAATGTGGTGAATATGAACATGCATATGTGGTAAAGTCGAATGGTCAATGTGAAATATATATATGAGATATGCATATGTGGTAAAGCCGACTGGTCAATGTGAAATATATATATGAGATATGTATATGTGGTAAAGCCGAATGGCTAGTGTGAACTATGTAGGCGAGGTGCGTATATTATGGCCGAACGACCAAATGTGAAAGGTGTGTATTATTAGATATCTGATGAGGCAAATGAATTACAAATATGACAGTCGATGTGAATGTTGTAACATGTGATTAAATGTACATGAAACTTGGAAATATATTCCAGGTAAGACCCAATGACTACGTGTGGAGATTATGTCCGGGTAAGATCCGATGACTACGTGTGGAGATTTTGTCCGGGTAAGACCCGATAACTTCGTGTGGAGATTTCGTCTAAGCTAAAGGTCTCGCCGATAATCCAAGTAGAGGTTAAAGCTATAAGACTTCGTAATAAGAATTGCTTATAAATATATTCAATGCGAAAGGTTAAATAGGTATGTACTCCAAGTTTATATGTGAGCTTGATTTGAACTAAATCATAAGGTAGTTATGTGATGCATACGAGAGCAATCTATGAGACTATTCCTATGATTATGTGACATCGGATCAGTGTGAGAGGTTATGTGAAATCATACAATATATCTATGTCACATGAGCTCACTTTTATGTGAAAGTTTATCTGCCTATTGTATATGATGAGATGTGCATATTCGGTAAAGGGATGGTATGCCCGAAGGAAGAGTGAAATAAAATATACGAACAACTATGTTATTATTTGATTGTTATCTGTTGACACTGCTTAAAACTTACTAAGCATTGTAATGCTCACTCCGTTTACTCTGTTTCCTCTGTTTTATAGATCTCATTGCGAAGCTATAGGCTCGGGGATCGTCAGCAACTAGTCACACTATCACTATCCACCGCTTGTTACTGTTATGTTTAGAATTATTTTATGGCATGTATAGAATAGACTAGTGGCGGAAGAATATTTTTGGTTAATGTATATAAGCCATGCGAAAATGGCATCTTTTGAATGTTTACTTAGTGAAGTTTAGATTTTACCTCTGGCTGTGCTTAGTACTTATTTAAATGAACGATCTTTATTTCAAGAAAAAGTTCAAAATTTTACTGTTCTGACATGAGTTACAAGTCCGGTAATGCCCCTTACCTATTCTGGCGACGGTTACGGGATAGGGGTGTTACAGAAGGGAGCAAGTTATTAAACAAGGGAAAAGGGAGAGTGGCCTGATGGCAAATTCCCTAAATTTTGAAAATCAGATGGGGGTTTTCAGTTTTAAAAACTCTACAACTACCTCACTTTTCACCCGAATTGAGAGCTTTTTTTTCTCATTTTTTTCTTGTTTTCATAAACCAAATATCAAAGAATAGAGCTAAACATTTTCTCTCCCAAAATTCTCTCTAAAATCTCTCAAAATAATTTTCAAAGTTGAGAAAAAAGTCATCAAATTTCTTCAAGCATTTTGATTCAAACTTTCAAATAAAAGATTTGAGTTCAATTGAAGGTAATCATCATCTCTAAACTTGTTTTTAATTTTATTTCAATCATTATTTCTTAATTAAAGTGATTATAATGAATTTTCAACTTTAATTTCTTCTTTCTTGAACTTGAGGATCAACAATGGTGGATCTTTAATTTTTAGTTGAAATCCAAATATTAATGGATTTATAAGCTCAAAATAGGTCTAATAAGAGGTTTTTAATCTTAAACCAAAAGATCAAACACGTTTTATGGATCAATTTTGAGAAATTTGAATTTGATCAATAACATGGATGATTTTTTTAGAAAATTATGAAATAGAGTAAATGATGAAATTAATACTTAGAATACATATTATTGGACTAGGAATGAAGATTAGAAGTGGTTTGAGGTGCTGAAAAGGGAGTTTAGTTGAGGAATTCCATATTTCAGCTTAGTTGTGTAACATGGGTAAGGTAGTTTAGAGTAATGATTTAGATTCGTATACTTTATAAAATTTCACGTTTCTTGTTGCTATTGTTAGTTTGTAATGCAAACTTTGTCTCTTTTAAGGCTCCACATAAGAAGAGGTATGTGCAAATCAGAATTGAAGCTCAAACTTGCTTGTTTGAACACTTTTTTTGCTTAAAGAGCTAAATGTGGAGGCGAGTGATATTAAGGGAAATTTGGTAAATTAGCCTAGTTATGTGTTAAATTAAAGGTTTAATTGGTGTTATCAGTGACTTAATTTCATATTGGATGGTTGGATTTGCAAAAATAGGTTTTATTTTATAAAAGAGCAAAATGACAATTGGTTTGGTAAGTTATTTATTATGTTTTTTGCATGATTAAATTGTATGGAATAAATTGATATTTGGATCATGAATTGCTGATTTATTGAACATTTGATAAAGGTGTTCTTATTGGTATATAAATATTGGGAAAATGATATTTGCTATGCCTAATTTTATTAATGTTAAAATTGCTTAGTAACATGCTTTTACTTGTATTTTAACATCCTAAATTAAGTGATTAAACAACAGATTTTATGTGTTGTATGTATGACTATATTGGCAACATTGCATGGTGGATCCATTGGATATACTTGGCATGCCATAGGACTTGTGAGTACTCACCATTATTTGGGATATTGTGAGCATATGTCTCTTGGTAGACTAATTTGTTTGGAGTAGATAAGGGAGTGTTGAGCTTGAGTCTCCACTCATCTGGTTATTTCAGGTTCTATAAGGGAGCGTATAGCTTTGGCCCGCTCAATTCAGAGGAACTTATTTGATTTGTGAAAGTTCGAAGATCCATTTTTCCAATGTATGATCACACATTTACTTACTGCCATGGATGTATTATGCCAATATAATTGATTGATTATGCCAGTATGATCGAATGTTTATGTGTTAAAAGATGACTTTACATGCCATGGAAAAATTGATTCTTAATTCTTGAAATAGCATGTGATGTTATGGTGAAATGTTAACATGTTTTGATTGAAAATTTAATTCTTAATTACTTTGATTTATGCATGATTGGGTGCAAATTACTTGACCTTTTTACTATTATCTACTGAGCTTTTTAAGTTCATAACCTCACATTTTGTGCAGAGAATTTTCGGGCGTAAGGAGTCGAGAAGCAAGTGCGAGGGCGATCCAAGAATAAGGCTCGGTAATGGTTTAAGAAATTTACTTTAGAGACTATATAGGGGCATTGTGATGCTTTTGGGACTAGTGTTATTTTACTTGTAATGGGCATTGGACATTAAATTTTGGACTTCAATTTTGGTGATTTTATAATTGCTTTAATACATGATTTTATGTCAAATTGGTGCTTGATTTATGGTATATTGATGAGTGTTCGTACAGTGGTTGATAACATGGTGTATGAAGCATGTATTTTATACTAACAATGTTTAATTGAAGCTTACTATGGAGTGGATTGCTTGCAACTAAGGTATGTAGTTTGTGTGAATTAATTGGTGTTTGCTAAGCATGTAACTGGATGTAAATTTTGATTAATTGTTACATATATGTTGTAAATAAATTAAATTGAAGATGTGTGGATGTTTATGGTAATTAATTGTAGCTATTTCAAGTTTAATTGGTAAGTAAAATATGTAAAATCGGGTAATTAAAACAAATTTTTGACAAAATAGGTGCAGTGGTTTGCACATGGGCATGTGGGTTTTTGGGGGTTTAATTTTTGGCTTTTGTAATCTAGTATTTTAATTTGCTTAATTTATAATTTAGTCCTAAAATTTGATTAGATTAATAAAGCCTGTAATAATAGAGAAACTTGGTAATATTTTAGGATTAGACTTGTAATTGTTAATATTTTTTAGAAACACTCTTAATTTTTAATTTAGAAAATTTACTAGATGTTTGTAGAAGTTACGATTTAGTCCCTAATAAGAAAACTTGAATTAGACTTAGTAAATGAACTTGAATTAAGTTGAAATTTTTAGGGCTTGCACAATTTGACTAAAAGAAGGTTAGTAACTATTTAGAAATAAAATCGGGATAGTTTAACATTAGGTGGTAAAATAACCAAAATACCCTTAGGTTTAAATACTTAGAAAAAGTTTAAAAATGGTTCACAAATTGTTTCCGTATTAATAAATGAATGTTAATTAGTTATAAATGAGATGTTATAAGGTTGAGGTGTGAGTCAAGAGGTCATTAGCTAGGTAGTCACTTCAGTGGCTAATGTAACGCTTTGAATTCAAGCCGGTCCATCTCGGTCGGGTTTCAGACGAATAGACTTGAGATTCGGTTATTACCAGCTAAGAGTTAAGGAGCAAGATGTGCTGAAAACCGCATTTCGGATGAGATATGGGAATTATGATTTCCTTGTCATGCCCTTTGGCTTAACAAAAGCTCCCGCTGTGTTTATGGACTTACTGAACAGTATTTTTCAGCCATACTTGGATAAATTTGTTGTGGTTTTTATTGATGATATATTAATTTATTCTCGTGATGAGAGTGATCATGCAGAGCATTTGAGAACTGTTTTGCAGACTTTAAGAGATAAACAGTTGTATGCTAAGTTTAGTAAAAGTGAGTTTTGGCTCCAAGAGGTCAGATTTTTAGGACACATCGTGTCGGGTGATGGGATTAGAGTTGACCCGAGTAAGATCTCGGCTATTGTTGAGTGGAAACCACTGAGGAGTGTATCGAATATTAAAAGCTTTCTAGGTTTAACAGGTTACTATAAAAGATTCGATAAAGGATTCTCCATGTTGCTACTTCGATGAAGAGGTTGCTACAGAAGGATGTCAAGTTCGAGTGGACAAAAAAATGCCAAAAGAGTCTTGAGAAACTTAAGGCGTTGTTGACTAAAGCCCTAATTTTAGTGCAACCAGAACCGGGAAAAGAATTCGTAGTGTATAACAATGCATCCTTGAATGGATTAGGATGCGTGCTCATGCAAGAAGGCAAGGTGATAGCATATGCCTCTAGACAACTGAAGCCGCATAAGAAAAATTATCCGACTCACAACTTAGAGTTAGCAGCCATAGTGTTCGCACTGAAGATTTGGAGACACCACTTGTACGGCGAGAAATGTCGAGTAGTCACTGACCATAAAAGCCTAAAATACTTGATAACTCAAAAGGATTTGAATCTACAGCAACTAAGGTGGCTGGAGTTGATTAAAGATTATGAGTTAGTAATTGACTATCACCGGGAAAGATGAACGTGGTCACTGATGCATTAATTACGAAGTCGTTGTTTGCCTTGAGAGCTATGAATACTCAGTTGTCTATAATCGAGGATGGTTTGATTCTAGAAGAGTTGAGAGCTAGACCTATGTTTCTTCAAGAGATTTGTGAAGCTCAAAAGAGTGATAAAGATTTGCAAGCCAAGATGACTCAGTGTGAGACAGTTGACGAATCAGATTTTTTGATTAGTACCAACGGTTGTTTGATGTTCTGAGAAAGGGTCTGTGTACCTAGAGATGATAAGCTTATTAGGAAAATTCTTCACGAGGCACATAGTAGTTGTATGTCAATCCATCTGGGTAGAACTAAGATGTAAAATGATTTGAAGAGATTGTATTGGTGGTCGGGCATGAAAAGAGACATCTCAGAGTTTGTGTCGAAATGTTTAATTTGTCAACAAGTGAAAGCCGAACACCAAGTACCTTCGGGCTTACTTTAGCCTGTGATGGTTCCTGAGTGGAAATTGGATCGAATTACCATGGATTTTGTGATAGGATTGCCTTTGTCACCCAGGAAGAAATATGTTGTTTGGGTCATAGTTGATCGAATAACGAAATCACCTCACTTTATTCCAGTGCGTACCGGCTACTCACTCGATAAGCTAGTCAAGTTATATATTTTTTAGATTGTGAGACTTCATGGAGTGACTTTGTCAATTAGTTCAGATAGAGATCCGACGTTTACTTCGAGGTTTTGGAAAAATTTACAAGAAGCTGTGGGGACAAAGTTGAATTTTAGCATGGCTTTTCATCTGCAAACCGACAGTTAGTCGGAAAGAATAATTTAGATTCTTGAAGATATGTTACGGTGTTGCGTCCTTGAATTCCAAGGCAGTTGGGAAAAGTATTTACCGCCAGTAGAGTTTGCCTACAACAATAGCTATCAGTTGAGCTTGAGAATGGTGCCTTATGAGGCTCTGTATGGGTGTAAGTGCTGAACGCCCTTATTTTGGATTGAACTCAGAGAAAATTAGATTCACGAGGTCGATTTAGTCAAAGAGACCAAATAGAAAGTTAAGGTAATTCGTGTTTGTTTGAAGGCCGATTCGAATAGACAGAAATTTTACGTGGATTTGAAATGAAAGTAAATTAAGTTTCAATTCAGTGATAAGGTGTTTTTGAAAGTATCCCCATGGAAGAAAGTCTTCAGATTTGGTAAGAAAGGAAAATTAAGTCCACGTTTTATTGGACCTTATGAGGTGACAGAGAGAATTGGACTGGTAGCTTATCGACTAGCCTTGCCATCTGAGTTGGAGAAGATCCACAATGTTTTCCATGTGTCGATGTTAGCCGTTATTGTTTTGACCTTTCGTACGTTCTTTCACCAACAGAGGTTGAGATTCAATCAGACAAGACTTATGGTGAAGAGCCGATTAAGATTTTAGTTCAGGAGGTTAAACAATTGAGGAATAAAAGTATAGCACTTGTAAAGGTATTATGGCATAGACATGGGATAGAAGAGGCCACATGGGAGCCTGAGAAGACCATGAGAGACCAATACCCAAACCTTTTTAACAGTAAGATTTTCGGGGATGAAAATCCCTAAGGGGGAGAATTGTAACAGCCCGATTTTGGGCCTAGTTAGAACAGTGGTTTCGAAACCACTAACTCGAGGTTAGAGAAATTATTTTTAATATTATTTTATGTGTTTAGCATATTTATATGAGTGCATGAAAATTTTGGTGAAATAATTTTAGCAATTGCATGCTTAATTGCGAAAAAGGACTAAATTGCATAAGGGAAAAAAGTTTTATCTCATTAGCTAAAGGTGTCAAATAGCTAGAGAACTAAAACTAAGGATCTTAAAGAGCAAATAGGCCTTTATTAGTGGCATGGCCGGCCATAGGGACAAAGAAAATCAAAAAGTCAAAATTAGGTGAAATTCGGTGACCAATTTGACTAGAATAAAATAAAATAAGGAAAAGCTATCATTTTTTTTATTTCTTCTCTTTTCCACCAATTTTCTTCAAGAAAGAGGGCTACGAAAGCTTGAAATTTTCAGCAACTTTAGAATCTTGCAAGTAAGTGATTTTGATGGCCTTCCTTGATAATTTTTGTACTTTTGAGACCCTTGTAGCATAATCTATCTAATGAGGGGACTATTTTGCAAAATGGTTGAAATTATAGGGTTTTTCCATGAGAGTATTCATGTTTTTTGCTGAATTTTTGTGGAAGAAAATGAATCTTGGTTGTTAAATAAACAACTTTTGTGAAGTAGTTTTCATGAAAACCCTAACTAGGGACCATTTTGCATAAGTTATAAATTATGTGGTAAATGTGTGAAATAATTAAAATTATGAGATGCTACAGGCTTAAAGTAGTTTTGGCTAAGCTTGGTTAATGAGGAAATTTGATCAAAAAAATTGATTTACGAGCTTAGGGGTAAAATCATAATTTTTGTGAAAGTCTAGGGGTAAAACGGTCATTTTTCTAAAATATGAATTATGAAACGAATTGATTAATATGATGATTAAATTAGTCAATTTTTATCATTTTAGATCAAGAAATACAAAATCCGGGCCTAGATCGGGGAAAGGCCAAGCAAGTAGATTAAATCCAACTAGTCGCCCACTTTTTGTATACCGAGGTAAGTTATATGTAAGTAAGGCAACTTTATCACTATTATGTGTTGAATGATCAATTTTTCATAATATGGTTGAATATAATTATGAATAATGTATGATGAAATTAATGTGGTAAATTCCCGGTTGAGCCTAGGAATAGATTGGATATCCATGACATGACATTTGGGTGATATGTGTGCTAGTGTAAGACCATGTCTGGGACATGGCATCGACCATATTATGAGAGCCAGTGTAAGATCATGTTTGGAACATGACATCAGCAATGTAATGAGAGCCAGTGTAAGACCATGTCTAGGACATGGCATCTACATTGATATGTGCGCTAGTGTAAGACCATGTCTGGGACATGGCATCGGCCTCGACATGTGAGCCAGTGTAAGACCATGTTTGGAACATGGCATCGACAATTCACCCACTTGTGTAAAGCTTGTCAGATATCCTTTAGTATTCCAAATGGTTTCACAGGTTATTTTAATGCTTATGACAATGATATGGAATGATATAATCATACTGTGAGTGGTACAGGTTCTTATTCAAAACTCATGAGATATGAGTCTAGTTATGATGTCTTAATGGTAACAATAACATGAGTAAGTTCTATCTATGAAAATTATTTTGAAATCTTTGGCTTATATTTGCGATGTATGTGGTGTTATCTACCTTTGTGCACTCAAGAATGTTGTGTTGATTTATTATATGCTATGTGTTTTAAATATGCGTGGTTGATGTTGTTACTTATTTACATGCAACTAAATAAGCTTTATGCTTACTCCCTCTCCTTTCCATTTTCTTATAATGCCTCCAAGCTAGTGTCGGGATCAAGGGACGTCGAAGGCATCGATCACACTAACGTTTGAAGCTTTGGTATAGCTAGTTTAATATTTTGATTGTGGCATGTATAGGGACTTGAATCTTTTGTTTAGTGTCTTGTTAGTTTAGCCACAAGTGTTGGCTCATATGATGGATGCGATATTCATTTTGTTTAGGCCATTAATGTTGGATAATATTGATTATTATTAAATGCGTTTGATGCAAATTTCTCATGGTTGTGGTTGTTTTGGTTATATGTGTTATGCTTGGATTGGTTTTGGTTGATGTTGTGTAAGTTGGTGCAAGTAAGGGTGACAAAAAGGCTTGGTAAATAGCCTTGTTTTTGTCCACATGGGCAGACACACGGGTGTGTGTCTAGATCGTGTGTGACACACGGCTTTCTCCATGGGCGTGTGGTAAGGCCGTGTGTCCTCTTCACCTAAAGTTGACAAAACAGAATGCCCAGTAGTAACCACACTGGCAGAGACATGGCCGTGTGTCCTAACTGTGTGGAGGACATGGCCTAGTACATGGGCATGTACCATGGTCGTGTGCCCTTAAGGGGTTCCTGACGTCAGAAACAGAATGTCAAGGTTTTTTCACATGGGCTGAGACACTGGCGTGTCATGGCCGTGTGAGAGACACGGGTCATGGACACGGGTGTGTGCCAAGTCATGTGAAAACCCTTGTAGGTTCGAATTGAAAAATAAACTCATATGGGCTAGGGACACAGGCATGTCCCAAAAAGTTCAGGCCGTGTGAGCCCACGGGCCTTCAACATGGCCATGTTAAGAAGACACACGGGCGTGTTACCCTTCCACACAGGTGTGTGTCCTTGTTTACTTGAAATTTTACAAAGTTTTCTAGAGTGCACAGATTTGTCCCTAATCAACTTGAAAGTGTGTTTGGGGCCTCCTAGGCGCATAGTAGGGACATTAGGGTATTGTTAAAAGTTTTAAATTGGAGTGAAATTTCATAACTAGTAAATGTACGTTTGTATGTGTTTAAGTCTGGTAACACCTCGTATCCTGTTCCGGCATCGAACTCGGGTAAGGGTGTTTCACGTGTGGCCAAGAATTGCCACCCTCATTTGCACACTCACATACACACTTTCAATGGCACTTAATATGGCACAATTAAGCTACCAACACAACCATAATCAAGGCTTAAACATATTAAAACAATTATTTACTGTTCATAATAAAACTGTCCACTTGAGTCATAGTCACTAAATTATTTATATCTTGAGATAAAGAATTCTAAATTAAGATCTTCTTGATTTTTCCGAAACTAGACTCGTATATCTTCCTGCCATAAAATTTTCAAAATTTATGGTTTAGCCAATAAAGACAATTAATTCTTCAAATTCATCCCTATTTTGCTGTTTGACAGTTTTGACCTTTCTTCACTAAAAATTAATTATCTCTTAGTACGGGATTTGGATGATGTTCTTGTTTATTTATATTGAAAATTTACTCATTAAGAATTTAAAAATATAAATTTTAACCCCCAAGTATTTTTATAAAAGTTTTAATGATTTTCCAAATTTAGAACAGGGGAACCCAAAATCATTCTGACCTTGTCTCACAAAAATTCAAATATCTCATAAAATGAAATTCTTTTGCTTACACCGTTTCTTCTATGTAAAACTAAACACAATAGGCTTTAATTTCATATTTTATTCAACCTCTAACTTGATTCCCAAAATTTTTGGTGATTTTTCAAAGTTATACTACTGCTGCTGTCCAAAACTGTTTTAATGCTAATTTTAATGTATTAACTTTCATTTAGACATACAAAACACCAAAGCATATCCATAACTAGCCATTCCAATAGCTAGTCATTATCGAATAATTACATGCCATTCATTGGCCAATTTAACCTATACATCAATAATAAAGACTTAAACATACCATTTCCTTACCTTTATATACATGCTCATAACATCATACTTTATCAAGTTCACACATACCCAATCACCTTCAACATAACAACTTCCCACATGTATCATCTAGTCTAATTTCGTTAACATACCATTATAAACCACATCACACAATGACATTGGCATAGGCATATGAGTAATTAATATGCTTGCAACTCATTAGTCAATATAAGCCAATTTATGTGGCTACATACCAAATCAAATCCTTAATCAATACATGCCAATACATTTGGCCATATCATAATGAAACATACACAAAATGACTAAGTTCCTATACAAGCCATAGACTCAAGTGTTTTCATTCATTTACCCAATATGATAGTTTGATAGTGTGATAGCATCTCCGACAATCTTTAACTCGAGCTAGCATACAACCCTATAAGATATGGGAAAGGAAGGGGAGTAAGCTACAAAGCTTAGTAAGTTCGTATGCAAATAATAAGCAACAATAGTCATACATTTGTCATTCAACAAACATAACATAACACAACATAAACGTCATTAAATCTTCATAGTAACATGCACAATAACTATGCGTATTCATATTTTGAAGCCGAAAGCTTAACATCTTTCAATGATTTAAACTCTTAACTTCACATAATTTCGTAACCATTTTAATAGGAAATTATACAAATCTTTCATTTTTTACACATATCCAATGAATCACAAATCAAGTGAACTAAACATCTTATCTCTCAATTTGATATGGCTCAAAAGCCTAACACATGATTCTCAACTGAATTTACCATGAATTTACACATCATCAACACAAATACTTATTCAAAAGTTTAACTTAACATCACTTTCATAGTGATCATGAACTCATAATATCATGAAGCCAATGCTTATAAACTTTATGTACATAACTGTACGAACTCGTAACACAGTCATATCTTTTCACATCTTTGACATAATCTTTGAATTACCCATTGAACCACTTGGAATACTAAAGGATACCTGGGAAACCTCATACACATAGTACGATGCCAATGCCAGATCCCAGATATGGTCTTACATGGGAGCACATATCGATGCCGATAGGCCAACTATGGTCTTACACGATGTCTCATATCGATGCCATGTCTTAGACATGGTCTTACATGAAATCACATATCAATTCCATACCCCAGATATGGTCTTACACTAAATCACACATAACCCTAATGTCATGACATTTGTATCCTATGTATTCCTAAGGTTCAACCGGGACTTCTTCGTTATCTTGGCATTATCGAACTTGCTCATAATATCAATCATATAAACCATATAATATTAAAGCAATTTAAAATATAAATATAGCATTGCATTATTCACATACAAACTTACCTCGATACCAAAAATGGTGAAAAGGACTTAACTGTCAAATACTTGTTTTTCCCTCGTTCTAGGCTCGAATCTCGTTTTTCTTGATCTATAATATCAAATTTAGCTCACTTATTAGTCACATTATTCAATGTGAACCAAAAATCATATTATGGAAAAATAACATTTTTACCCCTAAGCTAAAAAAATGAAATTTATTCAATTTCTTTGATTCCCAAGCCTAGCCGAACCTCTTTTATACTTATATCAATCAACATTTTTAATTAAATCACACTTTTATGACATATTTTATAACTTTTACAAATTAGTTCTCTTAGGCATTTTCACCGAAAATCACTTAGTAAAAGTCGTTTCTCTAACTACAGACATGCATTTTCTAACATTAAACACAAAAATACACACATATTCATCGTGGTTCAAAACCCTAGACTTTAACTATATCTCAAATTAGTGGTAGAAATAGATAGATCTTGTTACGAGGATTTCAAAAACATTAAAATCATAAAAACGGAGCTAGAACGGACTTACAATAGAGCTTGGAAGCTTGAAAAACCCTATCCATGGTTTCCCCTTGTGAAATTTGGCCACGGGGTTGAAGATGGACAAAAATTGGCTTTTAATTTTGTTTTTAATTCATTTTAATTACTAAATGACCAAAATGCCCCTAACTTAAAAATATTCTATTTCAACTATTTCATGTCCATTTTTGTCCAAAAAATTAACCAATGGTATAATTACCGTTTACGAACCTCCAATTTAAAATTTCATAACAATTGGACACCTCTAGCTTCTAGAACTCAAGTTTTGCACTTTTTACGATTTAGTCCTTTTAACTAAATTGAGTGCCCAAACATCAAAATTTTCGAACGAAATTTTCACAAAATCATTCTGTGAAATTGTAGACCATAAAATATAATAAAAATAAAATTTTCCTTGTCAAATTTGTGGTCTCGAAACCACTGTTCAGATGAGGCCCAAAATTCGGCTGTTACAAAGACCATATCTGAGATATGGCTTCAGTATGAGACTATGTGTAAGACCATATCTGGGATATGGCATCGATATAAGACTTCGTGCAAGACCATACCTGGGCTATTGGCAACGATACGAGATTACATGTAAGACTATATTTGAGATATGGCATTGGTACGGTACCGTGTGTACGAGACTCCCAAGTATCCTTTAGTATTCCAAGTGGTTCAACGGGTAATTTCATGTCAAAGATGAGTTCTGTGTAAATCCAATTCGAGATGACTCAGGTATGTACCTAAAACTCATAAGTAATGAGCTCGTTATGTGAGGAATCCTCGGTAAGGTTAAGATTGAGTAAGTTATGATTATAAGATTCTTAATAATATTTATGCCAATTATCATCATGTTAATTGTATGTTAAATGTTGGATATGATGCTTATTATTTACACAGGAACTTACTAAGCTATATAGCTTACTCCCCTTTCTTTTCTCTTGTCTTATAGTGTCACCAAGCTAGCTCTAATTTGGGGATCGTCAGAGACTCCATCACACTATCAGCTGATTATTTTGGGTACCAATGAATTCGACATTTTGAATTATGGCATGTATAGGGTCTTGGTCATTTTGTTATGTGTCATAATTGATTTGGCCTAATGTATTGGCATATATTGGTTGATAATTCAATTTGTAAATGGCCATTTAAAATTGGCTAATATTGGTATAAGTATATAAGTATGATGATGCTTTTCATGGATGTGGGAATTTGCATAGCTTAAGTTGATAAGTATGTGATGTTCGTATGTGATAAATGGTAGCATGTGAATGATGTGTGGATGTCTTGATTGTGGCTGATTTGGTTGTATGTATATGCTTGAATTGGTGTTGTATGTTGCTGTATAGGTATGTGCATGGAAGGGTGACAAAATGGCTTGGTAAATAGCCTAATTTTTGTCCACATCGGTAGACACACGGGCGTGTGTCTAGGACGTGTGTGACACACAGCTTGCCCTATGGGTTTTTGTTCTGGTCGTGTGTCCCCTGCACCTTAATTGTTGCAAAACAGAATGCTTAGTCGAGTACATAGGCAGAGACAGGGGCATGTGTCTCAACTGTGTGGACAGCACGGCCTCAAACACGGGCGTGTGCCTTGGCCGTGTGAAGTCTGCACCTATTTTGTGAAAATTATGAAAACTAAATCGACCACACGGCCTAAGCACACAGGCGTGTGCATTGGCCGTGTGACTTAATTTTGTTCTTAGGTGACAAACAGAGAGTTACATGGGTTAGGGACACGGGCGTGTATGACCACACGACCTGCCCACAGAGGTGTATCCCAAAGCCACACGGGCGTGTTGCCCCTGTTTAGTGAAAAATTTTCTTGGTGTTGTAAAATTTTCTAAAGTCCTCGATTTAGTCCTGAACCGCTTCCAATGCATGTTTTGGTCCTCGTAGATTTGTTTTAGGAACGATATGAATGTATATAAAAGGTTTTAAATTTAGATGGAAATTTACGTCTCGATTTTGTATGATTGCTTGTGTATAAGTCTGGTAATGCCTCGTACCCTATTCCAGTGTTGGATACGGGTAAGGTGTGTTACATTTAGTGGTATCAGGACTATAGTTTAGTTGATTCTCAGACTAACGTAGTGTGTGTAAGAGTCTAGCTATACATGTCATAAATGAACTGTGATAGTGTGATGACTCCTGACAATTTTAAATTGTGTTTTCATATAGTAAATGGGTCCCAATCGAGCTGAGGCTAATGACATTGAAAGTAATGCGTTAGCTCCCACTCAAGGGGCAGCGCCGTCAGATAGTAGACCTCCAACGGTTGGTCAGGGAGAAGGGGCTAGGAAAGCCTTTCTCCACATAATAAACGAGTGGTATACGGAGTATGTTCGAACAAATCTGAATGCCCAACCTCCTCCACCCCCACCTATTCCTCGACCGGTTCCCGTAGCTCCACAAGGTATGGAATTGGTAAGAATGAACAAGCCCCCAGTTGATAAGATCTGAAAATAGGGAGCCGAAGACTTCAGAGCTAATGTGGATGATGATCCTGAGAGAGCCAAGTTTTGGCTCAAAAACTCTATCAGGGTATTTGATGAGCTATCTTGCACACCGATGAGTGTTTAAAGTGTACCGTCTCACTATTGAAAGATTCTGCATATCACTGGTGGAATACACTGGTATCGATGACACCAAGAGAGAGGGTTACATGAGAATTCTTTCAAGAGGAGTTCAGTAGTTCATCGATCAGAAATGTAAGGAATTTCTTAAGCTGAAATAGGGTCAGATGTAGTGACAGAATATGAGCGAGAATTTGTCAGACTTAATAAGTATGCTCGAGTGTGTGTTTCCAACGAGGCCATCATGTGTAAGATATTTGAGGATGGGTTGAATGAGGACATTCGTGTGTTAGTTGGGATCTTAGAGCTAAAAGAATTTGTGGTGTTAGTCGAGCAAGCTTGTAAGGCCGAAGAGTTGAATAAAAAGAAAGGAAAGTGATTGTGAAGCTAGAGATTCGAGAAAAAGACCGATGAGTAAGTCATTTCCATCTCAGTCAAAGAAATCTAAAGAAATATATTCCCGTTTGAATGTATTAGTTAGGTATTCGCACAGAGACAGCGAGAAACCATACTCGAGTTTTAAATCTCAAGCTACTTCAATGGCAAGTGTGGGTAATGTAAAGTCTAATAGACCTGGATGTCAGCGTTGTGGAAGAAGACATCCTAACGAGTGTAGATTGAATGGCCGGGCTTGTTTCAAGTGTGGTTCTCAAGAGCATTTTATCCGAGATTGCCCTGAAATGGTTGAGAAAGAAAAATTTTAGAGTGCGAGCCCAAGTAATACTACTAACAGGGGTAGGCCACCAATAAATACCGAAAATAGAGCTAGTAGGAAAGGTGTGACGAAAGATACAACTGTGAGATCTGAAGCTCGAGCACCTGCTAGAGCCTATGCCATCGGAGCTCACGAAGAAGCGACATCTCCTGATGTTATCACTGGTACTTTTTCTCTCTATAATACTAATGTAGTTGCATTAATTGATCCTGGATCGACCCATTCTTATGTTTGTGTGAAGTTGGTAACTAGTAAGAGCTTGCCTGTTGAGTTTACTGAGTTTGTGATTAGAGTGTCAAACCCCTTAGGCAAACATGTATTAGTTGATAGAGTTTGCAAGAATTGTCCCTTGATGATTCGAGGTCACTTTTTTTTGGCTAATTTAATGTTGTTTTCATTTGATGAATTCGATGTTATTTTGGGTATGGATTGGTTGACACTGCATGATGCCGTAGTGAACTGTAAAAGAAAGATTATTGAACTGAAATGTGAAAATGGTAAAACTTTTCGGATTGATTCAGATGAGTCAGGTGAATTACCTATTGTGATTTCTTCGATGTCCGCCCAAAAATATGTAAAGAGAGGTTGTGAAGCTTGTCTTGCTTATGTGTTGAATACAAATATGTATGAATTGAAAATTGAGTCAGTACCGATAGTTTGTGAATATTCGGATGTGTTCCCAGAAGAGTTGCCCGGGTTACCACCAGTTAGAGAAGTCAAGTTTGGTATTGATTTAGTACCAGGGACCTCGCCTATATCTATTGCTCCATATAGGATGGCATGACTAAATTGAAAGAATTGAAGGCTCAGTTGCAAGATTTGATAGATAAAGGTTTTGTGAGACCGAGGTTTTCTCCTTGGGTGCTCTAGTATTATTTGTAAAGAAGAAAGATGGATCTATAAGACTTTGTATCGATTACTGACAACTCAACAAGGTGACTATAAAGAGCAAGTATCCTTTGCCGAGGATTGATGACTTGTTTGATTAGTTGAGAGGAGCAACGGTATTTTCAAAAATTGATTTGAGATCTGACTACTATCAGTTGAGAGTTAAAGAGTCGAATGTGCCGAAAACTACTTTCAGGACAAGGTATGGACACTATGAATTTCTTGTTATGCCTTTCGGGCTAACTAATGCACCTGCTATTTTTATGGACTTGATAAATAGAATTTTTTGACCAAGATAAGTTTGTGGTTGTGTTCATCGATGATGTCCTGATTTATTCTCGAGATGAGTCTGAGCATGTCGAACACTTGAGAACTGTATTGCAGACTTTAAGAGATAAGAAATTGTTTGCTAAATTCAGTAAAGTGAGTTTTAGCTTCAAGAAGTCAGATTTTTGGGACATATTGTTTCAGGTGATGCTATTCGGGTTGATCCAAGTAAGATTTTGGCAATTGTTGATTAGAAACCACCAAGAAATGTATCTAAAGTTAGAAGCTTTTTGCACTTAGCTGGATATTACCGATGTTTTGCCAAAGGATTTTCGATGATTGCTACTCCTATGACCAAGCTGTTGCAAAAAGATGTTAGGTCTGAATGGTCTGAAAAATGTCAACAAAATTTCGAGAAGTTGAAAGCATTATTGATTGAGGCACCGATTTTAGTGCAACCTGAACCGGGAAAAGAGTTTGTGATTTATAGCGATGCGTCACTGAATGGATTAGGATATGTGTTGATGCAAGAAGGCAAAGTGATAACTTATGCCTCGAGACAGTTGAAACCGCACGAGAAAAATTACCCGATGCATGATTTGGAATTAGCTGCCATTGTGTTCGCTTTAAAAATATGGAGACATCATTTGTACGATGAGAAATGCCATATCTTTACTGATTATAAGAGTTTAAAATACTTGATGACTCAGAAAGATTTAAACTTGAGGCAACGAAGATGGCTTGAGTTATTGAAGGATTACGAGCTAGTAATTGATTACCACCCGGGTAAGACAAATGTAGTCGCAAATACGTTGAGAAGAAATACTTTGTTTGCTTTGAGAGCGATGAATACACGGTTGAATTTGTCCGATAATGGTTTGATCCTAGCTGAGTTGAGAGCTAGACCGTTATTTCTTCAACAAATTTGTGAAGCTCAGAAATGTGACAGTGATTTACAAACCAAAAGAGTTCATTGTGAATTGGGTAGTGATTCAGACTTTCATATCAGATTCGGTAATTGTTTGAAGTTTTGAGGTAGAATTTATGTACCGAAAAATGATGAACTTATTTAAAAACTTCTTCATGAGGCAAATAATGGTTGTTTAACTGTGCATCCGGGTAGTACAAAAATGTATAATGATTTGAAGAAATTGTATTGGTGGTCAGGTATGAAACGAGATATTTTAGAGTTTGTTTCGAGATGTTTGATTTGTCAACAAGTGAAAGCTGAACACCAAGTGCCTTCGGGTTTCCTTCAGCCAGTGATGGTGCCCGAGTGGAAATGGGATAGGATTACGTTGGACTTCGTAACTGTGTTGCCTTTGACTCCAAAAAAGAAATATGTTGTCTGGGTTGTTGTTGATAGATTGACAAAATCAGCTCATTTTATTCTGGTACGTACTGACTACTGACTTGATAAGTTAGCCGAATTGTACATTTTGGAGATTGTGAGATTGCACGGAGTGCCTATGTCAATTATTTTGGATAAAGATCTGAGGTTCACTTCGAGATTTTAGAAGAAATTACAAAAGGCTTTGGGTACAAAGTTGAACTTTAGTACCGCATTTCATCCGCAAACCGACGATCAGTCTGAAAGAACGATTCAAGTGCTCAAAGATATGCTTCAATGTTGTGTTCTAGAATTCGAAGGTAGTTTGGAAAAATATCTACCATTGGTCGAATTTACTTATAACAGTAGTTTTCAGTCGAGTATAAAGATGGCACCTTATGAGGCATTGTATGGCCGCAAGTGCCGGACACGCTTGTTTTAGATCGAGTTTAGTGAGAAACAAATTCACGGGGTTGATTTGGATAGAGAAATTGAAGAAAAAGTAAAGGTAATCCGTGGTTGTTTAAAAGCCGCTTCAAATCGACAAAAGTCGTATGCGGATTTGAAAAGAAAAGAGATTGAGTTTTGGGTTGGTGATAAGGTATTTTTGAAAATATCTCCGTGGAAGAAAATTCTCAGATTTGGTCGTAAAGGCAAGTTGAGTCCACGTTTCATTGGGTCGTATGAGGTTATTGAAAGAATAGAACCAGTGACATATCGGTTAGCGCTTCCGACAGAGTTGGAAAGGATCCATAATGTGTTTCATGTGTTGATGTTGCGACGATATCGTTCGGATCCATCACATGTGATTTCTCCAATAAAGATTGAGATTCGACCGAATATGACGTATGGTGAAGAACCGACCAATATTTTAGCTCGGGAAGTTAAACAGTTGAGAAATAAAAGTATAGCCCTAGTGAAAATTTTATTGCAATGACATGGGGTCAAAGAGGCGACGTGGGAAACTAAGGAGGCTATGAGAAAATAGTACCCAAACCTATTTTCTGGTAAGATTTTCGGGGACGAAAATCCCCAAAGGGGGAAAGTTGTAACAGTCCGATTTTGGGCCTAGTCAAAATAGTGATTTTGGGACCATGAACCAAACGTAGAAAAACTTGTGTTATTACATTTTTATGGTCTACAGTTTTATGTAATGATTCTGTGAAAATTTCGTTTGAAAATTTTGACGTTTGAGCAGTTAATTTAGTTAAAAGGACTAAATTGCAAAGAATGCAAAACTTGAGTTCTATATGCTAGAGGTGTCTAATTGCTATGGAATTTTAAATTGAAGGTCCTTAGATGGTAATTAGACCATTTGTTATGTTAGTGGACAAAAATGGACATGGATTAGGTGAAATTTCATGTTTTATAAAAAGGGCATTTTGGTAATTTGTCAATTAAAGACAAAATAAGTAAAATAAAAGAAAATTTTAGTCCATCTTCTTCTTGCTTGGCCAAAACTTGAAGGGATAAGACATAGGTAGGGTTTTGCCACTTTTCAAGCTCAATTGTAAATACGTTCTTGTCCCGTTTTTAATGCTCTTTACATTTTTGAAGTCGTTATCACTCGATCTATTTATTTCTACCATTAATTTGAGAAATGATTAAGGTCTAGGGTTTGAACCATGTTGGATATCTGTGTATTTTGATGTCTAATGGTAGAAAATGTATGTTTGGAATATGATAAACAACTTTTGCTAGGTGATTTTTGATGAAAATGTCAAAAAGGACCTATTTGTAAAAAGGTTATAAAATGTGTGTAGAAGTATGATTAAATTAAAAAATGTGGGCTGTTATAAGCATGAAAGAGGTTCAGATATTCTTGGGAATCAAAGAATTGAATCTATTTCAATTTACGAGCTTAGGGAATAAAGTGTAAAAATGTCAAAGTTTAGGGGTAAAAACGTAATTTTTCCCTAATACGATTTTTGAACTGATTTGAGTAATGTGAATAATAAATGAGTTAAATTTGTTATTATAGATCAAGAAAAACTAGGTTCAGACATAGATCGGGGGAAAAACAAAGTGTTTGACGATTAGGTCTCATTTCTACTATTTTTGTACCGAGGTAAGTTCGTATGTAAATAATGCATTATTTTAATTATGTTTTAAATGATTTATTATTGTATGAATTGCGATTGACCCTTTGACATATTCGAAAAAGTTTCGAAAAGCATGAAATCCCAGTTGAACCTTAGGAATAGATAGGATACAAATGTCATGACATTAGGGTTAATGAGACTACGTGTAAGACCATATCTAGGATATGGAATCAATATGAGACTACGTGGAAGACCATATTTGGGATATGACATCGATATAAGGCTTCGTATAAGACCATAGCTGAGCTATTGACATCGATACGAGATTACATGTAAGACCATATCTAGGATATGGCATTGGTACGGTACTGTGTGTACTGGACTCCCGAGTATCCTTTAGTATTCCAAGTGGTTCAAAGAGTATGTCAAAGATGAGTTGTGTGCAAATCCAATTCAAGATGACTCAGGTATGTTGTAAAACTCATATGTAATGAGCTTGTTATGTGAGAAATATTCGGTAAGGTTAAGATTGAGTAAGTTATGATTATAAGATTCTTAATAATATTTATGCCAATTATCATCATGTTAATTGTATGTTAAATGTTGGATATGATGCTTAGTATTTGCATAGGAACTTACTAAGCTATATAGCTTACTCCCCTTTCTTTTCTCTTGTCTTATAGTGTCACCAAGCTAGCTCTAATTTGGGGATCGTCGGAGACTCCATCACACTATCAACCGATTATTTTAGGTACCAATGAATTCGACATTTTGAATTATGGCATGTATAGGGACTTGGTCATTTTGTTATGTGTCATATTTGAAATGGCTTAATATGTTGGCCTATATTGGTTGATAATTCAATTTGTAAATAGTCGTTTAAAATTGGCTAATATTGATATAAGTATATAAGTATGATGATGCTTTCATAAATGCTGGAATTTGCATGGTTTAAGTTGATAAGTATGTGATATTCGTATGTGATAAATGGAAGCATGTGAATGATGTGTGGATGTCTTAATTGTGGCTGATTTGGTTGTATGTATATGCTTGGATTGGTGTTGTATGTTGTTGTGTATGTCTATGCATGGAAGGGTGAAAAAATGGCTTGGTAAATAGCCTTATTTTTGTCCACACGGGTAGACATATGGGCGCGTGTTTAGGCCGTGTGTGACACATGGCTTGCCCCATGGGCGTATGTTCCATTCGTGTGTCCCCTGCACCTTAATTGTTGCAAAACAGAGTGCTCAGTATCGAGTACACGAGTAGAGACACGGGCATGTGTATCAGCCGTGTGGACGGCATGGCCCCGAACACGGGCGCGTATCCCTGGCCGTGTGAAGTTTGCACTTATTTTATTAAAATTATGAAAATTAAATCGACCACACGGCCTAAGCACACGGGCGTGTGCATTGGCTGAGTGACTTCAATTTGTTCTTGGGTGACAAACAGAGGGTTACACGGGTTAGGGACATGGGCGTGTCCCAAAGCCACGGGCGTGGGACTCCTATTTATTGAAAAAATTTTTAAGTGTTGTAAAATTTTCTAAAGTCCTCAGTTTAGTCCCGAATCGCTTCCAATGCATGTTTTGGGCCTCGTAGATTCGTTTTAGGGACGATATGAATGTTTATAAAAATTTTGAACTTTGGATGGAAATTTACGTCTCGGTTTGTATGATTGCTTGTGTATAAGTCTGTTAATGCCTCATAGCCTATTTCGGCGTTGGATACGGGTAAAGGGTGATACATAACAACCTATTTTCAGTAAAATTAGAACAATGGTTTTGGGACCACAAATTCGAGCCAAAAAGAAAATTTATTTTTATATTTTTGCATGGTTAGTATTTTGATAGGAATGTCATAAGAAAAATTCTGATAAGAAAATTTTATCGATTTTATGCTTAATTACATATATGACCAAATTGCATAAAATGTAAAAGTTGGATTCTAGTAGCTAGAAGGATCAAATAGCTATAGAATTCAAAGCTTAAGGTCCTTATATGGAAATTAGACCATTAAAGAAAAGTTAGTAGATATTTTTGGAGATTCATCCATGGAAAAATTAGAAAAGGTTAAGGACTAAAATGGAAACTAAAATAATTAAAAGATGATAAATTAATAAATAGGAAATATCATCATATTATTATCATCTTCATCCCCAAAATACATGGAAACTCTAGGAGAGAGAGAAGAAACTAATCAAGCTTAATTGGGTAAGTATTCTTGTCCTGTTTTTAGTAATTTTTATATTTTTGAGATAGGGATAACCAAATCTGTAACATCTTGATTTAGGATCTAGTCAGAACAGTGGTTTTGAGACCACAAATCTGATGTAAGGAAATTTATTTTTATTATATTTTTAAGGTATACAATTTCACAAAATGATTTCGTGAAAATCTTGTTCGAAAATTTCGATGTTTGGGCAATCAATTTAGTCAAAAGGACTAAATTGTAAAAAGTGCAAAAGTTGAGCTCTACATGCTAGAGGTGTCCAATAGTTATGAAATTTTAAATTTGAGGTCCTTATATGGTAATTAGACCATTGGTTAAGTTGGTGGACAAAAATAGACATGGTTAGGCACGTTTCAAAAGTTTTTCATTAAGGGCATTTTGGTCATTTAGTTATTAAAATGAATTAAAAACAAAAATAAAAACCCAAAAAAAATTTCATCTTTCTCCTTGGCCGAAATTTGCAAGAGGAAGCCATGGCTAGGGTTTTTCAAACTTTCAAGCTCGATTGTAAGTCAATTCTAGCCCCGTTTTTAATGATTTTTACGTTTTTGAAATTCTCGTAACAAGATCTACCTATTTCTACCATTTATTTGAGTTATGATGAAGGTATAGGGTTTGACCCAAATTATAAATTTGTGAATTTTGATGTTTAATGGTAGATTATGCATCTTTATGGTTGAAGAAACAACTTTTGCTAAGTGATTTTCGGTGAAAATGTCCAAAAGGACTAGATTATGCAGCTATGAAATGATTTGGCTAGGCTTTTATGTTAAATAAATTGAATAAATTTTATTTTACGAGCCTAGGGGCAAAATTGTAAATATGTGAAACTTTAGAGGCAAAAACGTAATTTTTCCATAGTATGATTTTTGGGTCTCATTGAATAATGTGACTAATAAGTGGGCTAAATATGATGTCATAGATCAAAGAAAATGAGATTCGGGCCTAGAGCGAGAGAAAATGAGTAATTGACGGTTAGGTCCCTCTTTGCCATCTTGGTGTCGAGGTAAGTTCATGTGTAAATAATGCAATATTGTATCATGTTTTAATGCTTTATTAATGTATGAATTTCTATGTCTAATTTTTATAATGAGTGTATGAATGATATTATGGTCAATGAGAATGACATTGTGAACGAGTTCGACGAATACGTGATATTGAGAAAAATCCTGTTTGAACCTTAGGAATAATTTAGAATACAATGTAACATGTCACTAGGAACTATGTTATTATGAGATCATGATATTATGTTTATATGTGACTATGTGAATCCAGGTACTGATCATTTACGTCCTACCGGTGGCTGGGTAACCCAGCATGTGTTGCGGGTACCTGTCAACTTGTGTAAACAAGCCCATGATTAGCTCGAGAGCGAGCAATGTATGATATGTGTTATGAGGTAGCATGTCGCTACATATGAAGCACTATGTGCAAGCTTTCTATGTATCCAATAGTATTCCATGTGGTTCAAAGGGTAAATCAAAGATGAGTATGAGAATGAAATTACTACGAGTGAATAGGCATCTACATAAGCCTATAATTGTAAATTCATGATTATTGTGGAAATAATTGTTTATTATCCACTGTGATTGATAGTGTACACACTTGTGATGTTGGATATATGATAAATATAGATGATGATTACGTTTAGGCTTTTGGGCTGAATTGAAATGTGATCTAATATGTTTATATGCTTAAATTGTATTTCAATGGGTATGCTAAAGATGAGAAAGTAAGTGGTTATGTTACGAGATGGTGCATGTATGTACGTAAAGATTTTAAGTATTAACTTCATGTTATTTTGAGTTATGATCACTATGAAAGTGACTTTGAGATAGCCTTATGATTGTTGATTTATGGTCATGATGTATAAATGCATGGAAACATGGTTGATAACTATATGTTAGGCCTTAATTGATTGGTGAGATAGTAAATATTGTTCATTTGAATTGTGATTTATCTATTATGAGTGAAAGGAAATATTGGCCTAATTGCCTATTAAAACGGTTAAAAAAGTATGGAAAGAAAGAATTATTACAGTTTGAAATATGTTGAGCTATATGCATGAAAACATGAATATACATAAGTAACGTGTACTTTTACTGAGATGTTTAAAATGATTTGCTAATTATGAAACATGCTATAATGGAGAAATTATGGCTGCTAGACTGAAAAACGAGTAATGTTAAATTATTTTGATAAATCAAAAGAGAGTAAGCATGTGAATAGGTTATATTACAACCTTGAGATTTATAGCTATTTTTATATTAACTTATGCTTATATTGTCAAGGATAGTATATGACTAGCATGAGTTGCTCATTATTTTCATATAGACTTACTAAGCTTTGAAGCTTACTCCCCTTCCTTTCCCATGTCTTATAGGGTTGTATGCTAGCTCGGGTTGGAGACCACCGGAGATGCCATCACACTATCAAGCTATCATTTGGGTATAAGTGAACACAAGTATTTTAAGTTTATGGCATGTATAGGGACTTCGTCTTTTGATTAATTATGTCATTATTAATTTGGCTAAGTGTGTTACCTTATAGTGATTTGGTGATTCATTTTGTATATGGCCATGAGATATGGTTCATATTGATTATTTGGTTGTAAACCTATTCATATATGCATGCATGTGCCAAGGTCATATATAATGTGGTTAAAATTGTTTGGCATGGATGAATTATGGATGTGACTATGGATGTTTGATGATGGAATTGTGAGTGAGTGGCATGATAATAACTAAGACATGAGCATGTTAAATGAAAGTAAACTTCAACTCTTAGTGCATGCAAATTTATAAATTTGGCTTGGCAAAGTATGAAGTTTTATGCATGTATTAGTAAAGATGGAATGATCATGATCATGTCTTGTTTGTGTATGTTTTAAGTGCTCAATTATGCCATGTTAAGTGCCCTTGAAGTCATGTATGTGGTTGTGCAAATAAGGGTGGCAATTGGCTTGGAAAATAGCATTGTATTTGTCCACACGGGTAGACACACAGGTATGTGTCTAGGCTGTGTGTGACACACGATCAGCCCCATAGGCGTGTGAGCCGCCCGTGTGTCCCCTACACCCTAATTAAGTAAAACAGAATGCCCAGTAGTAAACACACGGGAAAAGACACGGCCGTGTGTCTCAACCGTGTGAAGGACACGACCTTAGCACACGGGTGTGTGACTTGGCTGTGTGCCATTATTTTTCTTATGACGTCATAAACAAAGAGTTACACGAGCGTGTGTGACCACACGGCCTACCCACACGGGCGTGTAACTCCCCAAAATAAGAAAACTTTCTAAGTGTTGTAAAAGTTCTGAAAGTTCTCGATTTAGTCCCAAACCACACCCAATGTATGTTTTGGGCCACGAGGGCCCATATAAGGGATGATATACATGTGAATGAAAATTTTTAAATTAGACAAAAATTCATGTCTTGATTTTGTATGATTGTGTGAGTTTATGTCCGGTAACGCCTCGTGCCCTATTCCGACGTCGAATACTGGTAAAGGGTGTTACATAATCTATCTAGATTAGGGATCAATTTGAAAAGTTATCAAAGTATAGAATTTTTTCCATGGATGAAAATTCTGAAAATTTGAAATTTATGGTAGAAAATGAAAGGTTGTTGATAGATAAATAACTTTTACAAAGTGAATTTTGATGAAATTGTGATTTAGAGACTAAATTGTAAAGTTGTGAAAATTGAAGAAAAATTTTGAATTTTATAGAATACATGTGCTGTAAATTTTATATTGAAATTTTGTTTAGGATTGGAATAAGGAGTAAATTGCATGAATTTCATTTTCCGAGCCTAGGGATGAAATTGAAATTTATGAAAAGTTTAGGGGAAAAATGGTAATTTTTCCTAAGATGTAAATTGAGTTCAATAGAATATGAAATGTGAGAAATTGATGATTAAATTCATTTATATAGATCCAAATAACACAAATTCAAAGCTAGATCGAGAAAAGAGAAAGTTTCGAAATAGTAGATTTTCTTGGACGAAATATTATCGAGGTAAGTTCGTGTAACCTATTTATGTATATTAACATGTTCGAGTTGAACGATATATTTAATTTGAATGAAGTAAATGTTTATATGACTATATGAATGTTATAAAAATATGAAATGATTACATGATTGGAAATTTGTTTAAAATGTTAAGTTCCTTTGGAATAATGAAAATCGATGCATACATGATTTCCTGTATTTGAATATGGTCCTGCATATGTTGTAGAAGGGATTTAGCTCGAACGAGTAATCCCGATATAGCCTCTCGAGCATCCTGTTATATAGTTCCTGCTAGCATCCTAATTGGTAGTGATTTAGCATGCGTTGCGCACTACCACATCTCTTTGTAAGCGTCTTGATACATGTTTCGATCGGTTGTGATCTGACATATAATAAGAACACAAAAGCACCTCTTCATGTCCTATTAAGATCGCTTGAACTCTCTGTGACCTTATCTGAAATTCCCTGATATTATCTCTTCAGAGACATCTGAAAGGCTCTATGAGCTTCCTGAGTAAAAACTCTTATGAGTTTTTGATTAGCTCGAATAAGTGTCCTATTACATGATTACATGACTCGTTTGAGCATTCTGACATGTGGCTTGAGAGTATGCTCCCTAATTATGTACCTTGATGGGTACCCTTGATTATGAATTGACGGTTTTTACATATGTACACCTTGAGTGTACTATTTGAGTATCCATCAATATTTCAATAATTCAACGGATAACACTCTTAACATGAGAAAATGATGAGATAAAAAGAAATATGCCCTAAATGTTTTTGAATTATTTGATGAAGGATTATATGATGAGCTCATCTATGTTTATTTAATATTTAAATGTATTGTATGACTAACTTGCTTGATTGAGTATATGTGTTTAGGTAAACTTGTCAAAATGATGAAAACATGTTAATTGTATGCTTAATATTGTTAAATATGATTGGTAAGTCTATTTTCCTGTTATACAAACTTACTAAGCATATAATACTTACGAGAATTTATTTTCTCTGTTTTATAGTGCTCAGAAGCTCGCGAAGGTTGGAGATCGATTGGGGCATCATCACACTATCCACTAGCTTGTTTTGGTATAAATAGTAACCTCATTTTGGTATAATGGCATGTATAGGTAACTTGGCCTTCGAAGGCATATGAATATGGCTTGTAAACTAGTTATTGAAATGGCTAGTAATGTTTAGTTTGGTGAAATCTTAAGGTTTTATTAAATCAAATACCTATGTGTTAAGTTTACTAAATATGATTGATCAAGTAATGCTTAATCTATAAGTTAAACAAAGGTAAGATTATAATCACGATTGCATATGATAAAATATCATATTAGATGTTAAAATTGGCTTGGATTTAATGCTTGGATCGGTTGGCATATACTTGTAAGTATTGGTATAGGTTATTGGCAAATTTGGGTGAGAAATAAAGCTAGGAAAATTGCTTTATTTTTTCAACACAGTAGACACACGGACGTGTGTCTTGACCGTGTGTGACACACGGCCTGACACATAGGCATGTATGTAACACCCCAGAATTTGGGGTTGGAAGTTTTGAGAATTTTGGGTAGTGTCAGTGGTTAGATTGGATAATTGGGTTTGTTGTTATGTTATGTCAGAATCGGCCTGCTGGTCTAGTGGTTAGTTGTATGTTAGTTTAGCTTGGGGTCCCAAGTTCGAGTCCTCATGTATGCTTTGAGGAATTTGTTTCATTTTTGTTGCTTTTAAGTTTTGAGTATTTATTTGTTTATTTATTTATTTCTATTTTATTTTTATTTTAAATGGGTTAAAAGTAATTTGATAAAACACACACACACGTGTTCTTTTCCTCTTCATCTCTAGCCATTTTCTACCTTCTCCTTTTGTTTTTCCAATTTCAAGATTTTCTTTTCTTCTGTTTCATTTCTATTCAAGTTAATCTCAGGTTTGTCATTGTCATGGTTGATTAATTGGGCTCGAGTGTTCTGTTGGATTGGTTTAAATCGGGTCTTGGAGTTGGTTTGAAGGAGCGAATCAAACGGTTTTGGTGGTTGCTATCACGAATTAAGTTGTGGGCTTGAAAACTTTTCCTTTTTGTTTTTGACAAAATTTTGATTTGGTTCTGTGAATTTCAATGTGGTTTGTGGGTTTCTGAAGTTATCATTTGAAGTGTCAATTGTTACAGTTTTGCGTAAAAATTCAACTGGTTAGGGTATGTTGCTACACTGTTAGAGGTTAATGATCATTTAATGTTGGAATTCATGTTTTTCGGGCTATTTTAGAGTGGTTTCGTGACCACATGGTTGGCCACACGGGTGTGTGCCTATTCAGACGGCCGTGTGGAATTAGGAATTAGGGTTTCCAGGCAAGATTAGGTGCTACACGGCTATGTGCCAGATTTGGGGAATTAATAGATTTTCACATGGCTGTGTCCCCTGGGCACACGGGTGTGTGTGTTTGAGAATTTAGGGTTTTTGATGATTTTTGGTACCACACAGCCTGGCCACACAGGCATGTGTCCCACACAGGCGTGTGAGATCTCTATACGGTCGTGTCTCATCTGTTCTTAACTTTTAGCACTTTTGGATAGTGAGTTACACTGGCTGTTCACACGTGTGTGTGCCACCTCCACATAGGCGTGTGTGACCTCCATATGGGCGTGTAGACCCCTACACAACCTGGGCAATTCAACACAACTGGGGCACCGGCCATGTGGTCCTGCCTTGCCAAAATTTTGTATTATGTTGATTTATGACCTATTTGAGGTTCTGTGTGTTCCAACCCTTGGCTAGGTCTTAGTAAGGGTAGTTGGGACTCTTTTTTGACTCGGACATATCTATTTTATGCAATCATTGCATTAGTTAAGTGACACGTTAATATGATATTGCCTAATAAATGAGAATCTGCTTCAGTGGTTAAGTGATGTGGATGTGTGTGTGATTGTCTGGAAATTGTGTACATTGATTCTGTGACTGACTGACTGATTATGAGTTTCTGTGTCTGTGTAATTGACAGTGTTTGGTGTGCATTCTTGTATTTTCATTATGATTTCGAGTTTGGGATATGAAGAGAAAGAAGTTTGTTCTGATTTGGCAATTTCAGCTGCAATACTCTGTATAGCAGTTTATCACACAGTACGATATTTCTGGCAGCTCAACTGCATACTGCTATTTACGTGGCTTTGTTCCACATTCATGGTGTGTAGGGTTGGATGGGCCTTTCGAGGTCTTATGTGGTGTGTAGGACTGGTTGAGTTTCTTATAGCTCATTTTTGGTGTGAATGAGGGACGAAGAGGTGTTTGGCTGGATGGGTGGGTTTCATGTTGTTGCATTTGTTCCGCATTTTGTCTGTCTGATTGTGAGATTAACGGTATATAGATTGATGTGTTCAGTACTGATGGTTCTATTTCGGTTGAGATGATTATTTGGATATCGAATTGCCAATATGATATTTTGTTTTTATTGTAGAGCTTAATTTTTGTTTTTCTGTCATTTCGATCTCACACTGGGCTCGTGTAGCTCACCCCCTCAGTTTCCCTTTTCAAGTATTTCCGTATGTTGTTGCTGGACTTGGCACGCCGAAGGTCTCGGACAGCCACGTTTTATTATTGACTTTAAAAGTATTTTACATAAATTCCGTATTTATAAATAAACAGATTGAATTGTAAGTTTAATTTTAAATATTGTGGTACGAAATATTGTGTTATTCACACATAAGCGTATTTTGGGATTAAAACTTTTGTAATATCGGGATTTTACAAGGAGAGTTTTACATAACTTAAATATTGTTTGTTTTTGAGCTAGTTAAACTAAAACCTCTCCCACAATCACTTTGGTGATAAATGTGACCTCCAGAATCCAGCCTAAATTTCTAGGTCGGGTTTCGGGGTGTTACAGTGTGGTTTGGTCGTGTGTCCCCTGCATCTTAAAATTGAGAAACAGAATCCTTAGAATTAAGCACACGGGCAGAGACACAGAGGTGTGTCTCAGCTGTGTGTGCTACACTGCCTATAACATGGGTGTGTGTCTTGGCCGTATGAACCCTGCACCTAATTTTTGAAAATTAAATTGATTACACGGCCTAATCAAACAGGCATGTGACTGGTCGTGTGGCATAAGTCAGAGAGTTACACGGGGTCGAACACGGCCTGTAGCACGAGCGTATCTTAGGGTCAGACGGGCGTGTCCCTAGGCCACACGGGCATGTGTGCCCTGCATCTAAGAAAATTTTAGAAATTTTGCAAAAAATTCTCTAAGTTCCCAATTTAGCCTCGACTCGATTCTGATACTCATATCAGGCCTTGAGGGTCTATTTAAGAGACGCTATGAATAATCTCAGAAAATGAATAGTAATTGACATGAATTATTTGTAAATGTTCTAAAAACTCCAATAATGATCCGTAACCTTGTTCCGACGATGGACACAGGTTAGGGGTGTTACAGAAGGAAACAATGGAGAAGAAAGGAAAGGGAGGGGACAAGGGAGTAGAAAGAGGAAAAAATAAAGAAAGAAGGGAGGGCGAAAAGGAAGGAAAGAATCTTTGAGTTTTGATAACTTATTTGGGTGGCAATGGAAGGTTGACCAAATGGGTGTCAAATTTCTTTAAAAAAATACCCAAGGGGATTTGAACTTGGGTCTTAAGAATAGCTAAACTACTTAACCACTAAGCTAGATTTTCATTATTATCTAAAAGCTAATGATAATAAAGCATAAAACGAGGAATGATAGATCTAATGGAAATCGATTGAAAAGTCAGTAAGGAGTGAATCGCAACTTGATTACAAATCCAAAAACAAAGTCTAGCCATTAAAAAGGGATTATGCTTACCAACCTGCAGCAACAGGAAACAAAAGCTATCAGTGATAGTCTTAAGTCCTACTTGAATCCAAAAGTATAAGAGGTGAATTGACGAAGAGAAAAGAAATGATAGCCCAAGGGTGGTGAATGATGCGACGGCTAGAAAAAGATAGGAAGAGAAGAAGAGAAAAGAAAGAAAAGATAGGAGAAAGGAAGGGAAGAGGGACAGTGCAAAGGTGAGCGAAAAGAGAGAAAGGGAAAACGGCTATGGAAAATGGGATGGGGGTCGACCAAGTAAAAATAACTTTAACTACCTGGGGTTTTCGGCACATTAAGGTTTCTTATGTAGAAAATACGAAGGTATTGATACTCGTTAGAAAGTTACCGATACTTGTGTAAGTATCGATTCGATTTTCAGCATTTTGACAGATCAAGCCCAAATAGAAGCCTAAATGTACACTTAAATAGAAAATTAAAATAAATCCAACAGTTACAGATTTAACTTGAAAATTTAACCCGCATTTTGGGGCATGACAATGAAGTTTGATAGTCTTTTAAATTTGGATAAAATTATTATGTTAAAAAAATGAGTTTTTGATGCTTATTTAGTAGAAATCAAGCATTATACATAACATTTTTATCCAAGTCAGACATAACTAATTTCTTTTTGAAAGAAAACCAATTGATGATATTAAAATAACAAAACCAATACATCCCCCACCAACCTCCACTCTGATTGATCATGAGTGTCAGTGCACTTAATGCCCTATTTATGTAATACAAAAGAAAATTTAAAGAAAAATAACCGAACAAACTTAAAACAAACTTTAAAAGAATAGCAAAATTAATCTGAAATGTAAAAGAAAACACAATAGAGCTTTGCAAAGATGAGTCGACCCCCTCTGAAGCTTAAGCGTCCAAAACTGATCACTAGCCAAAACGGAATGTATCTTCTTCTCTTTCCCTCCAATAATGGCATATCTTCGTTGATTCTCTTCTCGTTCTATTTTATTTGAATCCTAAATAACTCAAATCCTCTGGCGTCAAAATACCCAGATTAACTCCTACCTAGTATAGCTCGTCAATTTTTCTCTCCCTCAACACTTCTTCTACCCAAATTTTGGGTAATACATGCCTCATTCCTTCCTTGGCTAACAAGTGCGCTTCTTTATTCACTTGTGTACATGTCTAAACTCAATCGAGACAAATCTCTTGACTCATTTTTTTATTTCAATAATCAGAACACTAATTGTTGATTTGTCTTCCTTATGAGAGTTTACCTTTTTTATAATCATCAACACATCTCCCTCCACCAAAATCTCTCAAAACCCAAGCTCCTCCATAAAGATGAAGGCTCACAAACAAGCCTTCTACTACTGTTGAGTCCACCATGTGCTTAAATAGGTAAGTGCATGTTGCCATTACAAACCCCTCATTGTTTCTAACTAGAATCCCAACTGTTGCACTTTTTGTACCTTGATAAATGCGGCATCAAAGTTTGTTTTCATGACATCTCCTGATGGTGGTTCCCATATATAAAAATTCAATCCCTAATAGACTGGTCTCAGTATATCCTGATTATCTAATTCTTGCATGTAGGCTCTAATAAATGCTAGTACCCTATACACATTTTGAAGAACTCCTTCATGATAGATATTGTTTTATGTATCCTGATTACTATGAATAAAATCTTTAGCTAACCATATTTTACAATTGTCTTCTGTAACACCCTGTAACACCCCTAACCCGTATCAGTCACCAGAATAGGGTTACAAGGCATTACCGATCAATCACAACATAAATCATTCATTTTCACATAAACATCATTCAAATATAATCATAATGTCCCTTACAAGGCTCTACAAGACCTTAAAACATGCTTGGAAGAGGTTCAGGACTAAACCAATAACATTTGTAAACTTTGCGAAACTTATAAAATTTTCAAACGTTCATGGGTCACACACCCGTGTGAACAGGCTGTGTGCCTCACACGGCCACTAGACACGCCCGTGTTACAGACCATGTGAAAACAGGGCATACATACTGACTTGTACCACACGGTCGAGGACACGCCCATGTGCCATGGCCGTAGGAAAACTGGAAGGGTTACTAACTTGGGTCACACGGTCGACCACACGCCCATGTGCGAGCCCGTGTGTCACACACGGCCAATAGACACGTCGTGTGTCTAGGCCGTGCCAAACCTGTAAGGTAAATTGACTTAATTCAAAGGACTACCCCAGGGGACACACGGTCGTGTAACATGACTGTGTATCGCACACGGCTGAGACACACACCCGTGTCTCTGCCCGTGTGGACAAAAATAGGCTAATTGCAAAACCAATTTGCCACCCTTTTCTCATGCACACCTAGAAATCAAAATGGTATCATTGCAAATGCATTTATTGGTAGCCAAAATATCCATTTCAATACACATTATAAGCCATTTCAAAATCAAACATCCATATACTCAAATCAATACCATTTGTACATTCCAATTCATACCAACTAGCATGATTCATTCCTCTTACTCACCTATTTAATCATATACCAAAGTACATATCATACTTATCAATACAATCTATTTCAATATGTATTTTTACTACCATCAATCACAAACAAAGCTTGACTCATAAATCATCTATTAGCCATTCATTTATTAAGTCTAATTTCATGCTTTTCATAAGTAAATACTTATCATATACCAATTGACCAAATGATCATCTTGGACCATCACCAACAATACCAAATTATGCCATTACATAAGGCAAATTTCACATCAAACATAAATCATTAATAAGCCATATAAAATGACCAAATACATCACCAAAACCTTTATCAAAAGGACTCAAGCCTATACATGCCATATAACCAAGTCTTAAGTGTATAAATACCGAAATCAAAAATTCAGATAGTGCAATGTGATCTTTGTCAACTTCCAACCCGAGCAATTGTCTGAATCACTATAAAACATAGGAAAATAACACAAAGTAAGCTATAAAGCTTAGTAAGCTCATATGGTAATAAACTCATATTATTAAATAACTACATTTAAAACCATTATTCAAAACATGATATAATTCATATGATTGCACAGTTCTATCTCGAATTCATGCACATAGTTAATCAAGATTTTCATGAGTTTATTCATTCAAAACACATATAGTTTGAATACTTCTTATCAATTCATTCACATCTTCATATGCATAAGAAATTATATATATGAACTTTATTCAATTCAATTTTCATCACCTTTTCTTTAGCCAAGTGAATTATGTGAAATATCATCAAATAACGTTATTTCGCACACTATGTGCCATATGTATATTTAGATAAAAAAACTATAACTCATATCTCACATATCATTCAATTCATACCTCATTATAGCCAAATAAACACATTTTGACATGAAACATACTTATACACAATTCTTTCTTATTTAATATACATGATACAATATGAACTCACCAATTTACTATCATTCGATTCTCACATAAGTTCTATACATACCTGTATTACTTATTTCGATCGTACTTTCATTCTCATCTTGACTATGCCTGTTGAACCCTTAGGAATCGCTAAGGATACTCGAATATCACATAAAGCTCATACAATGCCATATCCCAAATATGGTCTTACATGTTATCTCATATCGATGCTAATGTCCCAGACATGGTCTTACACGGAATCATATAATGATGTCAATGTCATAAACATGGTCTTACACGTAATCACAGTGCAATGCCAATGTCCCAGATATGGTCTTACATGTAATCTCATCTCGATAATCCTAATGTCATGACATTTGTATCCTATACTATTCCTAGGTTCGTACAGGACTTTCGGATGTCATAACTCTGTCGATTCTTACTCTTAATCATGACCATTCATCATTCAATTCAATTCAATAATTAATAAGCATTTATAACACAATTTATGTAACACCCCTTACCCGTGTCCAAGGACGGGACAGGATATGAGGCATTACCAAACTTAAACATACATAATCACATAAAATGAACCATAAAATTTTTCCCAAACAAAAAACATTCATACATATGTATAACGTCCCTTAAACGGGCTTACGAGGCCCTATACATGCATCAAAGATGATTCGGGACTAAACCAAAAACTTTAAAAACTTCTGGGAAAACTTAGAAAGTTTCATCATGAAATAGGGTCACACGCCCGTGCGGGTAGGCCGTGTGGGGACACACGCCCGTGTGGCTTGGGACATGCCTGTGTCCTTAGCTTGTGTAACTCTCTGTTTATGACATCATCATCAAATTAGGGGCACACGACCAAAGCCGCGCCCATGTCCCAAGGCCACGTCTCTCACACAGCCGAGACACATGATCGTGTCTCAGCCCATGTGACCAATTCAAAGTTAAAGTATAAGATGCAGGGGACACACGGCCAGACTATACGCCCATGGGGGCAGGCCGTATGTCACACACAGCTTAGACACACGCCCGTGTGTCTACCCGTGTGGACAAATACAAGGCTATTTTCCAATCCATTTGCCACCCATAGTTGTACACATACACTTATACATCTCTATAGCAATTAACATACTTAATTGAGCAATTATACATCCACAATCAAGGCTTAAGCATGGCATCCTCACAACAACACATGCATGCATATTACATTTCTCTTATTCAAGTCCAAACTTACCAAAACACATATAATATATATAATTGGTTTACCTCCAATTTATCCTTTTATATCATGATTATCAACATGCCAACAAATCTAATTTAAATCTTCAAGCATTCATGCCTTATAACAAAATAAAAAAATCCACGTCTTCAAAGTATTGGCACATACATGTATACAAAATTTGATTTATGACCATTTAGGCCATATAAGAAAATTTGCATGGCTACCCACAACATCAATCTATTAACTATTACAAGCCAATACAATTGGCTAACTTATACAGACATATTGATAATGTGACTTAGTCCCTATACATGCCATAAACTTAAAAGGGTTCGTGATAACTTGATAGTGTGATGACATCTCCGGCAATCTCCAACCCGAGCTAGCAAAAATTAACCTATAAGAGATGGGAAAGGGAGGGGAGTAAGCTATAAACTTTAGTAAGTTCATATGAAAATAATAAGAAATTTTATTAATATGCTTTTACCAAATTCTTACAACATGCTCTCAAGGTATCATAATTATAATTGCATATTAATCCACAATTTGCTCAAATTCCAGTCAAGTTGTCTACTCGAGTCATAGACACTAAATTATTTATATCTGGAGCTATGGAGCTCCAATTTGAGATCTATTAATATTTCCTGAAACTAGACTCACATATCTTCCTACCATACAATTTTCAGAATTTTTAGTTTAGTAAATTAGTACAGTTTATTCTTCAAAGTTACCCCTTCTTTGCTGTTCTACAGTTCTGACCCCTATTTTTTAAAAATTAATTATCTTATCATACGGGAATCGAATGATATTCCCGTTTGTTTCTTTTGAAAATAGACTAATTAAAGAATCTAAGAATATAAATTATAACCCATAATTATTTTTTTACAATTTTTGATGATTTTCCCAAACCAGAACAGGGGATGCTGAAAACATTTTGACTCTGTCCCACAAAAATTTAAATATCTCATAATCTAATATTCTTTTTCTTATACCGTTTCTTCTATGCAAAACTAGGATCAATAAAATTTAATTACATATTTTATTCAACCTCTAACTCATTTTCTATTATTTTTGGTGCATTTTCAAATTTGGACAGTTGTTGCTGTCCAAAACTGTTTTAGTATAAAATAATGATAACTAAGTCAATAACACTTTTACCCATAATTCCAACCATCATGGTATAAATACATATCTTACTCATTCGTATCCTTACCAATAATGCATCATAAATCGAATTCACTTCACATGAGTTATGTGTACATACCTGTACCACTCGTAATATAGTCACATACCTTCTCGTTTTGAACATACCCGTTGGATCATTCAGAATACCAAGGGTGACTTGGAAATCTCATACATATAGTATCGTTTCAATGCCATATCCCCAATATGGTCTTACATGAAATATCATATTGACCCATGTCCCTGACATGGTCTTATATGAAATCACATACCGAGGCCATATCTCAGATATGGTCTTATACGGAATCTTAATAACCTTATTGTTTTGACATTTGTACCCTATTCATCTTTAAGATTCATTCGGGATTTCTCATTATCGGAACTTCGTCATAATCATCATTGATAAATTTCATGGAAACAAATGTACAATTCATGCAATATCGAAATATAAAATACATAACATAAGGTAGTATCATTTACACATGAACTTACCTCGACACCAAGGTTATCAAAAAGGGATCTAACCATTGATTCCTCGTTTTTCTCCCGTTCTAGGTCCGAACCTCAATTTCCTTGATCTATAATGCCACATTTAGTCTAATTATTAGTCACATTATTCAATGTGGTCCAAATATCATATTTTATAAAAATTATGTTTTTGCCCCTAAACTTTATCATAATTACACGTTTGCCCCTAGGCTCGTAAAATGAAATGCACTCAATTTCTTTGTTACCCAAGCCTAGCCGAACCATTTTTATAACTATAGCATCTCAAAATTTTCATTAAAACACACTCTTACTACACATTTTATAACTTTTTCAAAACGATCCTTTTTGGACGTTTTCACCGAAAATTACTTAACAAAAGATGTTTATCTAACACCCAACATTCATTTTCTACCATTAGACATCAAAACACATGCATGTAATTCATCGGTAAATTTTTAGACATGAGCCCTAGCTTAAAATAATGGTAGAAATAGGTAAATCGAGTTACGAGAACTTCAAAAATGTAAAGAACTTTGAAAACGGGGCTAGGGATCACTTACTATTGAGCTTGGAAGTTTGAAAAAAACCCTAGCCATGGCTTCCATGGGGGTTTCGACTGGAGCAAGAAGATGGAGGCCAATTTTGGCTATTTTGGGCTTTTAATTCATTTATTTACTAGATTACCTAAATGCCCCTAACTTAAAATTTGTTCATTTCACCTATCTCTAGCCCATTTTTGTCCAACAAATCTCCAATGGTCCAATAACTATATAAAGAACTCTAATTTAAAGTCCATAGCAATTTGACACCTTTAACATCTAGAACTCTCATTTTACACTTTTTACGATTTAGTCCTTTTGACCAAATTAAGTGCCTAAACGTCAAAATTTTTAAACGAAAATTTCACGAATTCATTCCGTGAAATTGTGGACCATAAAAATACAATAAAAATAAATTTTCTTATGCCAGATTTGTGGTCCTGAAACCACTATTCTGACTAGGCCTAAAAATCGGGATGTTACAATTTAAGTACGTTTATTAGCATACGAACTTACCTCGTTCACTATAACGACGAATTAGGTCGACTAATCCGATACTTTATTTTCCCTCGTTCTGGATCTAAATCTCATTTTTCTCAATCTATATAATAACAAAATTTACTTATTTAATCATTAATTGATTCAATTTAACACAATTTACATATTTTGACAAAATTACACTTTTTCCTTTATTATTTCACATTTTTTCAATTTAGTCCTTATCACATAAAATCATAATTTCAAGCAATTTCATCCTACCCATGCTTAGCAGAATTCTTCTTATTGCCTTAGTAGCCCATAGTTTCCAAATAATCACACTTTTAACCACATAATTTCAATATTTCACAATTTAATCCCTAATTTGCATTTTCATCAAAAATCATTTTATAAAATATGAAAATCTAACATCAAATATTCATATTTCACCATTAAACATCGAAGAACACACAAGCTAATTAATGGAAACTATCAAAATCTTTAACAGTTTTGAAATCAAAGACACAAGCTAGCTAGAATACGAAGCAACTGTAACACCCCGAATTTGGGCCTAGAAGTATTGGGCCTTGAGGGGGGGTCCGTAAGGAGGTTGTATATAGGTATTTAATTGTGCAATGAAATGAAACAATTAAATGTTTGCTTTAGTGGTTAATGGCTTTGAGAAGTGTTGGAGAAATCTTGGGTTTAAACTTGGGCTTTAGCAAAAATTTTGGTATTAAGTGAAAAAAAACTTGGATGCTTGGATGAGGGCCTTTTAAATTATTGTGGTAAATAAATGACACAAGGAAGCATGTAGTCTAGTGGTTGTGGCGTCATTAAGGTTGTATAGGAGCTTGGGTTCAAGCCTTGGCTCTTGCAATTTATTTTGGTTTTTTTAGGGAACCTGGACTTTGGCCTTTAGACCTTATAATTAATTGGGGATAAAATATGACACAAAAAGCCTTGTGGCTTAGTGGCAAGTAGCGTGTGGAGTATCTGAGAGGAAGCATGGGTTTGAATCCCATGGCAAGCAAGGAGCATTTATTTTGCTAACAGGGGGCGGCAAGAGTTGGTGTTGAATTTAAATTCTGATGTTGGAGGGATCCCACATCGGGAAGCTAACATAAGAGTGGTTGCGAAGCTGGCTTTAAATAGAGGGAACCATGAGGAGAGTAAAGGTACCCTTTCTTGGCTGATCCCTTTCGCTGTATGGCGTGCTCGTTTGGGTTGGGCGTCGGCTAAGAGTGCTCGGAGCGTGGATTAACTCTAGTCTCCTATCAGGTGTGTATTTCTCACTACTCTAGCTATAGGACGGCTACTTCGGGCCTAAAGGGGTCATGTGGGCCCAATGGGCCTACGGGCCCAATTGGATAAGTTTGTTTGATTGTGTAGTAATTGGACTAGGCTAGGTGAATCTCATATTTGTGGCTAGATTTGGGCTAAAAGGGCCACACGAGCGTGTGGGCCCATTTGGGCCGAGAATAGGCTTTAGGCCCATTCGTATTGTTATCCCTGTTTAGAATACTTTAGTTTACCAAATTACTGAAATGCCCTCGATTTGTAGAATTACCGTTTTACCCTCGATTTATAGAATTACCATTTTACCCTCGATTTACAGAATTACCATTTTACCCTCGATTTACAGAATTACCATTTTACCCTCAATTTACAAAATTACCGTTTTACCCTCAATTGTGAAATTACTGAAATACCCCTGTATGATAGAATTACCAAAAAACCCCTAGTTTGTAAAATTACCAAAATACCCTTAGTTTGTAAAATTACCAAAATACCCCTAGTTTGTAAAATTATCGAAATACCACTGGTTTGTGAAATTACCGAAATACCCTGAATTTGTAAAATTACCAAAATACCCCTAATTTACAAAATTACAGAAATACCCTTGACTTTCTAGAAATTATAGAAATACGATTGGTTTACAAAATTACTGAAATACCCTTGGTTTGTAGATTTACCAAAACACCCTTGTAGGATGAAATGACTAAAATACCCCTAATAGGTAAAAAGATCGTAAAGCCCCTGTAGGGTAAAGTGACCGTAATACCCTTGTATGGTAAAATGACGAATATGTCCTTACTGATGTGCTTAGGATTTACATATATTGATATTGGATTAGTTAAGTTTGAGTGACAGGTGGTGGTTATCGTAGGTGATTGATTATGGAAACGTTTCAACTTCAACCCATAACAGGTGTGTACTAACCCTCATAGTAGCTTAGATTAATATCTGCTGAGAAGCCGAAATGCTAAAATACCGGCATTTCAGGAACTTGTAATGTTGCGTGTGGGTATAGATGCGATAAATACGATAAGATCAGTGTTTAGATCGATGGAACAGGTAAGAACTCAATTTTGTGCACGATGGTAAGTTAGGCCTCAATGGGCAGGAATTGGGCCAAATGGGCTTTCGGGCCCGTTTGGGTAAAATTGATAGAAAATGGAATTTGGAAAAGTTGCATGATAACACGGTTAGTACTGTTGTAAAATTTGGATTAAGCAGGCTTAGTGGGCTAAATCGGCATTCGTAGGGCCCATTAGAGGTTTTGGGCCCAAAAGCCCGAGTTTGATAAAGTGGGTTAAAGATCATTATTTAAACACTCGAAAATATTGATAATTGTTGATGAACATGGAAAACCATGATATTTGGTAAAATTATGAAATTACCCTTATAGTGTGAAAATGACTATTTTGCCCCTAAGTAAAAATGACCATTATACCCCTAGGGTTTAATTATAAATTTGATACGTTGGATATGATATACATGATTGATATGATATGCACATGATATGTATAAAATGCACATGATATGTATGAAATGCACATGATATGTATGAAATGCACATGATGTATTCATAAATGCATTGGGTTGGGTTTTTATATGGATGGAGAAAGTGCAAAAGGGCGTATGCCCCAGTTTATTGAAAAGGGCTTATGCCCCAGTTTACCAAAAAGGGCTTATGCCCCAGTTTATTGAAAAGGGTTTTGCCCCAATTTACCGAAAAGGGCTTTGCCCCAGTTATTAAAAGAGTCTAGGCCTCCAGATATATGATAAAGCAGCTATGCTGCCAGTGGTGTATTGGTTGGGTGGGTTGAATCATTCCCTACATGGTGTGTTGGTTGGTACGGGTGGAGAGTAGCGGATGGTGGGTCGAGTAGTCTCCCCAAATGGGCTTGCATACATTCATTGGTATTTCATATGATATTGAAATAGGCTTGCATACATCCATTGACATTACATGTGATATTGAAATGGGCCTATGGGCCATACCGTTTATAGTAAAGGCTTTGGCCCAGTGAAATGATTTATGAAAAGGCTTCGGCCCAGTGATATGATTTATGAAAAGGCTTCAGCCCAGTGATATGATTTATGAAAAGGCTTTGGCCCAGCAACCGTTAAACGAAAGGCTTCGGCCCAGTATATGTCAAGACTAAATAGGGCTTTGGCCCAGATTGTACTGATACTGTGTTTTCACTGTTTGTATGTTATTGGGATTACACACTAAGTTTTCGTAAACTCACCCCGTTTCTAACTGTGCAGGTAATCCCTAAGCTTAGATGGTTTGGAGCTGCGAGGGACTCAGAGATGGCCACACTACTATTTCTGTTTCTTTTAATTGCAATAAGTAGCTAGTTTATTTCTTTATAAGTTTTATCTTATTAATATTATTATTTGGTTTTGGGTTGTAATAAGGCCATTTTAATTATTTTTCTAGGACTATTTTATTTTATACCCTATATTTTACTGGTAACAATCCAAAATGGGTTAGACTTAGGCCGCGTTTTCAAAATGATAATTGTTTTGAAAATAACGCAACGATACAATTAATCGGTTTATCAAAAATATCTACTTAAATAAATTCTAACTCATTTTTCTCAAAACCTAACCTCGCACCAAAGTGTGGCAATGGTTGTGGGCATGTCTAGGATTGGATCCATTCGAAGAGCTTGGTACTTAAGCAGCCTTCATGGCTCACCTCTTCTGTTTTTGGATACCTACCTGGTGCGCAGCTTCCATTCACTTGGTTAAGCCTTATCAAACGACGGTTTTTTTTTAAAACACTAAAACAAAGCGTGGATTTTTTTAACTTCAATGTCGCACGTCGGATTCGGCCATAACGTCTAGGCCGGGTTTGGGGTGTTACAGCAATGATCTTAAAAACGTAGAAATTATTAAAAATCGAGTTGAAAACACATACCAATTAAGTCATGCAAGTGCCGAACTTTCAAAGGCTTCAATGGTGTTCTTTTTCTTTCACTTTCGGTGGAAGATGATAAGAATTAAGCATGAAATTGTCTTTATTTTATTTAAATTTACTTATTACACAAATTACCATTTTGCCCTTTGTTATAAATATTAAAATTTCACCAAAATATGCACATAACCGTCCACTTACAATATAAAATGGCTAATTACAACATAAATCCCCCATCTACTTTATCTCTTAGTCATTTAATGCATTTGAACTATAGAACTCATATTTTTCACTTTACGCGATTTAGTCATTTTTATCAAATTAGACACTCAAACGATAAAATTTCTTTACGAAAATTTCACACAACTCTAATATCATGCTGTAAATATTAAAATAATAATAAAATAAATATTTTGAATTCGTATTGTGGTCCCAAAACCACTGTTTCGATTAACCCTAAAAACGGACTGTTATAACTCTCCCCCTCTTAGGGATGTCCAAAAAAATTTTACCAGGAAACAGATTAGAGAATTGCTTTTTCATAGACTTTTCAGATTTTCACGTAGTCTTTTCAATCCCGAGTCGATACGGAAAGAAAACTTTTAGTAATGCTATTATTTTGTTTTTCAGCTCTTTGATCTCTCGAGCTAAAATCTTGATCCGCTCTTCACCATACTATTTATATATGAGCGTATCTAAATATCAGTAGGAGAATTTATATACGAAAGATCTGATCTGCACCGTTACAATGTAGATATATGAAACACTGGCTTAATTCTCTCATAAATCTTATACATCCCTATAAATCGCAAACCCAACTTCTATTTATGGCTAAATTGAGAAATGCTATATCCACAACAATACTTTCTCAACCCAACTTCTCTTTATGGCTAAATTGAGTAATGCTATATCCACAACAATACTTTCTCAAAGACTTATTCCTTTAATTACAACTTAATGTTTTTACATTTCAAATTCACATTTTTTTCTGTCAATTTAAAACTGCTTTCTAACGGTTACGAATTACTTTCACTATCTCTTCAATCTCTCTGATCAGAACAATTCAGTGAATCTTTCTCTCAGAAAATTGTATCCAGTACAACGAAGTTCGGTAATTGCCACTATACAATACTTCATACAATGCCATCTTTATACTAATCTAATAACCATTATAATACGAAAACTCAACCAACAATAGATGTCTTTCTCTATTGCTTTCAAATTCTGAAACACAGTAACAAAACATATTTCAGAGAATCTAAATCATTTTCTCAGATTAATCCTTCAGTTTGAGGATGAAATGCGGTATTGAAACTCAACCTCATACCCCAAATTTACTATAGTTTTCTACTGAATCACAATATAAACTTCGAGTTCCCAAAATAATGGAGACTGACACATTGTATAATCTGAAAATCTCTGAAATGTACAACTTAACAAGTCTATCAAAAGAGAAATCTGTACGTATAGAAATAAATATGCAGACTTTTTAAATATTCGACAGTAACCCAGATAACATCTTTCTTTTTTTGCTGATAAGAAAAATCCCAATACAGAATCCATCGTAATATTATCCTATTTTACACTCAGATATCATCTCAGACTGTAATAGTCCCGAAGGCACCTGATGATCAACGTGAACCACTGCGGGCCATATGTAACAATTGTTACATAATTTTTGGATTTCTCAATACATGAACTCTATCTCGAAACAACAAATAATCATCTGTTCCAATCTAAAATTTCTAAATCATAAGTCAATTTACTTTGAATCCCTTTTTAACTTGCAATTCACTGATACATTTATGGACTTCACAAATTCGTTGAATGCTTTTAACTCAGCTAATACCTATCCATCATCCGATAAAATCAATCGTATATTCACCGCTCATAAAGTACACATAGGTTTCCTGCTCAGAACATCCGTGACTATAATCATTTTCCCTAGATGATATCAATTTCTAATTTGTAGTCTTTCAGCAATTCAAGCTATTTTCATTGTCGTAAACTCAGATCTTTCTGAGTCATTAAATACTTTTATTCCAAGTAATCGTTAAAGTTGTCACATTACCCACCAAATAATCAATGTCACTGACTATTCAACGTGAATACATTATCAATCATCTCTAATTCACATGTTGTATAATTCTTTTCATGCAGCTTTAACTGTATTAATCATAAGCTATCACTATACATTCTTGTATTAGAATACATTTCAAACCATTCAATGACGCATGACTGAAAATCATAAACTCATTACCTGACTCAGGCTGAATCCAAAACTAATGCTTTAGTTAAAAATATCTTCATCTGTTTATAATTTACCATAACATTTCTCAAATAGAACCATTCTGATAGATATAATTCTATATTATGTCTTTTAGCATATGAATTCGTCATTCAGACCATTCATCTATTTACCCTTGGACGTTAAAAATTTATTTCCAGCCCTGTAGATAGATTCAAATACAAATAACTCATTAATTCTTCAAGATCGGTCTTAGCTGTCAAATAATAACTTTTCAAAGAAAACCGTTCTTCTTATTGTCAAGATAATTCAGACATACAATTATCACGATTTTCTTCAGAATACTAATCAAAGATCTTTAAAAACTGCATAATTCAAACGTAACATAACATCCTGCTTTCAACTCATTGGCATTTATCAATATTACATGGGAATGATAACTGATATACAAATTTGAGTTTGATCTTTCACCGCTTACACTTTTTCCGATGTCAACCCTCTTTCAAGAAACTAGAAAAGACTATATAATAAAGCTATCTCAACTATTAATCATCGAAACATTGAGCTATACTGAAGCCACTTCTATCATATAAAAATCGCAATGCCATAATAAGACCAACGTCCGAACCATATAAATAGGTAAAATCCCAGCTGTTAATAATGCATTTTGAACACAAAAGAAAACCAAATATCATTTCCTCAGCAACCAATACAAAAACACAACCTCTATAATCTGATGATAGTACCACTGTACTCCTGTGATCAAATCAGAAATTATAATCATGATAGATATAGTCAACTCCTTTAAAAGAATATCTCTTGCAATTAATTACATAGAATCATAGTAAAATCGAGGTAGTGAAATCTTATAATGTAAAGTTATAAAGAATTTTTGAAAATTACAACCCATATAGAATGATAAGGATCTCGATGGTATCCCAGGAAATTTCCAGAAGGAAAAACATCACTCATAAATACTAAAATCAATGATAACAGAAGCAATATAACCTTCATGTATATTCAACAGAGCAATAATCAGTAGAAACATAATACTAGCATCATATGGATTTTACCGTTGACCTTTCTATCAACATAAAGGAATAGAATACCAGGGAAAATAGAGCAATGTTGTTCATAACCCAAACAGACCAACAATGCTTTCGTCTATTAATATTTTTAGCTAGTGTTCTTATAAAACAAGAATCTCATCTGGAACTGAACTACTAAATATATCTTTGAGAATGAATGAACACATAGAATACTCAGAAGAGTTCATTATAAACTACTTAATTATAACCACTATACTCGGATATCTTTACCATTCAAACGTGATTCCACTGACTATTACAATCATTATTAATTTCTCATTATCCCATCGCTAACAGAAATCAATTCAGAAGAACATTCAGTTAATACATTCTTTAGATATCATACCTGAATATGTTGTTTCATCAAAGTCAACTTCTTCTTTAACAGTGACATTGCATAATTTGAATGGCCTTCAGAACGATCCGATATCTCTTCTAGTATTGTCTCTACTTGCTAACTCATTCTCTTATCTGTTTATAGTATTAATCCTTCAATTATGGAGCTTTGTAATTCCACACTTGTGAGCTTATTCGATCTAATATTACGGATTTTATTGTAATACTTTACTGGTAAAGGGGTGAGGGTCGTAAAGCCTCAACTTTAACTCTCACATATACATGCACATACTATAACATTTATTAACAACACAATATTATGAACTTTTTTCATACCTTTATGAGTTTCAACTCATCATAAAAACATTTTTACTCAAACATTTGAGTACCACTTTCTGCATTATTGGAATTAGCTCGGTTGAAAAATATATTTGTCTAATTAAAACAATTCTCGTCAGAATCGGGAGATATCACACTATCACAGGTTAAATATGGCATGTATAGCTAGACTCACATATGATACGTTAGTCCTAGAATCGATTAAATTGTAGCTCTGATACCAATAAAATGTAACACCCCTAACCTGTATCTGTCACCAGAATAGGGTTACGAGGCATTACCGATCAATCACAACATAAATCATTCATTTTCACAAAACATCAATAAAATATAATCATAATGCCCTTATAAGGCTCTACGAGACCTTAAAACATGCCTAGAAGAGGTTTGGGGCTAAACCGATAACATTTACAAACTTTGCGAAACTTATACAATTTTCAAACCTTCATAGATCACACACCCATGTGAACAAGCCGTGTGAGGAGACATGCCCGTGTTACAGACCGTGTGAAAACAGGGCATACATACTGACTTTTACCACACGGTCGAGGACACGCCTATGTGCCATGGCCGTAGGAAAACTAGAGGGGTTACTGACTTGGGTCACACGGCAGACCACACACCCATGTGCCAGCCCGTGTGTCACACACGGCCAATAGACACCCCATGTGTCTAGGCCATACCAAACCTGTAAGGTAAATTGACTTAATTCGAAGGACTACCCCAGGGGACACACCGTCATGTAACATGACCGTGTATCGCACACGGCTGAGACACACACCCTTGTCTCTACCCGTGTGGACAAAAATAGGCTAATTGCAAAGCCAATTTGCCACCCTTTTCTCATGCACACCTAGAAATCAAAATGGTATCATTTCAAATGCATTTATAGGCAGCCAAAATATCCATTTCAATACACATTATAAGCCATTTCAAAATCAAGCATTCATATACTCAAATCAATACCATTTGTACATTCCAACGCGTACCTACTAGCATGATTCATTCCTCATTACTCACCTATTTAATCATATACCAAAGTACATATCATACTTATCAATACAATCTATTTCAATATGTATTTTTACTACCATTAATCACTCACAAAGCTTGACTCATAAATCATATATTAGCCATTCATTTATTAAGTCCAATTTCACGCTTTTCATAAGTAAATACTTATCATATACCAATTGACCAAATGATCATCTTGAACCATCACCAACAATACCAAATTATGCCATTATACAAGGCAAATTTCACATCAAACATAAATCATTAATAAGCCATATAAAATGACCAAATACATCACCAAAACCTTTATAAAAAAGACTCAAGCCTATACATGCCATATATCCAAGTCACAAGTGTATAAATACTTAAATCAAAAACCGAATAGTGTGATGTGATCTCCGCTGACTTCCAACCCGAGCGATTGTCCGAATCACTATAAAACATAGAAAAATAACACAAAGTAAGATATAAAGCTTAGTAAGCTCGTATGGTAATAAAAATCATATTATTAAATAACTGCATTTAAAACCATTATTCAAAACATGATATAATTCATATGATTTAACCATTCTATCTCGAATTCATGCACATAGTTAATCATGATTTTCATGAGTTTATTCATTCAAAACACATATAGTTTGAATACTTCTTATCAATTCATTCACATCTTCATATGCATAAGCAATTATATATATGAACTTTATTCAATTCAATTTTCATCACCTATTTTTTAGCCAAGTGAATTACGTGAAATATCATCAAATAACGGTATTTCACACACTATGTTCCATATGTATATTTAGATAAAAAAAACTATAACTTATATCTCACATATCATTCAATTCATACCTCATTATAGCCAAATAAACACATTTTGACATGAAACATACTTATACACAATTCTTTATTATTTAATATACATGATACAATATGAACTCACCAATTTACTATCATTCAATTCTCACATAAGTTATGTACATACATGTATTACTTATTTCGATCGTACTTTCATTCTCATCTTGACTATGCCCGTTGAACCCTTCGGAATCGTTAAGGATACTCGGATATCACATAAAGCTTATACAATGTCATATCCCAAATATGGTCTTACATGTTATCTCATATCGATGCCAATATCCCAGACATGGTCTTACATGAAATCATATAACGATGCCAATGTCCCAGACATGGTCTTACATGTAATCTCACCTCGGTAATCCTAATGTCATGACATTTGTATCCTATACTATTCCTAGGTTTGTACGGGACTTTCGGATGTCATAACTCTGTCGATTCTTGCTCTTAATCATGACCATTCAACATTCAATTTAAGTCAATAATTAATAAGCATTTATAACACAATTTAAGTACGTTTATTAGCATACAAACTTACCTCATTTGCTGTCACGACGAATTAGGTCGCCTAATCCGATACTTTATTTTCCTCTGTTCTAGATTCGAATCTCATTTTTCTCACTTTATATAATGACAAAATGTACTTATTTAATCATTAATTCATTCAATTTATCATAATTTACACATTTTGACAAAATTATACTTTTGCCCCTATTATTTCATATTTTTTCAATTTGGCCCTTATCACATAAAATCACAATTTCATGCAATTTCATCCTACCCATGCTTAGCCAAATTCTTCTTATTACCTTAGTAGCCCACATTTTCTAAATAATCACACTTTAACCACATAATTTTAATATTTCACAATTTAATCCCCAATTTGCATTTTCATCAAAAATAACTTTATATAATATGAAAATATAACATCAAATTTTCATATTTCATCATTAAACATCAAAGAACACACAAGCTCATCAATGGAAACTATCAAAATCTTTAACAGTTTTGAAATCGAAGACATGGGCTAGTTAGAATACGAAGTAACAATCTCAAAAATGTAGAAATTATTAAAAACCGTCTTGAAAACACATACCAATTAAGTCATGCAAGTGCCGAACTTTCAAAAGCTTCAATGGTGTTCTTTTTCTTTCACTTTCGGTGGAAGATGATAAGAATTAAGCATGAAATTGTCTTTATTTTATTTAATTTTACTTATTACACTAATTACCATTTTGCCTTTTGTTATAAACATTAAAATTTCATCAAAATATGCACATAACCGTCCATTTACAATATAAAAGGGCTAATTACAAAATAAATCCCCTATCTACTTTATCTCTTAGTCATTTGATGCATTTGAACTATAGAACTCACATTTTTCACTTTACGCGATTTAGTCATTTTTATCAAATTAGACACTCAAACGATAAAATTTCTTTACGAAAATTTTACACAACTCTAATATCATGCTATAAGTATTAAAATAATAATAAAATAAATATTTTGACTTCAAATTTTGGTTCCAAAATCACTGTTCTGATTAACCCTAAAAACGGCTGTTACACACCCTTATACCTAACCTAACTACCAAATCAAGTATAGAAATTCTACATTGATTGTCAAAAACTCTAATAGTAATATCTAAATAAAAATAACATTATAATTTACACATATTAGTTTTTTTTATTTTAGTATATTAATTATTGGTGTTCAAGATAAGTCAAAATAAAATTTTTCAACCATTCTTGCATTTAGAACAATATACTAAAGTGAAATAAGGGTCATTGTGAAAAATAAGGGACATGGTCGTGTGCCTCAGCCGTGTAAGTCTTTGTGTCCATGTGGTTCCAAAAACATTTTTTTCTTTCAGAATCCACATGGCCGTGTGGTTAACCGATGTGGGTCACATGGCTATGTGGCTGGCCCTTGTGGATTTTGAAAATCGTATTTAAGTTTGAAATTCAAGGGATAATTTTCCAAACTAATCCCTAAAGTTTACCTAGTTTAACCCCTGTTCAAATCTCAAATTTTAAGCCAGTTTAATTCAAATATAAATCATAATTAAGCATTTTAAAACTCAATTTTCTTATACCACTTAATTAACATATAAATTATTTCATATAATTTAAGCAAACATTGAGTTTCACATTTAAGTCTCTTCACATTCAACCTTAATACACACACCTAGCAGTAAACATTGAGTTTCACATTTAAGTCTCTTCACATTCAACCTTAATACACACACCTAGGCACATGCTATTTACTGAAATAATAGAAATTAATATTTTACCCCTTTCTTGGATCTACTGATGAGATAAGATGAGATGCCTTCAATATTCAAAGATCCTTTTCTTCTACTTTTAACCCATACGTATAAAACATGCGTTGAAGTATTACTAGCTTAGTAAGTACAACTAGTTTTTATATCATAATCTATGTTATAAAATATAACTTATTTATTATTTACTACACAAAATCATTTAAATGACTTATTTTTATTCATCATACATAATTTACAAATCAAATCACTTATCCTTACAATTAGGTCCATTTTTATTCTTATTTTCTCATTATACACCAACTAACCATATTGATTTGATTATCATCCATATAATACTTGAATCACGTAGTTTATTTCATTTTCCAATTTTATTAGCCAAGTTCAGATAAATCACTTTCTTATCTCAATCATACATTTTCTTATGTTTCACAATTTAATTACTTTTCAACACATATAATTTTTATAATTCAATAACCACTAAAGTAATCATTTACCTTTTTCAGAGGCCTAATAGGCTTAGCAGGACACATAAGATACACAGGATAGAACAAAACACCACCGTACCGGATAAACAGAGAGCACAAATGTGCTAATCGGAGAATACTAACGTGCTAATAATCAAACTGTGCACTAATGTTCCTTAATGGCATGCCACTAATATCCCAATAGCTCTTATCTTGTCTACTTGGGCAAGTCATAACATACACGTCACTTTTACACTTTTTACCATTTAATCATTATAACAATACTTTGTATAATTATATTATCCTTTTTCCTTAACACATATAACTTGTCTAAATATTTAATAATCTTCCATAATTTCACTAATAATTCTTATTATACATTTCACCTATCACTTTTACTTGACAATTTAAACCTCATCATGACATTTCATGTAACAATGTCTTTTGACTTTTAATAACATATATAAAATATTTTATTTCTTAGTTTAATTTCCATATTTAACCGCGAATTCTTATTATCACATTTACATATTATTTTACTTATCTTACAATTTTGGTCCTTAGGACATCACTTCACTAAATAGAACTTTCATATCTTTTTAATACATGTAGCATGTTTCACTATTTAATATAATTTTCATAATTCATCACTTATTCATATCTTATCTACCTTATGCTACTTTTATATTTTTAACAATTTTAGTCATTGTAACAATAGTTTCTTTAACTATATTTTTCATTTACAATAATACATATATCATATCTCATATTTATTAATCTTCCATAATTTACTATTAATTCTTATCATATATATGTTTCATATATCACTTTTGCAAACTTTACAATGTAATCCCTTTCTCATATTTTATCATATAATCCCACAACATTACCACATCGTTCTACTCTTCAGTCCTATACATATATCATTTCATACACTTATTTATTGATAAAAATTATAATTTTATTAACTTTTGTATCTTTTATGATTTAGTCATTTGTATACTTTTAATATTTTCCTTACTTTTTTATTATTTTCTCTATTACATTTTACTTAGTCAATTCATCACACCAAAATAATCAATCATTATCTCATTTTATTTTTTAATTATATAAAATGTAAATTTCTATTTGAACATTATATCTAGATTTATACTCAACTAATTTTACTTAATAATTCATCACATGTATAAAATAAATAAAACTTTAGTTGTACTTACAACTCAAAGCATGGAATCAAGCTTTCTTCCTCTTCTTCTTCATTTAGCTCTTTATTTGCTTTAATTCTCTACTTGTTTCTCACATTCCTTCAGTTTTTCTTCATTTTTCCATATCAAAATACACAATATTTACACATTAAAATCATATTCACATATCATATTTCATGTTTTTCAAATAAAAACTAACATGTATTTCAAGAGAAGTTTAACTTTCTTACCTTAATCACTAGTATTCAACACTAATTCCTATTTTCTCTCTCCTTCGAGACAAGTATGAATGCATTTCTTTTAACAGTTGGGTAGTTATTACAACTCTCTACTTTTTTTACTCACTAATCTTGAAGAAATTTGGAAGAAACTAGCTTAATTGGTTTGTATTTGGTGAAAATGACTAAATTGAAAGAAAAATAAAAGTTGGAAATGGTGGGGAATAGTGGCTAACGTGAGAACACAATAGCTGATGGCTTTTTATAGCCATTCCATCCTTTAATAGCTAATGGCTTTTTATAGCCATTCCATCCTTTCTCTCTTTATTTCTCTAGTTTCTTCCATTAAAAATATTTCTTTTTATTCTATTTACCATTTTGTCCTCACTATTCACACTTTTTATTATTTATCCATAATCATTGCCTTCCATAATTATTTTTTTCGAATAATTACCATTTTAGCTGTTTATTTTTCTACAATTCCATGGATTATTTATTTCTCCTTATCGTAAATTTTCACCTCTAGTCCCTCCTCCTTTTTCATCAATTTAATTTAATCCTTTCTACACCTAAATTTCTCACTTTGTCTCAATACTTTCCATTCTCTTACAATTTAATCAATACCTTGAATTAATTTATCTTAATATTTATACTTTTCCAAATACCTTCTGCACCTGTCTAATTTTCAATCTCTAACTTTCTCAAAATTTCAACTAATTTATTGTATATTTATCACTGTTCAAGGTTTCAAAAATTTTAGGGATGTTACATATTCTCTGTTGGAGGATGAGAATGGAACATTCAACTCTAGCAAGATTTGGCATGTGAAAGGGAACTCACTAAGCGCATGTTGTACCGATTCTTCAACCTCTCGACAAATAGGACAACAACTCATCATTGCAATTCTCTGTGCCTGAAGATTACTCAATATAGGCAAATAATCATTAACAATCCTACAACATGTAACCTTTATTTTACTAGCAACATTTAAGTTCCATAACTTTGTGTAGAAAGCTTTTAGGATTGTATCTTGAGCTATCTCATCAATATCTGTTGCATCTGCATCCTGTGGTATGAGCTATTTGTAGCCACTATCGGCCGAATAAACCTTTTTATTATCCCCTCACCACACAAGTTCATCAAATCGAGCAAAGCCAAATAACGGGATCGTTATAATCCTCTCTACATGATCACTATCAAATAAGATGTTTAGCACATTTAACTTCCAGGTATGCGAGTTCAAGTCTATCAAATCTGTTGCATTTGTATAATTAACATTGATATTCTAACCACACACTCTCCCTTGGCCAGGTCCCGACAACCAGAGATCATTCCAAATATATATTGCCATCCCACTACCCACTTTTCAACCACTACTTTGCTCTATCAACCTTCAGGCATTCCAAATGCTTCGCCAAGTATACAAAGGGTAAGAACCTAATCTTGAGTTCATAAAATCGCATCCTTGATAGTATTAAGCTTTCATCATGCAAGCAAACAAACACTCCAACTCCGTTAATAGCCTCCAAGCCTGTTTTACTAATAAAGCCACATTAAATCTGGCTAAATCCCAAAAGTCTAACCCACCTTTGGATTTCGACCTACACAGCAACGTCCATTGGCACCAATGTATACCCTTTTTGTGGTACTATTACTCCACCAAAATCTACTAATAACACTTTCTAACTCGCGGCACAATGTAACCAATAATTAAAAACATTGCATGACATAAATTGGAATTGCTTGTAAAATGGACTTAATAAATACCTCGTTTCCCCTGGTTGACAAATAGTGTACACTCCAACTTTCTATTCATTTTATATATCTCTCTTTGCAACTAAAGAATGCTTCCTTCTTCCTTCCCCCAGCAATAGTTGGCAGCCGGAGATACTTTTCTGGGTTACTCGAAATTCGAACTCTTAGAACATCCCAATTCATTCCTTCATTATACTATCAACATTTTTATTAGAGTAAACAAGCAATTTATCAAAATTTACCACTTGGCCTGACACTCCCTCATGTTCTAATAAAATTATTTTCAGCTCATTCGCTCCCTCCACACTTGCATCAAAATTAGAATACTATCATCTGCAAAAAAAATTAATGTGTCACTACCAAACCACACCTCCCTACTCTTGCTCCTCGAATTAACCTACTTACTTTTCCATATTGAGCAAACTAAATATACCTTCTACTCAAATAAGAAATAAATAAGGGCTTAAAGGATCCTCTTGTCGCAATCTTTGGGAAGGCCGAAACACTTCTCCCTGATTACCATTAAAAACTATCGAGTTTGACATTGATGCTATGTATCTCATCATTAAGTCTATCCAATCCTTATTGAACCCTAACCGCTCCATCGTCCTCTCCCAAAAAAAAACTCATTCCACCCTATCATAGGCTTTCCTCATATACAATTTTAATGTAAACGAACCATGAGAGCCATGCTTTCTCCTCTTAAAAGTGTGCAATAATTCACAAGTAATAAAAATGTTGTTTGTAGTTTGCCTTCCAAGAACAAGCGCCCCTTGGGCCTCATCAATATGAACATCCAACACTTTCCTGAATTTTTTGACAACTGTTTTAACTACGATCTTATATAAAATATTGCAAAGACTGATAGGCTTGAATTGTGACATAGAACTCGGGTTACTTACTTTTTGGATAAGCATTATATTAATTCAATTGATAGCATCAACTTCATTTGCTCCATTTAAAACATCAATGGAATATTGAGTTACATCCTTACCTATAACATGCTAGTATTTTTGAAAAAAATAAAGTTGGGAATCCATCCATACATGATGTTTTTAGTGACGCCATGCTTTTAGCAGCTTCCAACAATTCCTCTTCCTTGAACACAATCGATAGTTCGTCGTTCATGCTCTTCAAGACGCAAGGTTGTATTCCCGACAACACATGATCACAACTCCTTATCGAATAAGCCGTGAATAGTTCTTTGAAATAATCTGTCACAATCACAACCATTTCCCTTTCCCATATTACCCATACTCAAGCCTTATCTTTCAAACCCCTAATGGTATTCATCTTCTTGCGATAATATGCAAACTTATGGAAATAGGTTGTATTTCGATCTTCAAATCTGAGCCAATTTGCTCTTAATTATTGTTCCCAGATCAACTCTTCTTTGTTTGCTTCCATGTTCAACTTATTTCTTTGATAAATATAAAATTTTAAACCAAATATCCCCTACCCCTAATTCCCTGCCCGAATCATGCCCCGCTAAAAAGTGATGCCATTATTATTATTTATTTCACAAGCAGATATAAAAAAATTATCAAGTCTCTTTTTTAAAAATATTTATTTTTTAAATATTTTACTAACCCCTAATCTTACATGTGAAGTGTAAAATCTCCATCTCCACAAGTAGTGTTAGGAAGTTAACAAGTGTCTTATAGTGGTATTGTCTAATATTAAAAAATAAGTATTTAAAAAAAAAAGAAGAAAAAGAAACATATGACAAGTTTTGAAGACTACTTGTAGAATAGAAAAAGTACACTACTAGTATATCAACTACTAATCCTTAAAGTTATAAGTAAATTTACAAGTTTTATATTAATGGTAGAATTAAGAATTAATAAAAATAAAAAAAATATTATTATGCTTTTTTAATTTATAAATTTTAAAAATAAAAAAATAGTCAATATTATTTCATATTGGCTTAATATGTAAGTTTTGACAAATTGAATATCAAATTAAATCTATAACGTTAAGCCAAACAAATAACTTTTTTATTTATTAATTTTTTTAATATTTGAAAAAAAATTATATTCGAAAATAAATTTTAAAAAATAATATTGGTATAAAAATGGATTGGATATACTCCAAATCTATTTCTTTTTTAATTAAATAGTATTCATACTATAAATTTCATATATAAAAAAATAAATGTAAAAATAAAATATAACTGTTAATTAGAAAATTAGAAGTGTAACAGTGAGCCTTGCCAATTCCATTTTGCTGCCGGTATGCTCCATTCCAACCATAAATAAAATCATTTTTTTTAACTCAAATTTTTGTGTGTTTCAGCGCATTTTGATTAATATTGGTTTACATAATTGTATCATATTTGTTGATACGTGATTTTGATATTTTAAATTAATTTTTAATAATTTATGTCTTAAAAATTTTTATTTTATTTTTAATAATTTTAAAAATAAAATATAATAAATAAATTAAATTATTTTTATGTGTGTTTCAGCGCATTTTGATTAATATGGTTTACATAATTGTATCATATTTGTTTATGCGTGATTTTAATATTTTAAATTAATTTTTAATAATTTGTTTCTTAAATATTTTTATTTTATTTTTAATAATTTTAAAAATAAAATATAATAAATAAATTAAATTATTGATAAATATAATTATATTTTAAAAAAGGATTATTTTTAAGAAGAATCAATTCTCATTTGTTAAGATGAGTTTGTTTGATTTATAAAATTCTTTTATCACCCATTCTGTGAACACATTTAAGTATTCCACTCCTTTCTCGTATTGTTGGAATACAAGTCATTTTCAAGTCATAATATTCTCTTCCGTAAAAAGGAAGAAAAGGTAACTTCATCATTATTCAATTGCGCCGTGATGAATGGATGATAATAAAAATATGCTATTAGATCTTAGAGAACCTTTGCCACCACGTTAGTCCAACTTCATTTCCTTTCAATTAGACACAGTCGTATTACTCATTACCACTTTTTTTTTTTAAATCAATCATTCAAAAAATTATGTGCATAAATCATCTGTTTTAAATAGTTATTTTTTTATTTAACGGATATATTTGAGTAATTTAAATAATAATTTTATATAATTTTTTAACTTTATTATTCTTAAAAAATAATAAAATTTGGAAAGAGGTTTTTTTTTATATTTTTTAAGGTCTATTTAAATTTAATTTAAAAAAATAGACCTAACATGCAAATAGACTAAAAATTTAAAAGTATTTAATTGGTGGGCTAGAAGAATGATGCAACCCATTTTTCCATCCAATCTAAAAATATAATTGCTTCATCCGATCCTTAAACATTTTATATGATTATACTTCAGTTTCGTACCACCAATGGAAATGACAACATCTAAAAATTTTTTTTTAAAAAAAAATTGAAGGTGGTGACGCCAATAATAATAACACCACCGATATTTATTATTCAAAACAGGTCATTTTCATATATAGTTTTTAAAATAATTTGTTTTCATAAATAATTAAAAGTTTGAGGTTATTTTTATAAGAAAAGCTACTCATTACTCATAAAAGTATTTTATAAAAAAAATATTTCCATATGCTTTTCCTAAAAATAAAACGTTTTGATAACTGTTTTATTAATTTATCTGATTACTTAATTATTATATAAGCGACAAATCGTGTTAAATCCACTATGAATTTTCTTAACTTGACTAATGAAGTTAAGTGTTGACCCTTTCCCACCAAAAAAAAGGGAAAAAAAAAACATCAAATTAAACGCCAGAAGTTGCAATTAGAGGTGTGCATGGGCTGGGCCAGGCCGGGTTCGGGCCGGGCCCATAAAAAATTTTGGCCCGTTTTCAAGGCCCAGGCCCGGCCCAGCCCAAAATATGGGCCTGGAAATTTGTCCAAACCCTGCCCGAGAAAAAAATGATAGGCCCGAGCCCGGCCCGACCCAGCCCTGTCATATTAATTTTTTTTTACTTTTTTTATTAAATAAAAAACTTTAAAATATAATAAATCAAATACATTTAAAACATAAAAACAAATATTAAAACAAAAAATAAATAAAAAATGGGACTAAAATAATTATTAAAATAATATATAAATTAAAAATATAATAAAAAGTAATTATATTAAAATTAAAAAATTGAAACAAATTAAAACTAAATTAAGAATTAAATTATATTAATAACAAAAATTTTACAATATCAAAATAACATCAAAACAACAAAAAAGTAAAGTAAAAGTACTAAAGTTATTTAAAATTAAAAATAAAAAAATTTTAAAAATAATTTAATATTAAAATCGGGCGGGGCCCGGGCCAAAAAAATCTTACCTGAGGCCCGGCCCGTTTTCTAAACGGGCCTCGTTTTTTGTCCAAGCTCGTTTTTCGGGCCTATATTTTTACCCAAACCCTCTCATTTTTTAGGCGGGCCTTCGGGCCTGGCCGGGCCGCCCGGCCCATGCACACCTCTAGTTGCAACATATCTTCAAAAACTTGGACTAAAGAATTTTTTGGTGTAATTTTGTTATTAGTCATTGGACTTAGCAAAAGTTAAAATTTTAATCCTTATACTTTTATTTGGTATATTTTAATATTCATATTTTGTAAAATTTAAAATTTTAGTCATCACTAAATAATAATTATTAAATTTATTAAGTAAAGTTCTATTATTTTTTAAATTCGATGCTTCAAACATATTATCATATTTGTAATGTCATATCAGTTTATTATTTTCATATATTATTCACTAAAAATTCATTTAATGGATTACCGAGTGTCACTTGTGTTAAGACTATAATTTTAAAATTTAAAAATTATAAGGACTTAAAATGATTTAATTAGAGAAAATAAATTAAATATACTATAACTATACTGTACGTAAAGTATATGACTAGTAATTGAATTTAACTACTTTTGTTTGGATCAAGATTAAAGTTTCAAATTTTAAAAGACACGAAAACTAATATTTATCAATTTGAAAAATATAAATATTAAAATTAATCAAATAAAAATATAAGGATTAAATATACTCTTATCACAAAAGTATATAGATTAATAGGAGAGTTTAAATATATTTTTAATTGGATTTAATTAATTTTCAATATTAATTAAATAAATAGTGGGGCCCGCTTCTTCCCGATTTTTGTTTTTCTCATCAGCAGGGAGTGACGGCATGTGTAATTAAATCGATGGCATATGGTGGCCGTCAGGAAAGGAAGATACAAGCCCCAGAAATGCTTTCACCAAACCAATCATCAAATGCTACATTTTGAGACATGTCTAGACACTTTTCAATAGAAAATATCGTGCAAGATCTGCTGCGTTAACATGCGCACAACTCCCAAGCAACTATCTAATAAGTCTTCTTCCCTTTTCCTTTTTTTTTTCCTTCTCTTTTATGTAGCTGCTTCATTGAAGTCTTTGGAAACTACATTTTTTAATTTAGAGTATATAACTAGAATGTTTTCCTTTCCCTGCAAATATGGAGGCTTTTAATTTTTTTTACATAAGATCATATTTTAATTATTTAATTACCAAATGACATTATAATCATTAATGTTATTATGTTATTAGATTTTGATCACTTATTTATTATTTGTCATTAAAAAGGCAATGACAAATTGATATGGTACATTAAATTGATAGCCTATTTATTATATAAATTAATTTATTTTATATAATAATTGCCCTAGCTCTATCGTATTTTTTGTTTCATTTCTTCTCGAACAATCACAAAGACTCTTTTGATTATAGACGTCCTACTAGAAATTGAATGCATAATATTAGCATTCAATGTATATTCTTGAAATAATCTTCTCATTTTACTAAGTTCAATGTTAGCTAGATTAGTCAACATTTATATGTTTCGATGCAGTAGCAATATGTTATTTTGTAACAAATAGTTTTGTTGGTTGGTTAATTGGTCATATTTTATTTATGTTTGGATACAACAAAATAATTTTATTAGGTCAAATGTACTTATTTCTCTAATAAATATCTTGTATTAGAATTTAGAAATATTTAGACAAAAATATCGCCACTCATTCTAACTAAGAAACAGAAAGGAATTTCCGAAATGAAAAAAGTGGGGGAAAATGAGGAAGAAAGAAACGTAGAAATAGAAACTATTTTCGAAGGGAGAGGGTATAAACAGAAATAGGGGGTATCTACCAAAGAAAATACTTCTTCCCATTTTTCAGAGGAAGAGGTGGATCCGAGCAAAACTGATGAAATAAAAAAGCTACAAGTGATTGGAAATAAAATAAAATAAAATAAAAGGCAAACTCTACTTTTGTTTTAAAGAGAAATACTATAAAAATAGATTAGTTTATGGGACTTCTTATTTGGATGAGAATCAAGAAAATTTGACGTTAGAAATATTTTAAAAAATAAATATTTATTATGAGTTAAAAAACCTCTTTTGACACTTCCTTTTGATTTTAAATGATATATAAAAAATGAAAAATTTGAAAATGCTATAAAAAATGATATGTCACTATTTTTTTATACATGTAAAGAAAAAAAAAGATTTTTTTTTTACATATCCACCCATTTTAACAACTTTTGGAGAAATGGTATATATATTTAACTTTTTTACTCATAAAATATCAAATAAAAAATATATAAAAAAAAGCGATAGCAAATTCATTAATGCTAACCGTCCTTCACTGAAAACTCCACGTCTACCACTATTAATTAATCGTTAACCGATTCAACCATCAAACTATCATCAAGCTTTAGCCTAGCCATTGCTTACTTGTCACCTGTACTACCCTCAATCTTTCTCAATCTTCTTATATTTATCATTTTCATCACCATCACAACTCCCATTCAACTCATCACCATCGAACCAATCAATATCACAACCTATTCATCACCTACACCCTCTATCACTACCATTACCACAATACCCTTTGCCCTTAACCTAAACCAAACATATCTACAACCCAATTGTACTATCCAATCCATCCAAGAATCTTCCTTAACCAAGATGCTTTCTTTCTTTCCTCTTTTTTTTTTCCAAAATACAACTTTTCCTTTTTTTTCCTTTCAAAATACAACTTTTCATTAATTAAAATAAGGTATGATACATAGATAGTCCATAAGCATTAGATTTCAGTAAAGCCTCAATACAAGCTAGAGGTTCCCTATAAATAAACAAAAGATTCCTACTACAGAAAGTGCTCTAATTATCTTGCTGAAAACTACTCCCTAGTTGAGCCAATCTATCTGTTGGTTCCACTGCTGGCAAGTCTTCTTGAGTAAAGCCGAAGCAAATTTAGACATATGTGACCTATAATCATTAACAATGGTGGATAGAAAAATATTGTTTGCCTTAACATTTGAAATTGTTTTAACAACAATATCAACATCACTTTCAACTTCAATACGAGCTATATTCAATTGTTCTACTAAGGACAACCCATCTCTAATTGCCCATAACTCTGCTTCAACACTAGTAACCATCAAAATGTGTTTGTATAAACCAATAACCCATTCGCCTTTATCCTTCCAATGGTCCTTGCCCCTTCCTTGCCTAGATTTTTGACGAAGGAACTGTCGATATTTAACATAAAGATACCCAAAGTGTTAGCTCAATTAATCAAACCGAAAAAGCTAAGAGGGGGTGACTTGGCCTTTAAAAATTTTGGTGGAAGCAAGGGAAGAAAATGAAAAAAATGAACACAATGATTTAGAGTGGTTCGACCCTAATTGCCTACTCCACGACCTTAGCTTTCCACAACTAAGAATTTTATCAAATTAACTAATTTGTTCAACCTTTGATGATAAGGTTTAACCTTGCAACCCTCTTAAGATTTCTACCCCAAATCTTAAGATAAACCCTGTAATATCCTGAATTAGGGCTTAATCGGAATAGTGGTTTCGTGACCACAAATCCAAGATAGAAATAATTATTTTATAATTATTTTGATGATTATGATATGATTGCATGGTTGTGTGAAAATTTCATGATGAAATTCTATGCCTAAAGTGCTTAAATTGAAAGTAGGGACTAAATCGAATAAGTTGCAAAATTTGCATTATATAAGTTTTTAGTATGAAATTTCATTGAAATATTAATTAGGAGATCTTAAATAGCAATTTGACCAATTTTAAGTTCAGACAAAATTAGGACATGGAAGGAATTTTTGGAAAGTTTAGCACATTTAGTTATTAAAATGAATTAAAAAAAAATTAAAAGCCAATTTTTGTCCATCTTCTTCATTAGGCCGAAATTTCAAGGGTTCTCCATAGTTAGGGTTTGTTTCAAGCTTCCAAGCTCCATAGTAAGTGATTCCAAGCCCCGTTTTTAATGTTCTTTACGTTTTTGGAATCCCGATAGCTCGATTAAGCTTATGTTAGCAATAATTCAACCTAGGGTTTATATTTGGAAAAATACCCATAGGTGAAATTTGTGTATTTTGATGTTTTATGATAGAATATGGGGTTTTAAATTATGTTAGACAACTTGTGCTACTCGGTTTTGAGTGAAAACGAGTAAAAGGGCTTAATCGGCCAAAATACCTAATAGTCACAAGTATATGTTAGAGTAAGAATTTGATGTTGCCATAGAAGGGAAAAATGATCAGCATGTTATAAAACATAAAAATAAGGAATAAATTTTAATTCCCGAGCCTAGGGGCAAAAGTGTAATTATGCAAAAGTTTAGGGCAAAAGTGTAATTTTTCCAAAGTTCGTATTAAATGCTATTTTGATGAATGTATGTATTAAATAAGATTAATTTGGCATTATAGATCAAGAGAAACGAGATTTAAGTCGCGATCGAGGAAAAGAAAAGATTGTGGACTAAATTGCAAAATCTTTATATTTTGGTACCAAGGTAAGTTCATGTGTAAATAATGTAGCATAATTGTTATTTTTAAGTTATTGATGTTAATTATATGATACGCTGATTTTTAATCGTGAAATATTATGCTTTGTGGTTAATGTTGAGTAATATGCAAATCATGTTTACTACTTGATAAATATGAATTGCTACCGAGTATCAGTTCCGATATTCCATGGAAGACGACAAATGTGAGATCGAGGGAAAAAGCCCGTTTGAACCTTAGGAATAGATTAGGATACAAGTGACATGTCACTAGGATGGTTGAGCATCCGAACTCGTTGAGTTGAGTCCGAGTTCACTTATGGATGCGAATGTCCGAACTCGTTGAGTTGAGTCCGAGTTCATGAGATGTAACTAGGCATCCGAACTCGTTGAGTTGAGTCCGAGTTCACTTATGGATGCCAACGCCTGAGCTCATTGAGTTGAGCCCGAGTTCACTTAGGGCCAGGTTACATGATTTCTTGATTACATATGAGGCACTTATGTGCAAATTATCCGTGTATCTGAGTTGTATTCCGATGTGTTCAACGGGTGAAATTTCTAGTGAAATGAAAGAACACTTAAGATGCAAGCGACGTATTGGTAAGTGTTGTGAAATGGACACTTTGGACAGGTATGTTCTTAACCCTCGGGTTGATAATGATACAACAACGATAAGGTGGTAAGATGATGAATGATGTTTAGAAATATGACATATGTTTTGGTGATACCATGCTAAAGTTGTTTGGTATATTTGTATTGTTATGTTACTTATTATTTACATATGAACTTACTAAGCATTTATGTTTACTCCCTCCTCTTTATTTACTGTAGTTTTGAACAAGCCAGCTCGGGAATCGGGACAGGTCGAAGGTTCGATCACACTATCTAAAGGACTTTCATCTGGGTAAATGGCTTGTAAAACTTAAGTATGGCATGTATAGCAATATACTTATTTTGTGTAAATAATTTTATGATATAGCCATGATTGGTTGAGAAAATGTTTGATATTGATAAGTCATGGTGATGGTTAAATTTAGATCATGTTTGATATCATGGAAGTTTAATAGGTTATCTAGTTCATAACAACTCATGAAAAGATGAAACTTGCCTTAAAACAGAATATTGCTGCAGCAATGACATGAATTTGAAAAATCACTAAAAATAGTATAAATGGAACTAAATGATGAGTAAGTTATGAAATTGAAGCTTAATGAGTCTATTTTCATGTGGATTGAACAAAATAGGCATATAAATTATATTTTATGAGATATTTAAACTTTTGTGAAATAGGGCCAGAGTGATTTCTGGATCCCCTGTTCTGAATTTAAAAATTAATAATAAATTTTACAAAAGTAATTATAAGTTTTTATTTATATGTAAAGATTCATTATTGAGTCTAGTTTTAATAGAAACAAACTTCATAGTCATTGAAATTCTGTATAGAGAGATATCTGATTCGTAATACACAGAGGTCAGAGCATTCTAACCCTGAAACAGGGGAGACTTTAACTAATAAACTGTACTAATTTTCCCAACCAAAAATTCTAGAAAAAAATTATTAAATAGATATATGAGTCTAGATTTAGGAAAAATTTACGGATTTTGATTTTGAGTTTCATAACTTGAGATATGATTTTTCTTGTAACTGTGACGCGGGTAGCTAGAAAGCTGTGAATGTAGAAACAAATGATTTGAAGTTTTTAATTTGATAAATTATGTTTGGTAACTCCTCAAGCTTGACTCCGGTGACGGTTTTGGGCGTGGGGGCGTTACATTTAGTGGTATCAGAGCAAGTTTAGTCGGTTCTCGGACTACGTGTTGTATGTACGGATTTTGCTATACATGCCATATGTATGAATTGTGATAGTGTGACGACTTCTGACCTTTTTAAATGATTTTTATATAGTAAATGGATCCCGATCTAGCTGTGGCAGATGAAATAGAGAGTAATGCGCCAGTTCCGGCTGAAGGGGCAGGGCCGACTGAAAACCCACCTCCTACTGTTGGTCAGGGAGGAGGAGAAAGGGATCGGGAAGCCTTTCTCCAAATGATGAGTGCATGGTACACTGAGTTCGTTCGTACGAACCCAAATGTACGACCTCCCCACCTCCCCCAATTCCTCAACCTATGCCTCCGATGCCTCAGGGAGTGGATATGATAAAATTTCACAGAACCCCCGTTGATAGAATTCGTAAACAAGGGGCTGAAAAATTTAGAGCAAATATTGATGATGATGCAAAGAAAGCAGAGTTCTGGCTTGAAAATTCTATCCGGGTATCTGATGAATTATCTTGTACACCTGAAGAATGTTTGAAATGTGCTACATCTTTGTTGAGAGATTCAGCCTATAATTGGTAGAAAACTTTGATTTTGGTGGTACCGAAAGAGAGGGTAACCTGGGAATTCTTTCAAGAAGAGTTTCGGAAGAAATATATTAGTGAAAGATTTATTGATCAGAAATGTAAAGAGTTTCTTGAGCTGAAGCAAGGTAATATGACAGTCTCAGAATATGAAAGAGAGTTTGTTCGATTGAGTAAGTATGCCAGGGAATATGTTCCTACAGAAGCCAAGATGTGCCGACGATTTGAAGACGGGTTTAACGAAGACATTAAGGTATTTGTTGGGATCCTTGAACTAAAAGAAATGGTGGTACTTATCGATCGAGCTTGCAAGGTTGAAGAATTACTGAAGGAAAAGAAAAAGGTAGAATCTGAAACACGAAATTGGAAGAAAAGACCAATGAGTAATGCACCCTCACAACAAATCGGAAAGTCAAGAAATATGAATCCTCGTTCCCAAGTTTTAGCTGGGCAATCATATGGAAATTTTAAGAAGCAGAAAGTGGGTCCTAAATCTCAGAATACTTCTGCAGCCAGTGTAGGGAACTCGAGATTTGTTAAACCTGAGTGCCAACGGTGTGGTAGAAATCATTTTGGTTCGTGCAGAGCAAATGAATGTTTTCGATGTGGTTCTCCGGATCATTTTATTAGAGACTGCCCAGAGAGAGCTGAGAAAGAAAAATTTTAGAGTGTAAAAGCTAGTGGTGCAAACTCGAGGAGAAAGTATCCGAGAAAAGCTGGAAGTGAAACAAGCAATAAGAATGTAGGCAGAGATGCAGCAGTTAGATCTGAAGGAAGAGCCCCGGCTAGAACTTATGCTATTAAAGCGCGTGAAGATGCTTCCTCACCCGATGTGATTACCTTTACATTTTCTCTTTATGATATTAATGTTATTGCTTTGATTGATCCTGATTCTACTCATTCATATGTATGCATGAAACTGGAGTCTAGTATGAATATACCTATTGAGAACACAGAATTTATGATTAGAGTGTCGAACCCGCTAGGCAAATGCGTGATAGTTGATAAAGTAAGCAAGAAATGCCCTTTAATGATTCGGGGTCATTACTTTCCGGTCGACTTGATGTTGTTGCCGTTTGATGAATTTGATGTTATTTTGGGTATGGATTGGTTGACATTGCATGATGCTATAGTAAATTGCAAAGAAAAGGTTATAGAATTAAAGTGTGAAAACGGTGAAACTCTGTGGGTTGAATCAAATAAATCAGAGGCATTGTCTAGTGTGATTTCTTTGATGTCGGCTCAGAGATATTTGAGAAAGGGTTATGAAGCTTATTTGGCGTATGTAATTAATACAAAAGAAGTTGAAAAGAAAGTTGAATCAGTGCCGGTTGTGTGTGAATTTGCGGATGTATTTCCAGAAGAATTACCGGGTTTGCCTCCAGTCAGGGAAGTAGAATTTGGTATAGATTTGATACCGGGAACAGCTCCGATCTCGATTGCTCCATATAGAATGGCACCAGCAGAGTTGAAAGAATTAAAGTCACAGTTGCAAGAGTTGAATGATAAAGGCTTTGTGAGACCAAGTTTTTCACCTTGGGGTGCTCCCGTATTATTTGTGAAAAAGAAGGATGGTTCTATGAGATTATGTGTTGATTATCGGTAGTTAAACAATGTGACAATCAAAAACAAGTATCAATTGCCGAGAATTGATGATTTGTTTGATCAGCTAAAAGGAGCGACATGGTTTTCAAAGATTGACTTGAGATCTCGGTATTATCAGCTGCGAGTGAAAGAGTCAGATGTGCCTAAAACTACTTTTAGAACAAGGTACGGTCATTATGAATTTTTAGTTATGCCATTTGGGTTGACAAATGCTCCTGCTGTGTTTATGGACTTAATGAATCGCATATTTTGCCCATACCTGGACAGATTTGTTGTGGTGTTTATAGATGATATTTTAATTTATTCAAAAGATGAGACAGAGCATGCTGAGCATTTGAGGATAGTTTTGCAAACTTTGAGAGATAAGCAGCTGTATGCTAAGTTTAGTAAAAGTGAATTTTGGCTCCGGGAAGTTGGATTTTTGGGTCATATTATTTCAGGTGATGGTATACGGGTTGATCCTAGTAAAATTTCAGCCATTGTTGATTGGAAACCACCGAAAAATGTAACTGAAGTTAGGAGTTTCTTGGGGCTAGCTGGGTATTATCGGCGGTTTGTAAATGGATTTTCTATAATTGCTGCTCCTATGACTAGACTACTCCGAAAGGATGTTAAATTTGAATGGACGGAATCATGTCAACAGAGTTTCGAAGAATTGAAAAAGTTATTAACTGAAGCACCAGTGTTGATACAACCCGAATCAGGTAAAGAATTTGTGGTGTATAGTGATGCTTCTCTAAATGGTTTGGGGTGTGTACTCATGCAAGAAGGAAAAGTGGTGGCTTATGCTTCGAGGCAGTTAAAACCTCATGAGAGGAATTATCCTACTTACGATTTGGAATTGGCTGCAGTGGTGTTTGCTTTGAAGATTTGGCGACATTATTTGTATGGTGAAAAGTGCCGAGTATATACCGATCACAAAAGTCTTAAATAATTGATGTTACAAAAGACTTGAATTTGAGACAGCGAAGATGGATAGAGTTATTAAAAGATTACGAGTTTGTTATTGATTATCATCCGGGAAAAGCGAATGTGGTTGCCTATGCTTTAAGCAGAAAGTTGTTGTTTACTTTGAGAGTTATGAACACTCAGTTGAAAATGTCAGATGACGGTTTGATTCTAGAAGAGTTAAGAGCAAGACCGATGTTTTTACAAGAGATTTTTGAAGCTCAGAAAAATGATCAAGATTTGCTAGCCAAGAGAAAACAGTGTGAAGCTGATACGGGATTAGATTTCAGAATCGGTTCTGATGGTTGTTTGATGTTTAAAAATCGAATTTGTGTACCAAAAAATGATGAGTTGAGTCAAAATATTTTGCATGAAGGACATAATGGTTGTTTGGCGGTTCATCCGGGTAGTACAAAGATGTATAATGACTTAAAGAAAATGTACTGGTGGAGTGGAATGAAAAGAGATTTTTCCGAGTTTGTATCAAAGTGCTTAGTTTGTCAACAAGTGAAAGCTGACCTAGTACCTTCGGGATTACTTCAGCCTATTATGGTTCCTGAATGGAAACAGGATCGGATTACTATGGATTTTATATCAGGGTTGCCGTTAACTCCAGGGAAGAAAAATGCCATCTGGGCAATAGTTGACAGACTGACTAAATCGGCTCATTTTATTCCGGTACGTACAGATTATTCTCTTAATAAGTTGGCTGAATTGTATATCCGAGAGATTGTTAGACTTCATGGGATACCTTTGTCAATCATTTCGGATAGAGATCCGAGGTTTACCTCACGGTTTTGGCAAAAGTTGCAAGAGGCATTAGGTACAAAGTTAAATTTCAGCACTGCCTGTCATCCACAAACTGCTGGACAATTAGAGAGAGTAATTCAGATTCTTGAAGACATGCTCAGATGTTGCGTATTGGAATTTCAAGATAGTTGGGAAAGGTATTTACCATTGGTAGAATTTGCTTATAATAATAGTTATCAGACGAGTTTGAAGATGGCACCTTATGAAGCATTATATGGTCGTAAATTTCAGACGCCATTGTATTGGACTGAACTCAAGGAAAATCAGATTTATGGAGTTGATTTAATAAAAGAAACCTAAGAAAAGGTGAAAGTGATTTGAGATTGTTTGAAAGCTGCTTCAGATAGACAGAAATCTTATGCGGATTTGAAACGAAAAGAAATGGAGTTTCAAGTTGGTGATAAGGTATTTTTGAAAGTGTCTCCATGGAAGAAAGTACTTATATTTGGACGAAAGGACAAGTTAAGTCCGCGTTTTATTGGACCGTATGAAATAATTGAAAAAGTTGGACCGGTAGCATATTGGCTAGAGCTACCACCTGAATTAGAGAAGATTCATGATGTGTTTCACGTATCTATGTTACGTCGGTATCATTCGGATCCTTCACATATAATTTCACCAACAGAAGTTGAACTACGACCGGATATGACTTATGAAGAAGAACCGATTAAGATTTTAGCTCGAGAAGTCAAACAACTAAGAAATAAAAGTGTTGCACTTGTGAAAGTGTTGTGGCAAAAGCATGGGGTAGAAGAGACTACATGGGAACCTGAAGAAACTATGAAAAACCAATACCCACACCTGTTTATCGGTAAGATTTTCGAGGACGAAAATCCTTAAAAGGGGGGAGTTGTAATATCCTAAATTAGGGCTTAATCGGAATAGTGGTTTCGTGACCAAAAATCCAAGATAGAAATAATTATTTTATAATTATTTTGATGATTATGATATGATTGCATGATTGTGTGAAAATTTCGTGATGAAATTCTATGCCTGAAGTGCTTAAATTGAAAGTAGGGACTAAATCGAATAAGTTGCAAAATTTGCATTCTAGAAGTTTTTAGTATGAAATTTCATTGAAATATTAATTAGGAGATCTTAAATAGAAATTTGACCAATTTTAAGTTCAGACAAAATTAGGACATGGAAGGAATTTTTGGAAAGTTTAGCACATTTAGTTATTAAAATGAATTAAAAACAAAATTAAAAGCCAATTTTTGTCCATCTTCTTCATTAGGCCGAAATTTCAAGGGTTCTCCATAGTTAGGGTTTGTTTCAAGCTTATGTTAGCAATAATTCAACCTAGGGTTTATATTTGGAAAAATACCCATAGGTGAAATTTGTGTATTTTGATGTTTTATGATAGAATATGGGGTTTTAAATTATGTTAGACAACTTGTGCTACTCGGTTTTGAGTGAAAACGAGTAAAAGGGCTTAATCGACAAAAATACCTAATAGTCACAAGTATATGTTAGAGTAAGAATTTGATGTTGCCATAGAAGGGAAAAATGATCAGCATGTTATAAAACATAAGAATAAGGAATAAAGTTTAATTCCCGAGCCTAGGGGAAAAAGTGTAATTATGCAAAAGTTTAGGGGCAAAAGTGTAATTTTTCCAAAGTTCGTATTAAATGCTGTTTTGATGAATGTATGTATTAAATAAGATTAATTTGGCATTATAGATCAAGAGAAATGAGATTCAGGTCGCGATCGAGGAAAAGAAAAGATTGTGGACTAAATTGCAAAATCTTTATATTTTGGTACCAAGGTAAGTTCATGTGTAAATAATGTAGCATAATTGTTATTTTTAAGTTATTGATGTTAATTATATGATACGCTAATTTTTAATCGTGAAATATTATGCTTTGTGGTTAATGTTGAGTAATATGCAAATCATGTTTACTATTTGATAAATATGAATTGCTACTGAGTATCGGTTCCGATATTCCATGGAAGACGACAAATGTGAGATCGAAGGAAAAAGCCCGTTTGAACCTTAGGAATAGATTAGGATACAAGTGACATGTCACTAGGATGGTTGAGCATCCGAACTCGTTGAGTTGAGTCCGAGTTCACTTATGGATGCGAATGTCCGAACTCGTTGAGTTGAGTCCGAGTTCGTGAGATGTAATAGGCATCCGGACTCGTTGAGTTGAGTCTGAGTTCACTTATGGATGTGAACGCCCGAGCTCGTTGAGTTGCGTCTGAGTTCACTTAGGGGCGGGTTACATGATTTCTTGATTACATATGAGGCACTTATGTGCAAATTATCCGTGTATCCGAGTTGTATTCCGATGTGTTCAACGGGTGAAATTTCTAGTTAAATGAAAGAACACTTAAGATGCAACGATGTATTGGTAAGTGTTGTGAAATGGACACTTTGGACAGGTGTGTTCTTAACCCTCGGGTTGATAATAGATACAACAACGATAAGGTGGTAAGATGATGAATGATGTTTAGAAATATGACATATGTTTTGGTGATACCATGCTACAGTTGTTTGGTATATTTGTATTGTTATGTTACTTGTTATTTACATATGAACTTACTAAGCATTTATGTTTACTCCCTTCTCTTTATTTACTGTAGTTTTGAACAAGCCAACTCGGGAATCGGGACGGGTCGAAGGTTCGATCACACTATCTAAAGGACTTTCATCTGGGTAAATGGCTTGTAAAACTTAAGTATGGCATGTATAGCAATATACTTATTTTGTGTAAATAATTTTATGATATAGCCATGATTGGTTGAGAAAATGTTTGATATTGATAAGTCATGGTGATGGTTAAATTTAGATCATGTTTGATATCATGGAAGTTTAATAGGTTATCTAATTCATAACAACTCATGAAAAGATGAAACTTGCCTTAAAATAGAATATTGCTGCAGCAATAACATGAATTTGAAAAATCACTAAAAATAGTATAAATGGAACTAAATGATGAGTAAGTTATTAAATTGAAGCTTAATGAGTCTATTTTCATGTGGATTGAACAAAACAGGCATATAAATTATATTTTATGAGATATTTAAACTTTTGTGAAACAGGGTCAGAGTGATTTCTGGATCCTCTGTTATGAATTTAAAAATTCATAATAAATTTTAAAAAATAATTAGAAGTTTTTATTTATATTTAAAGATTCCTTATTGAGTCTAGTTTTAATAGAAACAAACCTCATAGTCATTGAAATTCTGTATAGAGAGATATCTGATTCGTAATACACAGAGATCAGAGCAGTCGAACCCTGAAACAGGAGAGACTTTAACTAATAAACTGTACTAATTTTCCCAACCAAAAATTCTAGAAAACAATTAGTAAATAGATATATGAGTCTAGATTTAGGGAAAATTTACGGATTTTGATTTCAAGTTTCGTAACTCGAGATATGATTTTTCTTGTAACTGTGACGCGGGTAGCTAGAAAGCTGTGAATGCAGAAACAAATGGTTTGAAGTTCTTAATTTGATAAATTATGTTCGGTAACTCCTCAAGCTCGACTCCGGCAACGGTTTCGGGCGTGGAGGCGTTACAAACCCTCTTAAAGAATTACAAAGAAGTAAACAAAGAGATAATCCTAACAAGATCAGCATGTTTGCCAATTAAGCACAAATAGACAAGAATATACTTGAGCAAAAGAAAGACAATGAGAGTTCACAAGTGTGTACAAGAGAATTATAGAAGTATTGAGTACAAAGGTTGTTTGATTGATGATTTTTACTTGAATATGTTTTCTTGGTGTTGTAGAAGCTTTAGAAGCTAGTATTTACACCCACTAATTGATTTCCAACTGTTAAGGTTGTTGTGGTAGTTAATACACCTAAAACAATGGGTATTGCTACCAGATAAAAAGGTATTGATTATTTTTTGCAATAAATGCTAAATTCAGTGACAGTTGGAGTTTAAATATTGATACCAGAACAAATTTATCGATACCTTATAAACAGGTATCGACACAGAATGGATATTTTAGAAATATTGATATCGGATTAAAATTTCAAAAATATCAATACTTGGCCAAAAATGCGTCGATACTTTTTCGCCTGGAGCAATTCTAACTTGTTTAAAAGGTATTTTGACTTGAAAAAAGATATTTTTTTACTTAGTCAAAATCATTTTAAGTTGTTTTAAAAAATTTCTAAGAGTTCAAAATAAATATTTAAAATTTTATCTCTTAGACTTCAATATGAAAAATTATTCTATAAATTTTTATTCAATTTTAACTTTTATTCAAAAACATTTTCGTTTGTTATATCAAAATATATTTCAAAATAAAGTTTAGTTTAACAATCTCCCCCTTTTTGATATACAAAACATTTGGTAAATTTCTTTTTGAATAATTACTCCCATTAATAAAAGTCATTTTGAATTTAAGGCCAAAATAAAAAGATGGACATATAATTGACATTCATTTTTACTTCAAGAAAAATGGTCACATAGTTTTTGAATAATTGCTCCCCTTAATAAAAGTTATTTCAAATTTGAGGCCAAAATAAAAAGTTTGACATACAATTGACATTCATTTTTACTTTAAGGAAAATGGTCACATAATTTGCATAAATTGCATATGGTTAGCATGAAAGTAATCGACCAATTTACCTTTCTTCTCCCCCTTTTTGTTATATCAAAGGACAAATAAAGGTTAATGAGGAAAAATATGGTTAGTTAAAAAATATAGGACAATTAAGAAGTAGAGAATTAACAAAAAAAATCACAAAGGTATTTTAGAATACAAAATAAAATCATGAAGGTTCATGAAATAAAAAATAAACAAAAGTAATGGTGCAAATGTTATGAATAATGATATGAAAATGCAAATGAAAAATGCTAATCGTGTAACACCTCTAACCCGTATCCGTCACCAGAATAGGATTTCAGAGCATTATCAGACTTATCAATTAAAAAATCATACAATTTTCATATCCAAACAAATATCATTCAAATACAATCATACAGTCCCTAATACGAGCCCTCGAGGCCTAAAACAAACATTAGAAACAGTTCCATAGCTATTGACACCTTTAAAGTCTATTAATAATTGTCCATATTTTTCCACTCATACTAACAATGGTATATTTACCACATAAGGACCTCCACTTAAAGGTTACATAGCTATTAGACACCTTTAGCTACTAGAATACAACTTTTTCACTTTACGCGATTTAATCCTTTTTAACGAATGGAGCATTCAAACGATAAAATTTTTTAACAAAATTTTCATACGACTCAATTAACATGCTGTAGACATTAAAATAATAATAAAATAAATATTTTTACCTCAAATTTATGGTCCCAAAATCACTATTTTGATTGACTAAAAATGAGTTGTTACAAATCGTCACGAGGAGGAGAAGGGAGGAGTCGAAGGAAAACGAGAAAGGGAGATGTAACATCCCAAAATAAGGTCTAGTCAGAATAGTGGTTTTGAGACCACAAATCTGAGATTAAAATATTTATTTTATGATTATTACGAGGCTTAGAATATGAAAATATGCATGTGTTACAGTTTCATGAAGGAATTCTTTGAGTAAGTGCCCAATTGGAAAATTTGGGACTAAATTGAATAAATTGCAAAACTTGGATTCTAGAAGCAATTTGCAGGAAATTGATTTAGATTAAAATAGAAAGTCTTGGGGAGCAATTTGCACAATTTCTAAATTTTTGGACAAAAATGGCTTGCATGGATGAAATTTTAAAGAAAAGGCATGAGGGTATTTTGGTCATTTGACTTTTTAATGAAATAAAATGAGAAAAATCAAGCCAAAATCAGCCATTCTTCTTCTCCATGCTGCCGAAATTCTCTTGTCACCATAGCTAGGGTTTCCAAACATTTCAAGCTCAATAGTAAGTGCTCCCAAGCCCTGTTTTTAATATTCTTTGTATTTTTGGAATCTCGGTTGCTTGTTCTCTTCATTTCTACCCATATTTCATGCTAGGCTTCATGTTTAAAAATTTACCCATGCATGAGTTGCTTGTATTTTGATGGATTATGGAGGAATATGGAAGTTGAATATGTGTTAAACATATTTTCCTAGGTAATTTTCATGAAAAATCTTTGTAGGGACCATTTTGCAAAAGTTGTAAAATGTATGGTAGAAGTGTGAAAATAATGGAAAATGAGGGCTACCATGAGAAGGAAAAGTGTTCGGCTAGGCTTGGGTAAGGTAGAAATTGCATGTGTTTCATTATACGAGCCTAGGGACTAAATCGTAAAAATGTGAAAGGTTAGGGGCAAAATGGTCATTTGGACCGGGGGTGGAATTTAGACTTGAAATGTGTAATGTGGAGTGTTAATGATCTATTTTTATTGTTATAGACCCTGAGGAACAAATTCTAGAGGACGATCGAGGAAAACGCAAGGTTTCGAAATAACTGAAACACAACTCCGAAACAAATACCAGGTAAGTTCAGATAACCTAAAGTAAACCCCTAATATGCATAATTGTATGATTTTTGAATGCATGATGATTGCATTTATTATTGGCATGAAATATCATAGAAATGCATATTTGATAGTAACATGTGAAGAATGTTTCAGTTGAGGTTAAAAAGGGAATTCAATGGATAACCCTGATTGACATGCGAATTGAGATCTTGCATGTGTTGCAGTAAGGATTTAGCTCGGACGAGTAATCTGTGATCTCAAGTATAAAAAAGATCTAGCCCGAACTGGTGTTCCTTGAATGATCGAGCCTCCTGAAGAATATGTGTGCATTATGGATTTAACCCGGACGAGTAATCCGATATGGGATCTAAATTTAGCCTGGACTGGTAATTCAGATCCGAGCTAAGTAAGGGTGTATTTCTATAAGGGATTTAGCCTGGACTGGTAATCCCGACATCACCTTATGAGTTCATGATATGGGGGATTTAGCTTGGACTGGTAATCCCGCCATAGGATGTAAGGTTCACGGGAGTGCATATATGTGAAATGATTATTCGTAAGAATTGAAGGATAATGGGTATTCCATTGAGATTTCCTAGAAACTCAATGGGATTAATTTGATGTATGTCAATAAGATGATGAATGATGAGATCATCTACATAAATTACATGATGCTTTGCTATGTGACTAACTCATTGATTGAGTGCATGTGATAGGGAATCATTTCACAATTGATGATTTCATGTTTTAAATATGGATGTATGCTAATTACTCGGTAAGTTTACATTCTGGTTATTCGAGCTTACTAAGCATGAAAATGCTTACCCCTCTCTTTTTCCCTGTCTCACAGAGCTCGAGGACTCATAAGGACTGGAAGACGATTGGAGAGTCAACACACTATCAACTAGTCAAGCTTTGGTATAAAAACATTTTTTTTAGTTTGTTCAATGGCATGTATAGGATTTTTAAGTATTTTGTTATATGTGTCATCTGATTTTCCAAATGAAGGCATGTAAAAATGTATCTATCTTTTTGTATATGGCCATTGGATTTGGCTTAATTGAAGTAGGCCAAGACCTACAAATCTATGCATATTTATACTCTTATATGAAGGGTTGCTATAATTGGTAATGAGTTACCAAAACAAGCCAAATTTCAAATGCGTTGCGATAACATGGAAGCCCATAAATATAAAATGGGAAATAACCTTTCACGCATGAAACCAATGATATGAGGTTTCTATACAACAAGCTTTATCAAGACCATCTACAAGTGTATAACTATGTTTTACTTTGAATTTGGTAACCATTAAGCCTAAGTAGTAGAAAAAGATGACTAAAGGCTTGAAAGATAGCCTATTAGGGTCCACATGGTTAGACACACGGGCGTGTGTCTAGGCCGTGTGTGACACACAGCTCCCTCCTATGGGTGTGTGCTATGGCCGTGTGTCCCCTACACTTAAAATTTTAAGTTAGTATAAGACACGGGTAGGTCACACGGGCGTGTGCCATAGCCATGTACCAAAGTTAGTATTGAACACGGGTAGGCCATACTTGCGTGTGCCATGGCCGTGTTTAAAAGTCAGTGTTGCCCACGGACTAAGGGCATGGGCGTGTTACAAGCCACACGGGCGTGTGACACTTTAAAGTAAGGGAAATTTTCCAAGGTGCCCAAAGTTTATCAAATGTTCTCGGTTTTGTCCTGCACTACCTCTGGGTATGTTTTAGGTCTCGAAGACCTGTTTAAGGGACAAGATGTACATATTTGAAATTTTTTTAATTTGAGAGTAACTTGGTGACTCGATTTAATATGTTTATGAACGTGAAATCCCGGTAACGCGTCGAACCCTATCCCGATGTCGGATATGGGTGAGGGGTGTTACATTTAGTGGTATCAGAGCTACGGTTTAGTCGATTCTAAGACTACCGTAGAGAGTATTGAGGTTTTCTATACATGCTATTATTCAAATATTGATAGTGTGACGTCTCCTAACTTTTCAAATTGTTTTGAATATAGTAAATGTCTTCTAATCAAGCACAAGATGAGTCTGAGGGAGCCGAGAGCCATGCTCCAACTTTCGTACAACGAGCTGTATCTAGTAGTAGTAGAAGGCTTATGTCTGAAGGCCGAAAAGAGGCTGGAGCTGCCTTCTTTGGTATGATGGACGAACGGTTTGGGGATTACCTGAGGAATCGCCCTAACATACCAAGACCTCCCCCGTCCCCTAACCAACCTGACGAGGATGTACCATGAGGTAGGGCAGCGGTAAGAATTGGTAAGGCCCCTGTAGATAAGCTTAGAAAGTATAGGGCTGAGGAATTCAAAGCTAAAGTTGATGATGATGCTGAAAGAGCCGAGTTTTGGCTCAAGAACACTACACGGGTGCTAGATGATTTTTCGTGCACACCGATGAATGTTTGAAGTGTGCTGTGTCCCTTTTGAAGGATACTGCATACCATTGGTGGAAGACCGTATCCTCGATAGTGTCGAAGGAAAATTTTACTTGGGATTTCTTCTAAGCAGAGTTTAGGAAGAAATACATTAGCCAATGGTTTCTAGACTCGAAGCGAAAGGAGTTCCTGGAACTCAAACAAGGGAATAAGACTGTAGTAGAATACAAATGAGAGTTCGTGAGGCTAAGTTAATACGCAACTGAATGGGTCTAAACAGAGTCAGAAATGTGTAAACGCTTCGATGAAGGTTTGAATGATGAAATCAAGTTGTTGATTGGAATCCTTGAAATATGGGAGTTTGCCGCATTGGCTGATCAGGCCAAGAAGACCGAGGAGCTTAAGAATGAAAGACAACAAGCTAAAAGAGAGGCTCGAGCTGCGAGCAAGAGGTCTAGCGGTAAAACACTCTCGTTTTCCACGAAGAAAGCAATGAGCCAACATGAGCGCTCTACTTCATCGCTAGGATATTCGAGTAGGGCGAGAAGCTCTAAACGATGAAGTCAGAAGTCTTCCTCCCCAATGGTGACTAGTGTGGGGAGTGTAGATGATCAAAAGCCAAAGTGTAAGAGTTGCAACAAATTTCACTTCGAAGAGTGCTGAATGAAGAGCAGCACGTGTTTCAGATGTGGTTCTCTTGATCACTTTCTTAGAGACTGCCCGGAACGAGCTGAAAAAGAAGTGGAACTAGTTTCGAAGTTGGGTGCTTCTATTCTACGAGGTAGACCTCCGAGATACCCTGGGAGTGCTAGTGGCAGTCGAGTCGTGACTAAAGACACTGCAAAATCAGAGGTTCGATCCCCGGCAAGAACGTATGCGATATGTGCTCGAGAGGAAGCCGCTACTCCTGATGTTATTACGGGTACTTTCTCTCTTTTTAATACAAGTGTTGTTGCTTTAATTGACCCGGGGTCGACACATTGATACATCTGCATGAGATTGGCATCTAGTATGAACATACCTGTTGAACATACGGAAGATATTATTAGAGTGTCAAACCCATTAGGCAAGTCGGTCTTAGTTGATAAAATCTGTAAGAATTGTCCTTTGACGATTCAAGGTCATTGTTTCCCGGCTAACCTTATGTTGTTACCAGTTGACGAATTTGATGTAATACTTGGTATGGACTGGTTAGCCCTTCATGATGTAACTGTGAATTGTGGTAGTAAGTATATTAAGTTAAAATGCCCAGATGGTAAGATTCTACGGGTCGAATCAAGAGAATTGGGTTCGCCGTCGATTGCAATCACGACAATGGTTGCTCAGAGATATATGAGGAAAAGATATGAAGCCTACCTTGTATTTGTACTGAACACTAAGGAAACAGAGCTGAAGATCGAGTCTGTGCCGATAGTATGTGAGTACCCAGATGTGTTTCCGGAGGAATTACCCAGATTACCTCCTGAAAGGGAGATAGAGTTCAGTATTGAATTGGTGTCAGGGACAACTCCCATTTCTATTGCTCCATACAGAATGACACCTACCAAGCTGAAGGATTTGAAAGCACAGTTGCAAGAGCTAATAGATAAAGGATTTGCTAGGCCAAGTTTTTCACCCTAGGGTGCCCCCGTATTGTGATGAACCGTAATTTATACATATTTTTATCCTATGCTTAGCACATTTATGGATGGTTTCTCCTTATAATTGGTAAATTCAATGCTCCTAATCCTTTAATTTCATGTTTTATACTTAGGTGAGCATAGGAGAGTAAAAAGAGCGAGAAATGGGCCGAAAACGGAGAAAATGGACCCACGTGGGAAATCAACACGGCCTGGACTTTCTCACACGGGCGTGTCACACGGTCATGTCCCTTTGGTAGGATTGAAGCACGACTTACATGGGTATACTACATGCCCATGCCTGTTCAACAACCTTGACCACAGGCTAGAGTAATCACACACGGGCGTGTCACACGGGCGTGTCCTTGCCGAGCCCAATTATAACCCTATTCAGGAAAAGGCCAATTTTGAGGGCTCTTAGGCATTCTAAAGCCTATTTAAACACCTAAGGAGGCACTTAGGAGGGGGATGGAGAGTAGGAAGCAAGGAATTACTCAAGGAAAGCTGATTGATCCATCTCAGAAGTCGGATTCATCATCAAGACTGAAAATCTCCCTTCAAGGTCCTCCAGGAATTTTGGGTTTTCTTATGTTTTATTATCTTTATGCTTTTGAGATGTTTTCTTTCATAAGTATGAACTAAAACCCCTAAATACCTAAGGGGAATGAAACCTAAGACGGATCTTGTTATTATTATCTAAATTGTATGATAAATATTTGACTTGTTCTTAATTATGTGTTCTTAATTCTTGTTTTGATAATCTAGGATATTGATTCAAGTTAAGCTCTTATTCAGAGGAGGAATAGACCCTGTCTAAGAGTAAATTTTTCATAATTAAGCGGAGTTGATTGCACACCTAGAGATAGGGTGATAAGATTTTTCCAGATTAGGGTGAAACCTAATAAGGGAATCCATAGATCAAGTTAATATAATTCTAGGGTGTTAATTAGAAAGAGATTTCAATTATTCAACCCGGGGTTAGACGTTATTAGTCTCGAGAGAGATAATAATGTAACTTAGGGATTTCTACGGATCAAGTCAAATGAATAAATTGTCTCATTCAGAGTCAAATAACAAATGAAGTCTAGGTGGATTTTTCCTTAGGTATTGTCTTAATCAATCGAATTTTCCTAAAAGTATTTTCCAAAATTTTCTTTTTGTGCATTCTTAGTTTAGTAATTAGTTTAGATAACCAAACCTCTTAATTTTTAGGCTAGATAATAAAAAGAAAGTAAATACTAGTACTCGTGGTTCCTTTGGGTTCGACAATCCGGTCTTGCTGAACTATACTACTATTCGATAGGTACACTTGCCTTAATCATGATAATAAGTTAGTCTCAAGAACGATTCATTCATAAATCTTTAAAACCTATCACAAATATCACTTATCAAGTTTTTGGCACCGTTGCCGGGGAACTAGGATATTAGGAACACTTGATTTTTATTACTTTAGCCATTTTACTTTTATTGCAATTTAAATTTTTATTCTCTTTTTTAATTCTTCATTTTTTCTTCTGGCAAGTTTTTCTAGTTTATGACCAGAAGAAACCCATCAGGACCATTACTGTTTGATAGTGATATTGATCGCACAGTTTGTAGAAACCAAAGAGAAATAAGGCGAAACTTACGATACACAGAAGAAGAGTAAGAGGACAATACTTCAACCATAACCGAGGAGATGACTGAAAACTAAGAAAATCCGCTACCTTCTGCGATTGCTGCTAATCAGAATCATGCTCCACGCACTACGTATGATTATGCTAAACCTTCTTTAACAGCAACTGAATCTAGAATAGTTAGACCTGCTATAGCTGCAAATAATTTTGAACTGAAACCTAACACAATTCAAATGATACAGCAATTTGTGCAGTTTGATGGTTTGCAGGACAAAGATCCCAACGCTCAGCAAATTTCTTAGAATTTTGCGACACTTTTAAAATAAATGGCATTTCTGATGACCCCATTTGCCTTCGGTTATTTCCCTTTTCGTTGAGGATTAAGGCTAAACAGTGGTTGAACTCATTGCCACGAGGATCAATCACTACTTAGGAACAAATGATTGGAAATTTTTTATTAAAATATTTTCTGCCGGCTAAAACAACCAAATTACGTAATGATATCTCCTCTTTTGAGTAGATGGATCTAGAAACACTTTACGATGCATGGGAGAGATACAAGGACCTTTTACGAATATGCCCTCACCATGGGTTACCACTCTGGCTATAGGTCCAAACATTTCACAATGGCCTAAACCCTTCGACTTGGCAGATTATTGACGCAGCCGCTGATGGAACTATCAATAATAAGACACCTGAGGCGGCTAACGAATTTATTGAGAAGATGTCACTGAATAACTATCAATGGAAAGTTATGAGGACAAAGCTGACAAAAGCAGCCGGTGTTTTCAACCTCGATGCAATTACTATGCTATCTAACTAAGTAGAACTCTTAAATAAAAAGATTGACAGTTTGTGTGGTTCTACCCAGGTACATCCAGTGATGAGGTGCGATTCGAATGGAGGAGGAGCATGCACAGAATATCAACCCTTCAACCCTAGCATTGAGGAGGAACATGTCCAATATATGGGTAACAATAACTTTAGACCCCAAAATAACCCGTATAGTAACACTTATAATGCAGGTTCAAGGAACCATCCCAATTTCTCATGGGGCGGTCAAGGAAATCAAAGGCCACAATATCCTTCAGCCTTTCAACAACCACCTTACCAGTAAGAAAAGAAGCCGAACCTTGAGGAGATGTTTACAAAATTCATCTTGGTGTTAGAAACTCGTTTCCAGAATACTGAGACAGCCTTTAAGAATCAACAAGCGTCAATCCAAGGGCTTGAAACTCAGATAGGTCAGCTCGCTAGATTGATATTTGAACGACCACAAGGTAGCCTACTGAGTAACACTGAACACAACCCAAGAGAGCGCGTGAAAGCAGTTACATTAAGGAGTGGGAAAGTGTTAGCTGAATCTGAAAAGAAGCCACCACAAGAAGCTGACAGAAAGGAGGTCGAACCCAAAAATAATGACAATCTAAGTCAAAAAGAATATAGACCACCAATCCCATACCCAGCAAAGTTGAAGAAAGACCGCATGGATGAACAATTCGGTAAATTTCTTGAACTTTTTAAACAACTGTGTAAGACCAAATTTCTGCCCAGGCCCAGTCAAACCAGCCCAAATTAAACACCCCACTAAACCGACCACTAAATCCATCACCCTACTAAACCATCCACTACTTCCATCACCCCTACACCCTACTAAACCATCCACTACCTCCATCACCCCCACTAACTCCATCACCCTACTTGTTATAAGTTGTAAAATTTGGCTATAAAAGCCTTGGAAAACTATTGTAAGGGGAATTTTTTTGAGAGAATACACATACGAAATCAAAGAGAATACAAATCAGATTTTTAAGGTAACTTTTTATATTATTCAATTTTGTTTACTTTGGTGTTCACATTTTTTTCACAAACGAAAGACGGGAAAAGAGAAGGAGTATACCTCTAATTTTATTTCCTTTCTGATTTGGCCCCAAAGTTTTCATTTTTAATTCAATTTAACCCCTTTTTTATTTTTTTATTTTACTGTTAAATTAATTAATTTGAGCTTTATTCTCATTATTTTTATATTTGTTTTTTATTATTTTCTATTAATTTAATTAATTTGAGTTATGTTTCATATTATTATATTATTTATTTATTATTATATATTTATTATGTAAATATATATATTTTTAAGCGAAGTTAATTATTTTAAATATAAATTTCTATTATACATAGACTTATTATATTTTTTTATACCATTGTTTATTATCGGTTACCATTTTTATATCAAATTGTTATTATTTACTATTTCTCACTATTACTAATTTAACATTGTTATTCCATTTTTTTACTATTATCCCCCATATTTAATGTTATCGTCAACATATTTTTTGTTATTATCATCATGTTTTTAATATTATTATTAATACTATTAGTACAATGTTTATTACATTATTGTATTTATTATTACTGTTGTTTTATTAATTATTTCTATTAATTATTATTATTTATTATTTATATATGGTTAGCATTATTCTTATATTATTGTTTTCATGTTGTCTATCATCATCATTTTTAAAAAAAATCTATGTCCTTAATTCATTTACCTATTGATCTTCTCTCAAAAATTTTCAAAATAAAGGCAATGTTCAGTATTTAAAGAATTCGAAGAATCGTGCCCTAATGTACTGGGTTTCGCTTTCTTTGTTTGTTTTGAATATTCGAATATCGTCTTAAGGCTAAAACACACGTTTTAAAGGCAAGCTCACAATTGAGGGTAAAAAAAGTTGTGTCCTAACGTACTGGATGTAATGTTTTACATTGAGGTGAGATGGTCTTTAATACACATTTGACTTACCTAAATGTTTTAAAAGCCAATAAAAGGAGGATCGCGTTTTGAACTCTGTCCAAATCTTTAATTTTTGACATTAAGACACTAAATAATCAATCCAGCACCAATTTTGGGCGTGTCGAGGGTGCTAATCCTTCCTCGTACGTAACTGACTCCCGAACCGGTTTTCTATGTTCGCAGACCAAAATTATCGTTTTGAAAAATTTATTTATTTATTAAAAACGACCGTGTTTTGAGATGATCCAGTCACACCCTATTGAAAACGATTGGTGGCAACTCCCAACTTTTCGTTTTCAAAAGTCGATTTCTCGTTTTCAAAAAAATGGTTTCGACAGCTTGGCGACTCCGCTGGGGAGATCAGAGAGTCGAGCTGTAAATTGATTGTTTTCCGTCTTGTCAAAAATTGGAAATTTGGTTTTTAAATCTACGATCGTCTCATTGCATTTTCTGTGTCTTTGTCGGTTTTTATCATGTGGGTTTTACTTTATTTTTTGAGTCTTTCAATATATTCTTGCATCATATTGCATGACCATTGTGGTCGCACCTTTTAAGTGGGAGTGAGGAACTATGCCTTCGTGAGGTTTTCACCTCCGCATGGGCTAGGGGATCGCTTCCGGGATACATCAGTACCTATGTCTTCGTGAGGTTTTCACCTCTGCATGGCCGTAGGGAAATGTATCCCCCTGAACCGAACTTGGTCCATATGAGCCTATAATGGGTGAGGATTGAGGAATCTGCTGGTTCAGGTACCCCTTTCTTTAGAACTGAACCACATATAGTAAACCCTAGGATCCTACCCTAGTTAGGGTTATGCCAAACCTTAGTTGTTACCGAGATAGGTGTTCTAGGTTGTTTATTTCTCATGTACTAATGTGTTTCATCTTGTTTATGTTTGCATCACATTGCATAGCATTTTCATCATAAAAGGAGGTATCGATATACGGTTCAATTACTAATAGAAAGTTTTGCCATGAAGAACGAATTCCTTGATAAAGTGAAAGACAACGCGTTTGTCCAAAGATGGACAGAAAATGCACAGTTAGAGAAAGGTGACAGTTTGACAAAGGAGTATACATCGGAGTTATTGGACTTTACCCGTATTAGTGTGGTTCAGAATTATCTTCAGGAGTTGAAAGAATTATGGAGTCACTAGAATGAGGAGATGAAGCAGCTACTCTACTGTAATTATGGTGATATTCCTTATCTCAACGATGTTAAGGAAGATAGGTATTTGTTCCGCGCCATGGCTCAATTTTAGAATTCCGCCTACAGTTGTTTTACTTTCGGAAAGGTGGATTTAGCACTTACTATTGAGGAATATACAGCCTTGCCTCATTGTCCGAGGTTTCAAGTTGATAAGATTTATTCTAGAGCTGTCAACACCCCAACCTTCGTAAAGAGGTTGATGAACATCACTAAGATGAGTGAGCAGTGGGTTGTAGCTCGAGTCCAACAGAAAGGCAATGGAAAGTGCATCCCTTGGGAAATTTTAAGAGATCTGATCCTGGCACACCCTGATATGAAGAAAAGAGTTGATGTCTTCGCCTTGAGCGTCTACGGTTTGGTTATTTTCCCTAAAGCTTTAAGGCATGTAGATGAAGCAGTCGCCGATCTATTTGATCGATTTGGTAAAGGAGTCACTCCTGTTCCTACAATCTTGGCTGAGACTTTCAGATCTTTGAGTGCATGTCGAATGGCAGGTGAAGGCAGATTTATTGGGTGTGCACAACTCTTGTTAGTATGGTTTCATAACCACTTTTGGAGGGTAGAAAAGGCCTCTTACCGACATTTTCTCGGAGATTACTCACCTTTGAAGGAGATAGGGACCATATCTAGAAGAGATGACATAACAGAGGAAAAATGGATGGCGATACTTCAAAATCTCCAAGAGGAGGATACCGAATGGAAGGCCCATTGGATGGTTTCCGATGAGATTTTTTACCGATGTGGGAGTTATGAATGGGTCCCTTTGTTGGGGATTTGGGGAGCCGTTGGATACACCCCTTTGCTTGTATTGAGGCAATATAGATCGAGACAATTTATATCGATGACGCATGGGCTAGCTCAGAGTGGGTTCTCGTATGGGGAGAAAGACTCCAAGGAAAAAGCCGCGAGATTTATAATGCCTGGAACCAAACCTGCCGGATAAAGGGAGTTGCTTTGAATCCAATGGTGACTCCTGAATATAATGAATGGTGGAGTAGAAGGGTTAACGACAATACCCCGAAGCCAAATTTAGAAGAAGCTCGGCCGATAGAAGAATATCTGTGAGTGGTCCCCTCTGAATTGGAAATCATAAAGTAAGACTTTGAAAAGAAAATTTCGGAGTTAGAAAGGAAAATAGAGCAGTTGGAGGAGGAAAAAGTGTACTTAAAGCTGGATGTTGATGTTAAAAAATCTGAGGCTGAGAATTTGAAGAAGAGAAAGAGAGAGGTTGAGGTGGACCTGGATAGTCTGAAGACTGATTATAAGCAGCTGTATAAGTCAATGAGAAATGTTGGCTTGGGTAAAATGTCTGAACAGTGGAGGCAAGAAATCCAAGAGGAAAAGGCTAGGGCTGATTGGTGGGAGAAAAAGTTCCATGATGCTCAAGCTCAATAAGTCACTTGTAAAAAGAGTTTGGATGATAGCCAGAATGAAAAACATATGTTAAGAGCTCGGGTGGCAGAGTTAGAAATGGCACTACAGCAACATCGGAGTCATAACTCAGTGATTGAATTAAGGGCTAGCCTAAGTAAGATTAAGAATTTGAAGGGGAAAGTAGAAGAACTTGAGATTACACTTCAGAACTGTAAGAATCAGATTGAATTATTGGAAGCAAATAATGAGCAACTAGGGGAGAAACTTCACTGATCTCAGGATTAGGTCCGAGATAGGGATTACCTTATGGGCGAAGCTATAACTCAGATACGAGAGGTGGCTGATCATTTACAGACTTTGGCCGTCCAAGTAGATGTGCTAAGAGTCAAATATATAATTCATTTGATGTAAGATTTAGAGTCAGATCGGGGGCGAGAGTTAGCCTGCCTTCTTAGGAAAGTAAAAGCTATGGGTGTTAGGGCAAGACCGTATATATAATTCATTTGATGTAAAAGATTTTGTTTTTCAGTGAAGTTTTCTAAATGGAATTGAATTCGAATCGATGTCTCCTTTTTGCATTCATTTCATGCATTTACATTGCATAGCATCATAAATATTAAGTTGCACAAAAGAACCTTATTAATTAGTGATAATTTATCTAGTTACCCTAGAACATCGTTACTATACAAGGAGGAAAACAAGGATATGGATCAGAGGTTAGAGAAATTAGAACAAATGCAAAAGGAGATGCAGGAGCAACTGCAAGCTCAGATGCAAGAAGAGCTGGTTAGGATCCAGCAGGAGATGAGGGATCAATTGCTGGAGTCCCAGAAAAACATGCTGGAGTCACAGAACAACATGATGAGCCAGCTGACACAGCTGCTGAAGGGAGGGTCTGACAAAGGAAAGGGCCCTATAGGTGATATTGGGAATGACAACGATGACTCTGCTTGTCCTACAAGCTTTACCCCAGTAAATATTCAAACACAGCCACCAAGGGTGTCTGTTAATGTTAAACCTCTGTATCAAGCCGGCACTTCGGCACCAGTAAACTTTCCAACGGGCTCGTGCTCTAACCCTGAAGACAATGTGGCAAATCCCACGATCCCTGATTTTGATGAGGTTGAAGGGGAAAAAGTAAAGGCGGAGCTCCCAAAGTAGCTCGAGGATCGGTGCAAATGGATAGAGGAGAAGTTTAAGGAGCTAGAAAGTGCTGATCATTATTGTGGAGTTGACGCAAAGGAACTTAGTTTGGTCCCGGACTTAGTACTTCCTCCGAAGTTCAAGATGCCAGAATTTGAAAGATATAATGGAACCAGCTGCCCTGAGGCTCACATTACAATGTTCTGTCGAAGAATGACGGGATATGTCAACAATGACCAATTTTTGATTCACTGTTTTCAGGATAGTTTGACTGGGGCCGCAGCCAAATGGTACAATCAATTGAGTCGTGCTCAGGTCAAATCATGGAATGATTTGGTACAGGCCTTCATGAAACAGTATGACCATGTGACCTATATAGTGCCTGACAGGATTACATTACAGAACATGGAGAAAAGGTCAGGTGAAAGCTTCAAGAAATACGCCCAGAGGTAGAGGGAAATCACTACGCAAGTCCAACCACCACTGCTGGAAAAAGAAACGACTATGCTATTTATTAATACCTTGAAGGCACCTTTCATTAATCATATGTTGGGGAGAGCGACTAAGAGTTTCGCAGACATAGTGATGTCTGGCGAAATGATAGAAAATGCAATAAGGTGCGAGAAGATAGAAACGAGGGAAAGCACGAGAGGGTCAGCCCTAAAGAAAAAGGAAAGCAAGGTAAGCAATGTGAGCTTAGGCTATTCAAAACCTGTCACCGTTAATCAATCGAGAACGGTAGTCAAAGGCCAGCAAGTTGCACCAAGGCAGGAGCCCAGCGCAAAGAGAAATACGGAGATAATACAGTTTACCCCTATCCTAGTGACATATAAGAAGCTATACAAAAGATTATTTGATGCACATGTTGTAGCACCATTCTACTCAAAACCCGTACAACCTCCATACCTTAAGTGGTACAATGAAAATACCCAATGCGAATACCACGCGGGAATCACAGGGCAGTCGATAGAAAATTGCATCCCTTTTAAGAAGTTAGTCGAAAGGCTCGTTGAAATGGGTATTGTGAAGTTCGACAACAGGCCTGGCATAGAAAATCTGTTACCCAACCATGCTGATGAGGGGGTAAATGCAATAATCAATGATGCGGAGAAAAGAATTTGACAGGCATTCACCTTTGCATACTTGGGAGTGTTTTAAACGATGGGACGATGGAAGAGATCCCTGTGTTTTTTAGGGCTAATCTAGAGACATATTCAAAACACACTTGTTGCTTTAAGCCTAGAGGCAATAAGAATCCTTTTGTGAAATAGGCCTATGTCTAGCGTCTTTATTTCAATGAAATACATTCTTTTGTTTCTTATTTCAAACATCTGTTCTTTACCATTTCATTCATGATCATACCACATGAGTAAATATTCTTGGTTTCTCTTGTTCTTCAATTTTTCTTTCATCTTTATAACAGGTCTCCAGATATCAATGATATGAGTGACACTGTTGCTAACTTAGATTCTCCTTTTGAGCGAGATATGTGTTTAGTGGGACCTTAAGACTTTGAAGATGACTAAGATTGTAGCTTATCTCCTGATCTGTTGATGACGGTGAACAAGATGAGAAGAAAACCTTATGCTGCAAAGAATCAGTGAATCCCATAATCTTCTTCTATATGGGGCATGTGTGCCATCAGGCTGATTTCGCCAAAAGCCTCTGACGAGTATCGATTCTTTTTGTGGTCGTCGATTATGTTGCCAAGTGGACAGAAGCTGCCTCATATGTCAATAATGCGAGGTCAATAGCCAACATTTTCTATGTTAGTATGGAGTACCGAAATGTACCATATCTGACGATGTACTAAATTTAAATAGCATTACTATATCTGAAGCATCCGAGCTGTTCAATATTAAATACCATATCGCCCGAAAATGAACGGTGCAAAAAAAAAAAGGATCATGGGAGTCTCTATTAGAACCTTCACCTGGGCAACATTTTTTGTTGATTTATGGAATGAATGCAATTTTGGCAAGGTCTCTTCTCCACGAGTTTCGTCAGAGTTGAGTAAATCCAATTCCAATGATCAAGTGAACCTGATTGAAAAAGGAGGTCAAAAATTATCCAGTTACGGTCAAATGATACGAAGTGATGATGGAAAGATCATTCCAGAAAATTTCATCAAGGAAACTTAGTTTTGAGAAGGATCCTTCCCATACAAAAGGATCTCAATGAAAATGGATGTCAAATTAGGGAATGACCTTATCCCTGGTGGGGGCATTGATGTTGATTAAGATAAATGGCAAGAACTTGCCTGACCCTGTGAACTTGGGTTTAATCGAAGAATACTTCACTTTCAAAAACAAGAAGAGAAAAACAAAAAAGAGAAAGAAAAGAAAAGCAAAGGAGAGGCCAAGGCGAAAACCCGCAAAGGGCGCTTTGAGACCAAAGGGGATTTGAAGATGAAAACCCGAAAAGGGCAGCTCAAATTTGGATCGAAAGTGGGGCATACAGTAGTCTTACTATGCCTGAGTTAACAATGAGGAAGTATGCTACATCTTGGGGCATTGACAAAGTACTTCGGATCACCTAAACACATGTTGAGCTCAAATGGTCATCAAGAAGTTTGTACAGAGAAGCTCAGGCTGCGATATCTGGTGTGACAACCCAAATTAGACCCTGGTCGGAATGTGGTTTCGAGACCACATTATCGAGCCAAAAATTTATTTTCGTGTTTTAATTGCATAAATTGTTGTGTGACAGTGAATATATGAGAAATTAAATGCTTAATATTAGCATTAGGATTGTGAATTCATTCAAAAAGGACCTAGTTGACGAAGTTAGAAAAGATGATAGATGAATTATAAGGATTAACTAATAATAGGTTGAGGAAGCATGGCTTTGCATGTCAATTTGCCCATAAAATTCATGGTGGCCGGCCAAGGAGTGATGATGCTCCACTCATTCTAATTTAATATGTTTCTTTGGTGAACAAATGATGGGGATAATAATAGAAAAGGGAACAAAAAAAAAATGGGTGTCATACTTGCCATCTCCTAGCCGAAAAACCAAGAAAAAGAAGGGGAGAAAAGAACTTGGAAGGAATTCGGCCATTGCTTGTGCCTAGGGGGAGTGTTTGATGTTGTGGCATGAAAAATGAGGGAGTTTGAATGCTTAATAAGGAGGGAAGAAGGAGTGTTCATATTTTCTTTCTTTTGCAATTGTTCTAACTAGAGGAAGAAGAGGAAGCAAGATTCGGCCAAGGTGGTCCTTTAGACCAAGGTATGTTCAATGATATTTTTGGAAGCTTACCCTACCTTTGGGGTGATGAGTCTAGATTCTATCTATTCCATGGTTGGATTTGGGGTTGTTGGAGAGTTAGGATTCGGCTAAGGAGTTTAAAAATAAAAGCTAGTTGATACCTTGATGCTATTAGCATGCTAGTTATATGGATGTGTTAAGTTGCTTGTTATGTTAGCATGAAAGTTGAAAATTGTTAAGCTATTTTGTTGGAGGTGCCGAACTTAGGACTAGGAAGAGAATGAGTATTCGGCTAACATAGTGGAAAGGTGGTGTTGCCGATTGCTAGATTTAGACTAGGGGAGTGGCTATAATGGGCATTAAGATGTGGAACTTAAGAAATGTAGTTATATGTGGACTTAAATGATGTTATAGTTGACATTGTACATGTATACATGCATTTCGGCCATGGTCTTTGCTTGAATTTGAGATTTGTAATGTGATTTTCCTAAATTGTCTATGAATTTTTGGTTGTTGATCCCATGGTAATGGTATATTGAATCCATGAAAATTTAGTAAGGTTGCATTCGGCAACTTGCTTGGAATTAAAAATTGATGTCTAAGCTTAGGTGATTTCGATGATGATATATATATATTCATAAGTATATTTAGTTGATTCGGCTTTGGTAGTTGCATGAGGTTATTGGCCGAATATACTAACATACATATACATGTGAAATTGGATTGTAAATATTTAGCAAGGTGGTTAAACTAGTTAAATTATTGATTTAGCTCAATGAGTTAAAGGAGGTGAATCGAGCAAAGGCAAAGAAAAGGTTATCGAGTAGCCGAGTTGGAACCGTCTTACCCAACACGAGGTAAGTCATTAAGCATGTAGTTGGTATTATTTCAAATGGTCATAATGTGTATGTATTGATGCTGAATGGAATGAATAAATATACATATATATATATGCATTTACGTATGTGATGATGAAATTGTTGAATGAAAGAAAAGAGGTAAGATGTACTGAGTTGTTGATCTCGGCACTAAACGTGCGGGATAACCATTTATGACCATGAGATTGGCGCTAAGTGCGCGGGATTAAATTGTACGGCACTAAGTGTGCGAAATGAATATGATGCACTAAGTGTGCGAATTGACCATGCGGCACTAAGTGTGCGAGTCTGACTATGTAGCACTAAGTGTGCGATTTGATTACGTAGCACTAAGTGTGCGAGTTGATTATATAGCACTGAGTGTGCGGGCTCAATATACATTCGTGAATCATTATGGACACTATGTGTGCGACACCATTGAGTCGATCGCGGACAGCGGATCGGGTAAGTGTCTTGAGTACATGGCTAATATGTGCTATGCTTATACTTGGTGTTGAGCTCGGTAAGTTGAACCTATGTGACAACTATACTTGAAGTCACGTACATAAAAATTTATCGTAGGATGGGTGAAAGGCCGTTTTGTTGTTTGATTGTAACGAAAATAAATTGATTTATGAAAATGCTTCAATGTCCTATTGATGAGTATATGGATTGTGAATGCATGAATTGATATGAAATTGAATCGATAGGTTGGAGGAACTATGGCATGGTTCGGTATGGATGGAGTAAATTGTCTCATTCCATTTTGTTTCCTCTTGTGATAATGTTATTGATGTATAGTAGTGCATTGCTTATGACTTACTGAGTTATAAACTCACCCGGTGTTTCCTTGTCACCCATTATAGGTTGCTTGGACTCATCTATTTTTGCGGGGTCGGGCCGTCATCGAAGTCATCACACCGGATAGCAAGTTTTGGTACTTTCTTCTTAGTGTGCTTAGAAGATCATTTTGGCATGTATAAGCTAGTACGTTGTGTTTGAATTATGGCATGTAAACTTTAAGCCATGCGAAAATGGCACGAATGTTCGATTGAGTTGGATCAAGGGTAGGCATGAAATGGACCTAGTTACTTTCGTAACAGATGCTGGCAGCAGCAGTGTCATGAGATTGAAAAATCACTAAAAATAGTAGGAGTGGAATTAATTGATGAATAAATTATATAATTGAAGCTCGATGAGTCTGCTTTCATGAGGAAGTAACGAAAAGATCATATGGGCAGTATATTAAGAGATAATCAGATTTTTGTGGGACAGGGCCAGAACGGTTTCTGGATTCCCTGCTCCGACTTCGGAAATTCATTATAAATTAACCAGAGATAATTAGGGGTCGTACCATATATGTACAGATTCCTCTCTGAGTCTAGTTTTCATAGAAACAAACGGCATCAGTATTGAAGCCCCGTGCAGGGAGATATCCAAGTCGTAATGGGAAAGGGTCAGTGTAGTCGACCCCTGCAACTTGGGAGACTTTGACTAATAAACTGTACTAATTGGCCCAACCAAAAATTCTAGAAAAAAATACATAGATGGGCACATGACTCTAGTTTCTGGTAAAAATTACGAAACTGATTTTCGAGTTACGAAACTCAAGATATGATTTTTAAAACGACTAGTACACAGATTGGGTAGTGTCTGGAAAATAAATTTTGTAAGGGGTTAAAGCCAGTTAACACCTCGTGTTCGACTCCGGTGTCGGTTTCGGGTTCGGGGTGTTACATTTTATTGGTATCAGAGCCATGGTTTAGTCGGTTCTAGGACTACCATAGCACGTATGGGTCTAGCTATACATGCCATAATGTTAATGTTTAAAAGGGTGATGACTTCTGACGGTTGAAATGTTTTGTTTTGATTAGTAAATGGATCCCGGTGAAGAAAGAACTCTAGCGGATGACGTTGAGAGCGTAGCGGCTGCTCCTGCGCAAGGGACGCCGCCTGTTGAACCTCAGTCATCTGCGAATAATCAAGGTGAGGGGGCTAAACAAGCCTTCTTTACCATGATGAATGAGTGGGTCGCGCAATATGCCCGAACCAACCCGGCTGTCCAACAATTCCCAAATTTGAATAATCCACCCCAAGAGCCTGTAAGGCCATCAGTCGCTGATCCTGTGAGGCTGAGTAAGCCACCTGTAGACTTGATTAGGAAGCGTGGGGCCGAGGAGTTCAAGGCTATAGTAACTGATGATGCCGAAAGGGCCGAGTTCTGGCTTGATAACACCATTCGGGTGTTCGATGAATTGTCATGCACACCCGATGAATGTCTAAAATGTGCTGTATCTTTGTTGCGAGACTCAGCCTACTATTGGTGGAGGACCTTGATTTCCATAGTCCCGAGCGAGCGAGTAACTTGGGACTTCTTTCAAACGGAATTCCGGAAGAAATTTATTAGCCAACGGTTCATTGACCAGAAGCGTAAGGAGTTCTTGGAACTCAAGCAAGGCCGTATGACTGTATCTGAATACGAACATGAATTCGTAAGACTTAGTAGGTATGCCCGGGAGTGTGTAGCTGATGAGGTTGCTATGTGCAAAAGATTCGAGGAAGGATTGAATGAAGATTTAAAGCTACTAATGGGTATTTTGGAAATAAAAGAATTCGTAACACTAGTCGAACGAGCCTGCAAGGCGGAAGAACTTGGAAAGGAGAAGAGGAAGGCTGAATTTGAAGCTAGAGATTATCGTAAAAGATCGACGGGTAAAGCTCCGTTCTCAGCTGTAAAGAAGTTCAGGGAGGACATTAATAAGTCGAGGGCGACTGCGGGAATTTCCATCAGGGCAAGACCATCGATGGGCTCCCGAGCTACTTCGGTAGCTAGTGTGGGCAATAATCGTCACGAGAAACCTGAATGTCCCCAATGTGGAAGAGGACACCTAGGTGAATGTTGGGGCAAGTCTACTAGCAGGGTCTGTTACGGATGCGGTTCGAAGGACCACCTCATTAGAGATTGCACGGAGCTGGATGAGAAGAATAAGATTCAAGGTGCAAGACCTAGTGGAGTGACATCTAGAGGTAGACCACCGAGAATTTTTGGAGGCAGGGGTGGTAGTCAGAGGGGGGCTTCTGATACGGCCGATCGCGCCGAGAACCGTGCTCCTGCTAGAGCATATGCCATTCGCGCACGAGAGGAGGCATCCTCCCCCGACGTCATCACTGGTACCTTCACTCTCTTTGATACTAATGTGATTGCATTGATTGACCCTGGTTCTACTCATTCATATGTATGCGAAACCTTAGCAACCAGTAAGACTCTACCTGTTGAGTCTACTGAGCTCGTAATTCGAGTATCAAACCCTTTGGGCCAATGCGTACTTGTTGATAAAGTGTGTAAGAGATGCCCTCTAATAATCCGAGAATCCTGTTTTCCGGCCGATTTGATGCTTTTGCCGTTCGACGAGTTTGATGTTATTCTTGGTTTGGATTGGTTAACCGCGCATGATGCGGTTGTGAATTGCAAAAGCAAGACTATCGATTTGAAGTGCGCAAATAACGAAATAATCCGAGTTGAGTCTGCGGACTTAAGGGGGTTGCCAGCTGTAATATCAGTAATGTTGGCCCAGAAATATGTAAGGAAAGGGTGCGAAGCATACCTCGCGTATGTACTTGATGACAAGGAGTTAGAAAAGAAACCCGAATCGGTGCCGGTGGTCTGTGAATACCCGGATGTTTTTCCTGAAGAGTTACCGGGTTTGCCACCTGTTCGGGAGGTAGAGTTTGGTATTGAGCTTGTACCTGGAACTACGCCTATTTCGATCGCTCCGTATCGTATGGCACTAACCGAGTTAAAAGAGTTGAAAGCTCAGTTGCAAGAATTGACGGATAGAGGTTTCGCTCGACCGAGTTTCTCACCTTGGGGTGCCCCAGTATTGTTCGTGAAAAAGAAGGACGGAACCATGAGGTTGTGCATTGATTATCGTCAACTGAATAAAGTGACGATAAAGAATAAGTATCCGTTACCGCGTATTGATGATCTGTTCGATCAATTAAAGGGAGCATCGGTGTTTTCAAAGATAGATTTGAGATCGGGTTATTATCAGTTGCGGATTCGAGATTCGGACGTACCCAAAACTGCTTTCAAAATGAGGTACGGTCACTACGAGTTCTTAGTGATGCCGTTCGGGCTCACTAATGCCCCTGCGGTGTTTATGGATTTGATGAATCGGATCTTCAGGCCGTATTTGGATCGGTTCGTAGTTGTGTTTATTGATGACATCTTGGTCTATTAAAGAGATGAGACCGAACATGCTGAGCATCTGAGGCAAGTGTTGCAAATTTGCGGGATAAGCAGTTATATGCTAAGTTCAGTAAGTGTGAGTTCTGGTTAAGAGAGGTTAGCTTCTTGGGTCATGTGGTATCCGCATTGGGTATTCGAGTTGACCCGAGCAAAATTTCAGCCATACTTAACTGGAAGCCTCCGGGAAATGTTACCGAAGTCCGGAGCTTTCTAGGGCTCGCCGGTTATTACCGACGATTTGTCAAAGGTTTCTCGATGATAGCCACACCAATGACAAAGCTACTTCAGAAGGATGTTAAGTTTGAATGGACGGAGAAATGTCAGAAAAGCTACGATCAACTGAAAACTCATCTGACTGAAGCTCCAATTTTGGTGCAACCCGAATCGGGTAAAGAGTTTGTCATTTATAGTGACGCATCCCTACTTGGGTTGGGTTGCGTATTGATGCAAGAAGGTCGAGTTGTGGCCTATGCGTCAAGACAATTGAAGCCACACGAGAGAAATTATCCGACCCATGATCTTGAATTAGCCGCCATTGTGTTTGCATTGAAAATATGGCGACATTATTTGTTTGGTGAGAAGTGCCATGTGTTTTCGGATCACAAAAGTCTCAAATATTTGATGACTCAACGAGACTTGAATCTGCGACAAAGACGTTGGCTTGAGTTGTTGAAAGATTACGAGCTTGTCATTGATTACCACTCGGGAAAGGCTAATGTGGTTGCGGACGCCTTAAGCCGGAAATCACTGTTTGCTTTGCGAGCGATGAATGTACACTTGTCTGTTCTACCTGACAATGTGTTAGTAGCTGAATTAAAAGCCAAACCATTATTGACTCATCAAATTCGTGAAGCTCAGAAAGTTGATGATGAATTGGTTGCAAAACGAGCTGAGTGTGTTCCGAACAAGGAATCGGAGTTTCAGATTGATGATGATGGTTGTTTGAGGTTTAGAAGTCGTTTGTGCGTTCCAAGGAATTCGGAACTCATTCCGATGATACTGAACGAAGCCCATTGTAGCCGAATGTCAATTCACCCGGGGAGCACGAAAATGTACAACGACTTGAAACGTCGGTTTTGGTGGCATGGTATGAAGCGAGACATCTCCGACTTTGTTTCGAGATGTTTAATATGTCAACAGGTGAAAGCGGAACATCAAGTGCCTTCAGGATTACTTCAGCCGATCATGATACCCGAGTGGAAATGGGACCGAGTCACAATGGACTTTGTGTCCGGACTGCCATTGTCCTCAAGTAAGAAGGATGCGATTTGGGTTGTTGTTGATAGGCTGACTAAGTCGGCTCACTTTATCCCCGTGCGTACGGATTTTTCATTGGATAAACTAGCCAAATTGTATGTTACTCAGATTGTGAGATTACATGGAGTACCTATTTCTATCGTGTCGGATAGAGATCCGAGATTCACCTCGCGATTTTGGAAGAAATTGCAAGAAGCTTTGGGTACCAAGCTGCATTTTAGCACCGCTTTTCATCCCCAAACCGATGGTCAATCCGAGCGGATAATTCAGATACTCGAGGATATGCTGAGATGCTGCATCCTTGAGTTTAGTGGTTCATGGGAACGGTATGTACCTTTGATTGAATTCGCTTATAACAATAGTTTTCAATCAAGTATTAAGATGGCACCTTACGAGGCTTTGTACGGTCGTAAATGCCGAACGCCATTGTTTTGGACCGAGCTCGGTGAAAGTAAAATTTTCGGAGTTGATTTGATTAAAGATGCCGAACAGAAAGTAAAGGTAATCCGTGAAAGTCTGAAGGTAGCCACAGATCGTCAAAAATCGTATGCGGATCTGAAACGGAAGGACATTGAATATCAGGTGGGAGATAAAGTGTTCCTCAAAGTTTCGCCTTGGAAAAAGGTACTCAGATTTGGCCGTAAAGGCAAGTTGAGCCCGAGATTCATTGGGCCGTACGAAATTTCTGAATGAGTGGGGCCGGTTGCATATAGATTGATTTTGCCTCCTGAACTTGAAAAGATTCACGACGTCTTTCATGTTTCGATGCTTCGGCGCTATAGATCTGATCCTTCGCACATAATTAGTCCGGCGGAGGTTGAAATTCAGGCTGATATGAGCTATGAAGAAGAACCGATTCGTATCCTAACTCGTGAAGTGAAAGAGTTGCGAAATAAGAGGGTTCCGTTGGTTAAGGTGTTGTGGCTTAAACACGGGATTGAGGAAGCAACCTGGGAAACCGAGAGCTCGATGAAAGAATGATACCCAAACCTATTTACCGGTAAGATTTTCGGGGACGAAAATTTCTTATGTGGGGGAGAGTTGTGACAACCCAAATTAGACCCTGGTCGGAATGTGGTTTCGAGACCACATTATCGAGCCAAAAATTTATTTTCGTGTTTTAATTGCATAAATTGTTGTGTGACAGTGAATATATGAGAAATTAAATGCTTAATATTAGCATTAGGATTGTGAATTCATTCAAAAAGGACCTAGTTGACGAAGTTAGAAAAGATGATAGATGAATTATAAGGATTAACTAATAATAGGTTGAGGAAGCATGGCTTTGCATGTCAATTTGCCCATAAAATTCATGGTGGCCGGCCAAGGAGTGATGATGCTCCACTCATTCTAATTTAATATGTTTCTTTGGTGAACAAATGATGGGGATAATAATAGAAAAGGGAACAAAAAAAAAATGGGTGTCATACTTGCCATCTCCTAGCCGAAAAACCAAGAAAAAGAAGGGGAGAAAAGAACTTGGAAGGAATTCGGCCATTGCTTGTGCCTAGGGGGAGTGTTTGATGTTGTGGCATGAAAAATGAGGGAGTTTGAATGCTTAATAAGGAGGGAAGAAGGAGTGTTCATATTTTCTTTCTTTTGCAATTGTTCTAACTAGAGGAAGAAGAGGAAGCAAGATTCGGCCAAGGTGGTCCTTTAGACCAAGGTATGTTCAATGATATTTTTGGAAGCTTACCCTACCTTTGGGGTGATGAGTCTAGATTCTATCTATTCCATGGTTGGATTTGGGGTTGTTGGAGAGTTAGGATTCGGCTAAGGAGTTTAAAAATAAAAGCTAGTTGATACCTTGATGCTATTAGCATGCTAGTTATATGGATGTGTTAAGTTGCTTGTTATGTTAGCATGAAAGTTGAAAATTGTTAAGCTATTTTGTTGGAGGTGCCGAACTTAGGACTAGGAAGAGAATGAGTATTCGGCTAACATAGTGGAAAGGTGGTGTTGCCGATTGCTAGATTTAGACTAGGGGAGTGGCTATAATGGGCATTAAGATGTGGAACTTAAGAAATGTAGTTATATGTGGACTTAAATGATGTTATAGTTGACATTGTACATGTATACATGCATTTCGGCCATGGTCTTTGCTTGAATTTGAGATTTGTAATGTGATTTTCCTAAATTGTCTATGAATTTTTGGTTGTTGATCCCATGGTAATGGTATATTGAATCCATGAAAATTTAGTAAGGTTGCATTCGGCAACTTGCTTGGAATTAAAAATTGATGTCTAAGCTTAGGTGATTTCGATGATGATATATATATTCATAAGTATATTTAGTTGATTCGGCTTTGGTAGTTGCATGAGGTTATTGGCCGAATATACTAACATACATATACATGTGAAATTGGATTGTAAATATTTAGCAAGGTGGTTAAACTAGTTAAATTATTGATTTAGCTCAAGGAGTTAAAGGAGGTGAATCGAGCAAAGGCAAAGAAAAGGTTATCGAGTAGCCGAGTTGGAACCGTCTTACCCAACACGAGGTAAGTCATTAAGCATGTAGTTGGTATTATTTCAAATGGTCATAATGTGTATGTATTGATGCTGAATGGAATGAATAAATATACATATATATATATGCATTTACGTATGTGATGATGAAATTGTTGAATGAAAGAAAAGAGGTAAGATGTACTGAGTTGTTGATCTCGGCACTAAACGTGCGGGATAACCATTTATGACCATGAGATTGGCGCTAAGTGCGCGGGATTAAATTGTACGGCACTAAGTGTGCGAAATGAATATGATGCACTAAGTGTGCGAATTGACCATGCGGCACTAAGTGTGCGAGTCTGACTATGTAGCACTAAGTGTGCGATTTGATTACGTAGCACTAAGTGTGCGAGTTGATTATATAGCACTGAGTGTGCGGGCTCAATATACATTCGTGAATCATTATGGACACTATGTGTGCGACACCATTGAGTCGATCGCGGACAGCGGATCGGGTAAGTGTCTTGAGTACATGGCTAATATGTGCTATGCTTATACTTGGTGTTGAGCTCGGTAAGTTGAACCTATGTGACAACTATACTTGAAGTCACGTACATAAAAATTTATCGTAGGATGGGTGAAAGGCCGTTTTGTTGTTTGATTGTAACGAAAATAAATTGATTTATGAAAATGCTTCAATGTCCTATTGATGAGTATATGGATTGTGAATGCATGAATTGATATGAAATTGAATCGATAGGTTGGAGGAACTATGGCATGGTTCGGTATGGATGGAGTAAATTGTCTCATTCCATTTTGTTTCCTCTTGTGATAATGTTATTGATGTATAGTAGTGCATTGCTTATGACTTACTGAGTTATAAACTCACCCGGTGTTTCCTTGTCACCCATTATAGGTTGCTTGGACTCATCTATTTTTGCGGGGTCGGGCCGTCATCGAAGTCATCACACCGGATAGCAAGTTTTGGTACTTTCTTCTTAGTGTGCTTAGAAGATCATTTTGGCATGTATAAGCTAGTACGTTGTGTTTGAATTATGGCATGTAAACTTTAAGCCATGCGAAAATGGCACGAATGTTCGATTGAGTTGGATCAAGGGTAGGCATGAAATGGACCTAGTTACTTTCGTAACAGATGCTGGCAGCAGCAGTGTCATGAGATTGAAAAATCACTAAAAATAGTAGGAGTGGAATTAATTGATGAATAAATTATATAATCGAAGCTCGATGAGTCTGCTTTCATGAGGAAGTAACGAAAAGATCATATGGGTAGTATATTAAGAGATAATCAGATTTTTGTGGGACAGGGCCAGAACGGTTTCTGGATTCCCTGCTCCGACTTCAGAAATTCATTATAAATTAACCAGAGATAATTAGGGGTCGTACCATATATGTACAGATTTCTCTCTGAGTCTAGTTTTCATAGAAACAAACGGCATCAGTATTGAAGCCCCGTGCAGGGAGATATCCAAGTCGTAATGGGCAAGGGTCAGTGTAGTCGACCCCTGCAACTTGGGAGACTTTGACTAATAAACTGTACTAATTGGCCCAACCAAAAATTCTAGAAAAAAATACATAGATGGACACATGAGTCTAGTTTCTGGGAAAAATTACGAAACTGATTTTTGAGTTACGAAACTCAAGATATGATTTTTAAAACGACTAGTACACAGATTGGGCAGTGTCTGGAAAATAAATTTTGTAAGGGGTTAAAGCTAGTTAACACCTCGTGTTCGACTCCGGTGTCGGTTTCGGGTTCGGGGTGTTACATCTGGGCACTTAATTTTCTATCTTACCCATGTTTACTATCCTTGGTTGCCTTATTCTTTTCGAGATACGCCCTAATTATTTTTATTTTATTACCTTGGATATCCCCGATTACTTTAATTGTTGCGAGCTATGCTCTTAATTAATTTCATTCTTATCCCTTGCCATTATCTCTTTCAAGCATTTCGCATTGAAATATAAATTAAAATATTTCCACAAAGGAGATTCTGCTTATGACTCTAGAAGTTTCTAAATAATACGGGAACCTGAAACAGGATTGTTGTTTAGAATTTACTGAGCATAAGGGTTGGAATTGTCTGAGGGACTACCCCTTAAGACTTTCTGTCAAGTATATCAAAGACAAATGTTCCATCGAAGGTACAATCTTTACGAATAGCAAGCAATGTCAACCCAAGCTTTAAGAGGGGATCATTGTCGAGAGAAAGATGGTATTTTGCATCCATGCAAATATCAAGCATATACATTTGGTCATGACACCCAAGGAATGGTGTAGCAGACCAAATTAATGGAAGAAGAGTCAAATCCTGTACCCTTAAAATTGCGAGGGGAATGAATTGGAGAGGAATTAGATTATATTCCCCCGAGTTGCAGTAGGAGAGTTTGAAGATGGTGCAAGCCTTATATCCCATGAAGTATAGTGTACTGGACCTTTGAAATTATAGTGGGGCAAACCAGTTGAAGAAAATGGATTGTTTCTATGAGTTTTCTGTCGGAAAGTAGCAGGTGAACAAGAAAGACTCATGTCAGTGAAGCGACAGCTTTAACAGACAACGAGTTATGGTAGCCCAATCATTAAAATGGGATTATTTTCATGACATTCTGCATTCGTACAAATGTCATTCATAATACATTTAGTTAGGGGCATTTGATTCATGTTGATCATAGCATCCTAATCATTTAGCATAAGCATAAACCACAGGAAATCACTTCTACAGATGGATTCCCCAGTGGACAGTGTAGCAAGATTGATTAAAATTACAGATTTCGGCAAGCCTTATCCCACTGAGCAGGAGTGGAGTAGGCTAAACATACCAAATCTTATCTTCACTGAGCAGGAGTGAAGCAGATCAAATTTTGGCAAGTCTTATCTCCATGTATCGACAATGGAGCAAATTTCAGCCACCAGCCTTATCTTCACTGAGCAAGAGTGGAGCAGGCTAAACATACTAGATCTTATCTTCACTGAGCAGGAGTGAAGCAGATGAAATTTTAGCAAGTCTTATTTCCATGTATCAGCAATGGAGCAGATTTCAGCCACTAGCCTTATCTTCACTGAGCAGGAGTGGAGCAGGCTAAATACTAGATCTTATCTTCGCTGAGCAGGAGCGGAGCAGATCAAATTTTGGTGAATCTTATCTCTATGTATAGGCAATGGAGCATATTTCAGCCACCAGCCTTATCTTCACTGAGCAGGAGTGGAGCAGGCTAAACATACCAGATCTTATCTTCACTGAGCAGGAGTGAAACAGATCAAAATTTGGCAAGTCATCTCCATGTATTGGCAATGGAATAGATTTCAGCCACCAGCCTTATCTTCACTGAGCAGGAGTGGAGCAGGCTAAATACTAGATCTTATCTTCGCTGAGTAGGAGGGGAGCAGATGAAATTTTGGTAAATCTTATCTCTATGTATCGACAATGGAGCAGATTTTAGCCACCAGCCTTATCTTCACTGAGCAGGAGTGGAGCAGGCTAAATACTAGATCTTATCGTCGCTGAGCAGGAGCGGAGCAGATCAAATTTTGGTGAATCTTATCTCTATGTATCGGCAATGGAGTAGATTTCAGCCACCATCCTTATCTTCACTGAGCAGGAGTGGAGTAGGCTAAACATACCAGATCTTATCTTCACTGAGCAGGAGTGAAGCAGATCAAATTTTGGCAAGTCATCTCCATGTATCGGCAATGGAGCAGATTCCAATCATCAGCCTTATCTTCACTGAGCAGGAGTGGAGCAGGCTAAACATACCAGATCTTATCTTTATTGAGCAGGAGTAAAGCAGATCAAATTACAACAGATCACATCTCTGTGAAGTAGCAACGGAACGTTTTGAAGCAATAAGGTGCGGTGGGTTACGGCAAAGAAGACAAGATTCAGCCAGCGCAGGCAAATTTGGCCCTTCTAAAATCTTTGCTTCTATTCTCGTTACATGACAATGAGCAAAGAGGGGCAGCTGTAGGACCAAATTTCTGCCCGGGCCCAGTCAAACCAGCCCAAATTAAACACCCCACTAAACTGACCACTAACTCCATCACCCTACTAAACCATCCACTACCTCCATCACCCCCACTAACTCCATCACCCTACTTGTTATAAGTTGTAATTTGGCTATAAAAGCCATGGAAAACTATTGTAAGGGGAATTTTTTTGAGAGAATACACATACGAAATCAAAGAGAATACAAATTAGATTTTTAAGGTAACTTTTTATATTATTCAATTTTGTTTACTTTGGCGTTCACATTTTTTTCACGAATGAAAGAAGGGAAAAGAGAAGGAGTTTACCTCTAATTTTATTTCCTTTCTGATTTGACCCCAAAGTTTTCATTTTTAATTCAATTTAACCCCTTTTTTATTTTTGTTATTTTACTGTTAAATTAATTAATTTGAGCTTTATTCTCATTATTTTTATATTTTTTTATTTTCTATTAATTTAATTAATTTGAGTTATGTTTCATATTATTATATTATTTATTATTATATATTTATTATGTAAATATATATATTTTTAAGCGAAGTTAATTATTTTAAATATAAATTTCTATTATACATAGACTTATTATATTATTTTTTATACCATTGTTTATTATCGGTTACCATTTTTATATCAAATTATTATTTACTATTTCTTACTATTACTAATTTAACATTGTTATTCCAATTTTTTTTTTACTATTATCCCCATATTTAATGTTATCGTCAACATATTTTTTGTTATTATCATTATGTTTTTAATATTATTATTAATACTATTAGCACAATGTTTATTACATTATTGTATTTATTATTACTGTTGTTTTATTAATTATTTCTATTAATTACTATTATATTATTTATTATTATTTATATATGGTTAGCATCATTCTCATATTATTATTTTCATGTTGTCTACTATCATCATTTTAAAAAAAATCTATGTCCTTAATTCATTTACCCATTGATCTTCTCTCAAAAATTTTCAAAATAAAAGCAATGTTCATTATTTAAAGAATTCGAAGAATCGTGCCCTAACGTACTGGGTTTCGCTTTCTTTGTTTGTTTTGAATATTCGAATATCGTCTTAAGGCTAAAACCCACGTTTTAAAGGCAAGCTCACAATTGAGGGTCAAAAATGTTGTGTCCTAACGTACTGGATGTAATGTTTTACATTGAGGTGAGATGGTCTTTAATACACATTTGACTTACCTAAATGTTTTAAAAGCCAATAAAAGGAGGATCGCGTTTTGAACTCTGTCCAAATCTTTAATTTTCGACATTAAGACATTAAATAATCAATCAAGTACCAATTTTGAGCGTGTCGAGGGTGCTAATCCTTCCTCGTATGTAACTGACTCTCGAACTGGTTTTCTATTTTCGCAGACCAAAATCGTCGTTTTGAAAATTTTATTTATTTATTAAAAATGACCGTGTTTTGAGGTGATCCAATCACACCCTATTAAAAACGATTGGTGGCGACTCCCAACTTTTCGTTTTCAAAAGTCGATTTCCCGTTTTCAAAAAACTAGTTTCGACAAACTGCATATTAACTTACCTTTTGTTGAAGCTATATCACAGATGCCTACATATGCAAAATTTTTAAAAGAGCTTTTGACAAACAAAAGGAAGTTTGAAGACTTATCTACAGTGGAACTAAATGAAGAGTGCTCAGCCATACTCCAGAAGAAACTACCAACCAAACTGAAAGATCCAGGAAGTTTTACTATTCCCTGCTTAATTGGTAGTTTGAATGTTGATAAAGCCCTAGCTGATTTAGGCGCCAGCATTAATTTGATGCCATATAAAATGTTTAAACAACTTGGTCTTGGGGAACCTAAACCTACTAGGATGAGTATTCAATTAGCTGATAGATCTGTTAAATATCCTAGGGGAATTATAGAGGACGTACTTGTAAAAGTAGATAAATTTATATTCCCTGTTGATTTCATTGTGCTTGACATAGATGAAGATGTTAAGGTGCCTTTAATCTTAGGTCGGCCATTTTTAGCCACTACTAGGGCTATAATTGATGTGGGTGATGGTAAGTTGCTACTTAGAGTAGGTGACGAAGACATTATTTTTAAAATTTATGATGCCATGAGATTTTCTAGAGAACAAGATGACTCATGTTATTTTATCGACTCTATTGATCATGCTACTCAAGATTCTTTTCAGGAAATCGTACACAAGGACACAATGGAACTGTGTCTCGCCCAAGGAGAGGGGATGGATGATGATTTTGAAATAGGAACCAAACTAAACTCTAATGAAACCTCCCCAAAACTAGCAGAATATGAGGGAATTAAGGTAAAAGATGAACTTAAGCAAAAACCCTCTATTAACGAACCTTCCAAACTTGAACTTAAGCAATTTTTGAATCACTTGGAATATGTATTCCTTGGAAAGAATTCCACATTACCGGTAATTATTGCATCCAATTTGCAACCCAAGGAGAAAGAGGAATTACTCCAAGTATTAAGAGAGCATAAAAGGGCCATAGCTTGGAAAATTTTTGACATTAAAAGGATCAGCCCTTCTTTTTGCACCCACAAAATTCTAATGGAAGATGAATATAAACTATGGGTGTAAGCCCAAAGACGACTGAAACCCAACATGAAGGAAGTTGTTAAAGTTGAGGTAATTAAACTCCTAGATGCTAGAATTATTTATCCTATCTCTGACAGTCCTTGTGTGAGTCCAGTGCAGGTTGTTCCTAAAAAAGGAGGCATGACTGTTGTGGCTAATGAGAAGAATGAATTAATCCCAAAAATGATAGTCATAGGTTGGAGAGTGTGCATTGATTATAGGAAGCTGAATGATGCCATGAGAAAAGACCACTTTCCCCTCCCATTTATTGACCAAATGTTGGAAAGATTGTCAGGACACATGTACTACTGCTTTTTAGACGGACTCTCTAGCTATTTCCAAATCCCAATAACTCCTGAAGATCAAGAAAAGACGACATTTACATGTCCATACAGTACGTTTGCTTATCGTAGAAAGCCTTTTGGATTATGTAATGCTCTTGCTACTTTTTAGCACTGCATGATAGCCATTTTTGACGAACTTGTAGAAGATGTCATAGAGGTATTTATGGATGATTTTTCGATTTTCGGTAACTCTTTCCATCTTTCCTCAAAAATTTAAAATGAGTGTTAACTAGATGTGAGGAAACAAACCTTGTGCTTAACTGGGAAAAATGTCACTTTATGGATCAAGAAGGTATTGTGTTAGGACATAAAATTTCTAGTAGAGGGATTGAGGTTGATAAATCTAAAATTGAAACAATTGAAAAACTACATACCCCTAATTCGATTAAGTCTATTAGAAGCTTCTTAGGACATGCTGGGTTTTATAGAAGATTTATTAAAGACTTTTCTAAAATAGCTAAGCCTTTGACTAAATTACTAGAAAAAGATGTGCCTTTTAATTTTGATCAGGAGTGTTTAGAAGCATTTAATACTTTAAAGGATAAACTGACTAAAGCTCCAATTATAATTACACCTGATTGGAATTCACCTTTTGAACTAATGTGCGATGCGAGTGATTTTGTAATAGGTGTAGTTTTGGGACAACGAAGAGTTAAACATTTTCAACCTATCTATTATGCTAGTAGGACTTTGACAGCCGCACAAGAAAACTACACCACCACGAAGAAAGAGCTGCTAGCTGTGGTTTTTGCATTCGATAAATTTAGGCCATATTTAATATTGTCTAAAGTTGTCGTTTATACTGACCATTCCGCTCTTCGCCACCTTTTGACTAAAACTGATGCAAAAACTCGACTCATTCGATGGATCTTATTATTGCAGGAATTTGACTTGGAGATTAAGGATAAGAAATGAGCTGAAAATCTTGCGGCTAACCATCTCTCCAGGCTTGAAAACTCAAGTACCAAAGAACAAGATGACATTGACATAAATGATTAATTCCTGGCAGAATAATTTTTTGCTATATCTGATTCTGCAGTACCTTGGTTTGCAGATATTGCAAATTTTTTAGCCGCTAACATTATCCCAAAAGGGTTGACACATCAGCAAAAGAAGTGATTCTTCGCTGATGTGAAAAACTACTTCTGGGAAGACCCTTTCCTTTTCTATAAATTTACAGATCAAATCATAAGGAGATGCATTACAAGGACAGAAGCATTGAAAATCTGGGAACATTTCCACTTAGGACCGACTGGAGGAGATTACGGTGGAAATAAGACCGTACATAAAATCCTCGAATCAGGTTTTTATTGGCCCATTCTATTCAAAGATTCCAACAGGTATGTTACTTCTTGTGACAAATGTTAAAGGACAGGTAATATATCCGAACGTGATGAAATGCCTCAAACATATGTGCTCTTATGTGAAATATTTGACATTTGAGGTATCGACTTCATGGGTCCGTTCCCTAGTTCATTCAGGAATAAATACATCTTAGTAGTTGTTGACTATATGTCCAAATGGGTTGAAGCCCAAGCTTTACCTACTAATGATGCTAGAGTAGTAGTACAATTCCTTAGGAAACTTTTCTCTTGATTTGGTACACCTAGAGCAATTATCAGTGATAGGGGTACTCATTTTTGTAATGCCCAATTCTACAAGATCCTTAAGAAATACGAAGTTCATCATAGAACAGCTACCCCTTATCTCCCTCAAACTAGTGGCCAAGTCGAAGTAATGAACCGAGAGCTTAAACGTATCTTAGAAAAGACAGTAAAATTAAACAGGAAGGATTGGGCGATGAAAGTAAATGATGCTTTATGGGCTTATAGAACTGCTTTTAAGACCCCCATAGGAACATCACCTTACAGACGTGTTTTTGAGAAAAGTTGTCACCTACCGGTTGAGTTAGAACACAAGGCATTCTGGGCTATAAAATTTCTAAACCTTGACCCCAAACTTGTAGGTAAAAACAAGTTGATGCAGTTGAACGAGTTAGATGAGTGGCGAACCAATGCATATGAAAATTCTCACCTATATAAGGAAGCAACGACTCCAGTTTGAAGCAACGAAGGTAATTTGAAGTTGGAGATCTTGTCCTGTTATATAACTCGAGGCTCAAATTATTTCTTGGAAAGCTTAAGTCATGATGGTCAGGTCCTTTCGTAGTTCAAATTGTGTTTCCATATGGCACAGTAGAGGTAAGTCATCCATCACAAGGCACTTTTAAGGTAAATGGACATCGTCTCAAAATGTATAACAGTGAGAATTTCAAAGACGACAAAGAGGAGCTATGGCTCCACGAAATTACCTAAATATACCCACAAGGTAGAGTCGAGCTTAGACTATAAACAAGAGCTTCTCGGGAGGCACCCCGAGCACTAACGGTGTTAACTACTTTAAATTTTAGTCTCTAACATTTAATTCACTAACTGAGTCACTAAACACAAGATTTCCAGAACCACACGACCAGGAACACGAGCATGCCGTAGGCCGTGCACATACATGGGATGCAACACGGCTGTACGATACGGTCGTGTGAAAATAGAGCAAAAATGTTTCCCCAACACGGGATCCGATAAAGTTGCCACAACCGTGTGGCGTGGCCGTGGGCAATCCTGCCAAAGTAACACGGGCAATCGACACGACCGTGCCCACTGACTGTGGTTGAGCCTATCAAAAGAACAAGGGCGTGCGCCTGTATACACGAGCGTGGGAGAAGCGAACGGAGATCGACATGGCCATCCAACATGGCCGTGTACACCAATGCACCCAATTTTGAAAACCACGAAACGCAAGGGCTGAGATGAGGGCACACGGGCTTGCCTACGGCCGTGTGCCCCAATTTCTCTATAAACACCTATTATTTATTTTATTTTTATCTCTATATTTTGAAATTATTTTTTTATTTCCTTTTAATACTTTTTTATCCTTAGTTATTACAATTTTTATTTTTCAGCTATTTCATTATGAGTAATTATGCTTTAGTATATCTCCTAAAGAGTTCTTGATTTTATCACAATCATAAAGAGCTCTAAAGCTCATCATCAAATAGGAACTAAAAACTCCAAGGGAAAAGGACTTATGGATTAATGAACCTCTACCATCGCCGAAGTACCCTCCTCCACCCTCATCATTGCTTTGGCCGATTATTCTCCATAACTCCAATTTAAGGAGTTCATTCATCATTCAGGAAGTTTCACTTCTCTCCCTATCTTATGATTATAAATCTATCTTTGTCAATATATCTATCTTTGTACATTGAGGGTAATGTACATCTTAAGTGTAGGGGGTCTTTTATATCATCATTAGAAATTCCTGAATTTTGTCTTATTCTCACGTGAATCATTCATATCACTATTAGAATGAATTTTGATTAATTTATGATTTTTATTGTTATATCTAGAATTAAAATATAGGCATTTATGCATTGATTGTTTAAACTTTAAGATATTAGGGAATCAAGCATGATAAGTTGATTTTTGAAGAATTAAAAACTTTGAGGTTGTTTCCCTAAGTTTAGGTATTATCTTGAGTTGAAATTCACAAGTTTGAACATCAAAAAGCCATAATTTTTGTGAGATCTTGAGCCTTTAGACACATTTTATTCCTTTCATGCTCACTTTTATTGTGAGTGCGTCAGTATTGATTTGTTATTCTAGAACTTGCTTGATTATGCATGTCAAGACCACACTATTTGATTTGATATGTCAAGATGATAAAGGCACTTAGGTTTAACCCACTCACTCCATAAAAGCCTACCTTCATAACAAGCCATTAATTGATTTACCCTTAATATTAACCCATAACCCATCATTGTTGAAATCCCCTAATTTGATCCCTATTTTTGTTGAGATTTGATTTAACCTAATTGCTTAGCTATGTTTTGGTCTTCTATGTATTTGATTTGTTCTTAAAATAATAATAATTCATTACATATTGTAGTAATTCGTCGTTTTTGAGCTTGAGTGTTAATTCTATATTTTGAGAAGAAGCTCACTTGTATTCAATTGATGACTAGTTATTTATCTAGCTAGGTAATTTTTCAATTCAATCTCGATTCTAACCTTTTCTTTCAGCTTGTGACCACACCCTCTAACCAAAGCCACGTTACAACCCTCTAAAAAGACCTTTTTGATTGATGTATCAGTTCAATATATAGTGGTGGAGATTTGATTTTCATGTAAGCCTATGGTAATAACTTTTCATATTGACTAATGAGTACTTTTATTGATGTCCTTAAACACCTTGAGTGATTTGAGTGAATCTTTAGTGAGGATGTTAAGCTCTGAGATATTTTGATCAAAGGTAATCACTTAGATAAGGGGAGACACCTATATTTTCGTGATAAAATGCTCAACCTGGAATGTTTGCAACTTTGATGTACTTTTAGTTGAATTCTCAATGTATGAATACTTATAGATTATTTTGAGACACTATTGACAGAGATTATAAATTGAGAAGAATTTATTTTGATTATGAGTTGAGGATTTTGCTTGAGGACAAGCAAATGCTTAAGTGTGGGGGTATTTGATGAACCATAATTTATACATGTTTTTATCCCATGCTTAGCACATTTATGGATGGTTTCTCCTTAAAATTGATGAATTCGATGCTCCTAATTCGTTAATTTCATGTTTTATACTTAGGTGAGCATAGGAGAGTAAAAAGAGCGAGAAACGGGCCGAAAATAGAGAAAATAGACCACGTGGGAAATCAACACGACTTGGACTTTCTCACACAGGCGTGTCACACGACTGTGTCCCATTGGCAGGATTGAAGCATGACATACACGGGTATACTACACGTCAGTGTCTGTTCAACAACTTTGACCACGGGCTGGAGTAATCACACACAGGCATGTCATGCGGGCGTGTCCTTGCCGAGCCCAAGTATAACCCTGTTTTGAAAAGTCCAATTTTGAGGGCTCTTAGGCATTCTAAAGCCTATTTAAACACCTAAAGAGGCACTTAGGAGGGGGATAGAGAATAGGAAGCAAGGAATTACTTAAAGAAAGCTGATTGATCCATCTCAGTAGCTGGATTCATCATCAAGACTGAAGATCTCCCTTCAAGTTCCTTCAGGAGTTTAGGGTTTTCTTATGTTTTATTATCTTTATGCTTTTGAGATGTTTTCTTTCATAAGTATGAACTAAAACCCCTAAATACCTAAGGGGAATGAAACCTAAGACGGATCTTGTTATTATTATCTAAATTGTATGATAAATATTTGAATTTTTCTTAATTATGTGTTCTTAATTCTTGTTTTGATATTCCAGGATATTGATTCAAATTAAGCTCTTATTCAGAGGAGGAATAGACCCTGTCTAAGAGTAAATTTTTCATAATTAAGTGGAGTTGATTGTACGCCTAGAGATAGGGTGATAAGATTTTGCCGGACTAGGGTGAAACCTAATAAGGGAATCCATAGATCGAGTTAATGCAATTCTAGGGTGTTAATTAGAAAGAGATTTCAATTATTCAACCTAGGGTTAGATGTTATTAGTCTCGAGAGAGATAATAATATAACTTAGGGATTTTTATGGATCAAGTCAAATGAATAAATCGTCTGATTCAGAGTCAAATAACAAGTGAAGTCTAGGTCGATTTTTCCTTAGGTATTGTCTTAATCAATCAAATTTTCCCCGAAGTATTTTCCCAAATTTTCTTTCTATGCAGTCTTAGTTTAGTAATTAGTTTAGATAACCAAACCTCTTAATTTTTAGGCTAGATAATAAAAAGGAAGTAAATACTAGTACTCATGGTTCCTTTGGGTTCAACAATCCGGTCTTGCTAAACTATACTACTGTTCGATAGTCACACTTGCCTTAATCGTGATAATAAGTTAGTCTCAAGAACGATTCATTCAGAAATATTTAAAACCTGTCACGAATATCACATATCATTTTGTTTGTAAAGAAGAAAGATGGTTCAACGAGGTCATGTATAGATTATCGGCAACTGAACAAGGTAACTATCAAGAATAAGTATCCCTTACCAAGGATCAATGATTTGTTTGACCAGTTAAGAGGAGCCACCGTGTTCTCTAAGATAGACTTGAGATCTGGTTATAATCAACTGCGAGTTAAAGACTTGGATGTACCCAAGATAACTTTCAGAACGAGGTATGGCCATTATGAATTTCTTGTCATGCCGTTTTGGCTGACAAATGCACCAGCTGTGTTTATGGACTTAATGAATAGGATCTTTCGACCATATTTGGATAAGTTTGTTGTTGTGTTCATTGACGACATCTTGATTTATTCCAAAAATGAGACAAAGCATGCGAAGCACCTGAGAATTGTATTACAGACTTTGTGGGAAAAGTAACTATATGATAAGTTTAGCAAGAGTGAGTTTTGGCTCTAGGAAGTCAGATTTTTGGGTCATATTGTTTCAGGTGAAGGCATCCGAGTTGATCCAAGTAAGATCTCTGCTATCGTCAAATGGAAACCACCTAAGAATGTAACCGAGGTTAAAAGCTTTTTGGGTTTAGCTGATTACTATCAAAGATTTGTTGAAGGATTCTCCATGATAGCAACTCCAATGACGAGATTGTTATAGAAAAACATTAAGTTTGAATGGACAGAAAAGTGTCAAGAAAGTTTTGAGAAGTTAAAGACACTACTGACCGAAGCTCCTGTTTTAGTGCTACCTGAACCGAGAAAAGAGTTTGTGGTCTACAGTGATGCATCCTTAAACAGATTGGGCTGTGTGCTTATTTAAGATGGCAAGGTGATAGCCTATGCTTCATGACAATTGAAGCCTCACGAGAAGAATTATCCTACACACGACCTAGAACTTGCCGCCATCATTTTTGCTTTGAAAATTTGGAGGCATTATTTATATGGTAAGACTTGCCGCATATTCACTGACCAAAAAAGTTTGAATTATTCGATGACTTAACAAGAATTAAATTTGGGGCAGCGGAGGTGGCTAGAGTTAGTCAAGGATTACGAACTGATTATTGACTATCACCCGGAAAAGGCGAATGTGGTCGCTAACGCGTTAAGCAGAAAATCCTTGTTTGCATTAAGGGCCATGGATACTTGTTTGGCATTGTTTGATGATGGTTCAGTCTTGGCTGAGCTAGAGGCTAGGCCGACACTCCTTCAGGAAATCTATGATACTCAAACTAATGATGATGACTTGTAAGCTAAAAGATCTCAATGTGAGTCGGGTATTGAATCTGATTTTCGGATTGGTTTTGATGGATATTTGATGTTTAGAGATAGGGTTTGTGTACCAAAAAATAATGAACTTGTTCGAAAAATTTTGCAAGAAGCACATAATAGCCGTCTGTTAATTCACCCGGGAAGTACCAAGATGTACAACGATTTGAAAAGAGATATTTCTAAATTTGTATCGAAATGCCTGGTATGTCAGCAAGTTAAAGCTGAACATCAAGTGCCTTCAGGTTTGCTACAACCTACGATGGTCGCCGAATGGAAGTGGGATAGAGTTACTATGGATTTCGTGATAGGATTTCCATTGACTCTGAAGAACAAAGATGCTGTATGGGTTGTAGTGGATAACTTGACGAAGTCGACTCATTTCATTCCAGTGGGGATAGATTACTCCCTCGATAGATTGACCGACTTGTACATTTCTGAGATTGTAAGATTGCATGGGGTACCACTATCGATTATTTCAAACAGAGACCTAAGGTTCAGTTCGAGATTCTAGAAGAAGTTACAAGAAGCCTTGGGTACGAAGTTAAGCTTTAGCACAGCTTTTCACCCTCAGACTGATGGTTAGTTTGAGCAGATGATTCAAATTCTTGAGGATATGTTGTGATGTTGTATCCTCAAATTTCAGGGTAGCTGGAAAAATACTTATCGTTGGTAGAATTTGCCTATAACAACAGTTTTCAAACAAGTTTAAAGATGACGCCTTATGAGGCCTTATATGGTAGGAAGTGCCGAACTCCATTGTACTGGACAAAACTCAAGGAAAATTAGATTCATGGAGTTGATTTGATGAAAGAAACTAAAGAGAAAGTTAAAGTGATACGAGACTATTTAAAAGAGGCATCGGATAGGCAAAAGTCATATGCTGATCTGAAAATAAAGGAAATTGAGTTTCAAGTTAGAGATAGAGTATTCTTGAAAGTGTCTCCATGGAAAAAGGTGTTGAAATTTAGCCGAAAAGACAAACTGAGTCAGCGATTTATCGGACCGTATGAGATCATTGAAAAAGTTAGACAGTTAGCCTATCGCTTGGCATTGCCACCTGAACTGGAAAGGATTCACGATGTGTTCCATGTATCTATGTTAAGGCAATACCGATCAGACCCCTCTCACGTGATTTTGCCGACTAAGACTAAAATTCGACTAGACATGACCTATGGAGAGGAACTAGTTAAGATATTGGCTCGTGAGGTTAAACAGCTGAGGAATAAAGATGCAGCCTTAGAAAAAGTTTTATGGCATCGACATGGTGTAGAAGAGGCTACATAGGAACCAGAAGAAACCATGATAAGCCAATATCCGAATCTTTTCACTGGTAAGACTTTCGAGGACGAAAGTCCCTAAGGAGGAGAAATGTAACATCCCAAAATAGGGCCTAGTCGGAATAGTGGTTTTGGGACCACAAATTTGACATAAAAATAGTTATTTTATGATTATTACGAGGCTTAGAATATGAAAATATGCATGTGTTAAAGTTTCATGAAGGAATTCTTTGAGTAAGTGCCCAATTGGAAAATTTGGCACTAAATTGAATAAATTGCAAAATTTGGATTTTAGAAGGAATTTGCATGAAATTAATTTAGATTATAAAATAGGAGGTCTTAGGGAGAAATTTGCCCAATTTCAAAATTTTTGGACAAAAATGGGCTTGCATGGATGAAATTTTAAAGAAAGGGCATGAGGGTATTTTGGTCATTTGGTTTTTTAATGAAATAAAATGGGGAAAAGTCAAGCCAAAATCAGCCATTCTTATTCTCCATGCTGCCAAAATTCTCTTGTCACCATAGCTAGGGTTTCCAAACATTTCAAGCTCAATGTAAGTGTCCCAAGCCCCGTTTTTAATATTCTTTGTATTTTTAGAATCCCGATAGCTTGTCCTATTCATTTCTACCCATATTTCATGCTAGGGTTCATGTTTAAAAATTTTCCCATGCATAAGTTGCTTGTATTTTGATGGATTATGAAGGAATATGAAAGTTGAAGTGTGTTAAACATCTTTTCCTAGGTGATTTTCATGAAAAACCCTTGTAGGGATCATTTTGCAAAAGTTGTAAAATATGTGGTAGAACTATGAAAATAATGGAAAATGAGGGCTACCATGAGAAAAAGAGTGTTCAGCTAGGCTTGGGTAAGGTAGAAATTGCATGTGTTTCATTATACGAGCCTAGGGACTAAATCATAAAAATATGAAAGGTTAGGGGCAAAACAGTCATTTGGATCGGGGGTGAAGTTTAGACTTGAAATGTGTAATGTGGAGAGTTACTGATCTATTTTTATTGTTATAGACCCCGAGAAATAAATTTCGGAGGTCGATCGAGGAAAACGCAATGTTTCAGAATAATTGAAACACATCTCCAAAACGAATGCCAGGTAAGTTCGGATAACCTAAAGTAAACCCATAATATGCATAATTGTATGATTTTTGAATGCATGATGATTGCATTTATTATTGACATGAAATATCATAGAAATGCATATTTGATGGTAACATGTGAAGAATGTCTTGGTTGAGGTTAAAAAAGGAATTCGATGGATAACCCTGATTGACATGCGAATTGAGATCTTGCATGTGTTGTAGTAAGGATTTAGCTCAGACTGGTAATCCATGATCTCAAGTATAAAAAGGATCTAGCCCAAACGGGTTCCTTGAATGATCGTGCCTCCCGAAGAATATGTGTGCATTATGGATTTAGCCCGGACGGGTAATCCGATATGGGATATGAATTTAGCCTGGATTGGTAATTCATATCCGAGCTCAGTAAGGGTGTATGTCTGTAAGGGATTTAGCCTGGACTGGTAATCCTGACATCACCTTATGAGTTCATGATATGGGGGATTTAGCCTAGACTGGTAATCTCGTCATAGGATGTGAGGTTTGCGAGAGTGTATATATGTGAAATGATCATTCGTAAGAATTGACGGATAATAGGTATTGCATCGAGATTTCCTAAAAACTCAATGGGATTAATTTGATGTATGTCAATAAGATGATGAATGATGAGCTCATCTACATAAATTACATGATGCTTTGCTATGTGACTAACTCATTGATTGAGTGCATGTGATAGGGAATTATTTCACAATTAATGATTTCATGTTTTAAATATGGATGTATGCCTCGATAAGTTTACCTTCCGGTTATTCAAGCTTGCTAAGCATGAAAATTCTTACCCCTCTCTTTTTCCCTGTCTCACAAAGCTCGAGGACTCATAAGGACTGGAAGATGATTGGAGAGTCAACACACTATCAACTAGTCAAGCTTTGGTATAAATACATTCTTTTTTAGTTTGTTCAATGACATGTATAGGATTTTTGAGTATTTTGTTATATGTCATTTGATTTTCCAAATGAAGGCATGTAAAAATGTATCTATCTTTTTGTATATGGCCATTGGATTTGGCTTAATTGAAGTAGGCCAAGACCTACAAATCTATGCATATTTATACTCTTATATGAAGGGTTGCTATAATTGGCAATGAGTTACCAAAACGAGCTAAATTTCGAATGTGTTACGATAACATGGAAGCCCATAAGTATAAAATGGGAAATAACCTTTCACGTATGAAACCAATGATATGAGGTTTCCATACAACAAGCTTTATCAAGACCATCTACAAGTGTATAACTATGTTTTAGTTTGATTTTGGTAACCACTAAGCCTAAGTAGTAGAAAGGGGTGACTAAAGGCTTGGAAGATAGCCTATTAGGGTCCACATGGTTAGACACACGACTCCCTCCCATAGGTGTATGCTATGGCCGTGTGTCCCCTACACTTAAAATTTTATGTTAGTATAGGACACGGGTAGGTTACACGGGCAGGCCATACAAGTGTGTGCCATGGTCGTGTTTAAAAGTCAATGTTGCCCACGGGTTAAGGGTATGGGCGTGTTCCAAGCCACACGGGTGTGTGACACTTTAAAGTAAGGGAAATTTTCCAAGGTGCCCAAAGTTTATCAAATGTTCTCAGTTTTGTCCCGCACTACCTCTGGGTATGTTTTAGGTCTCGAAGACCTGTTTAAGGAACAAGATGTACAATTTGAAAAGTTTTTAATTTGAGAATAACTTGGTGACTCGATTTAATATGTTTATGAACGTGAAATCCCGGTAAGCCTCAAACCCTATCCCGACGTCAGATATGTGTGAGGGGTGTTACAGGAGATGCCGGTTGCATCTCTAATGTTGATAGCTAAGAATTAACATCTTCCCTATGAGATCAAACCTCATCTCTAAGACCTTGAACATCGTTTCTCAAAGAATGGATAGTATCGAGGATGACATTATTGATCTCGAATAAAGGTGGACGTGAGAGGATGAAGCCGGAGCAGGAACATGTTCAGGTGAAGAAACATGCTCGTGTGCCAAAATGTCTTCAAAAGTGGCATTGGTGTCGTCCTCTTCATTTTTCGTTGGATGGTCACTCTTAATCTACGTACCGGTGGTGGCATTATAATATCCCGTATGATGAAGGGCCCTATAACTAATAGGTTGGTTAGAAGTAATGTTGGTGTCTCCATGAGTGCTAATGCCTAACCTCCTAAAGAGATATGACAAATACATGCCATGAGGAAGGGTGATATTTATATTCATCCCATCCTGATAACCTTAGTAATGTCATTAAACATGATGAGGGCTAAGTCGGGATACGTATTGGATTGAAAATAATCGAGCCACTAATAATCGGTGTTTTGAAGCTTAGCATATTTTCTTAATAGGGTGAAGGTTCCAAGTTATGAGCAAGTGGAGGACAAAATTATGAAGGTTAAGTTGGATACTGATCCGGAATAAATAAAAAGGGTGGGATTAAAAGGATCTTTTTCTTCGGAGTTACCTCCGGAAGACAAGTGAAGATAATTTCCAAACTCTTCTAAGGAAAGACGTATAGGGGTTTTTATTAAAAAAAAGTGATAGCTATTACAGTGTCACCGGACTCATTGTGTTTGAGTTTGGCATTAGAGAAAAATGCTCAAACAAGATTATAATAATTCGGCGAGGAAATATTAAGGAAATCCATTGTCCACCTCTGGACGTACCAATGTCCAGAGTGTAAATACTCTAATAAAGTAAAGAATTACGAGATGGTATTTGCAAGTATACGGGTCGAGTTGTAATATAGATTTTACAACAAAGTAGGTGAGTACTTTGTGGATCGTACCCAAGGGAGGCGATTACTAAATGAATCTTAGCCTAAACACTTAAAGATCTAATTAAAACTTTTAAATCAGTTATAGTACGAAAGTAAAATAAGAGATACTTTTAGTGTTTCTTAAATAAAATAAAATAACATAAAAGAATTGAATTTCAAGGGATATAAGGAATAAAGTGAATCAAATCTGAAGAAGGGTGATTAGCTCGCTTTAACAATCCTAATCAACTATCGCCTCGAGTTCCTCGTCAACCAACTAATCGCTACCCTAGCAGGATCTTCCAATCTTCCACAAACATAATAAGTCAACAATGACTACTTATCTTCCGACTTTACAGTCCAGACTACCTTGGGGTAATAGGAAATACTAATTTTGGGTTAATTTTCACCTTGATGACTTTTCAGGGTTGTTAGGCTTAAGGTTTGTTTCATGTTCTTCCTTTCCCAAATAGTTGATTTGTAACATCTTGAAATAGGGCCTAGTCAGAATAGTAGTTTTGGGACTACGAATATGATCTTAAAATATTTGTTTTATGATTATTATGAGTTCTAGGATATGAAAATAAGCATGTGTTAAAGTTTCATGAAGAAATTCGAAGTATAAGGTGTCCAATTGGAAATTAAGGACCAAATAGAATAAATTGAAAAACTTGGGTTCTAGAAGCAATTTGCATGAAATTGATTTGAATTATAAATTAGAAGGTCTTAAATAGCAATTTACCCAATTTCTAAGTTTTTAGACAAAAATGGGCATGCATAGAAAAATTTGAAAGTTTTGTAAGGATGGGCATTTTGGTCATTTGGTAATAAACATAATAAAAAAGGGAAAAAAGAAAGCCAAAATAAGCAATCTTCTTCCCCATAGATGCCAAAGTTCCTAGAGCTCCATAAGCGAGGGTTTTCAACATTTCAAGCTTAATAGTAAGTGCTCCCTATCCCCGTTTTTAATGTTCTTTGTAATTTTGAGATGCTCGTAACATGCTCTATCCATTTCTACCCATATCTCAAGCTAGGATTCATGTTTGGAAATTTACCCATCCATGAGATGCTTATGTTTTGATTATTTATGAAGGAATATGAGAGTTTAAAAGATGGTAAACAACTTTAACTAGGTAAGTTTTCATGAAAATTACTTAGAGGACCATTTTGTAAAAAGTATAAAATATGTGGTAGAAATATGAAATAGAGGAAAATATAGGCTGGTGTGAGCTTAGGATACATTCGCTAGGCATGGGTAACCAAGGAATTTCATGCATTCCATTATACGAGCCTAAGGACTAATTTGTAAAAATGTGAAATATTGGTGGCAAAATGGTCATTTTGTCCTGGGTAAAATTTTGGTTTGAAATGAATAGTATGAGGTATTAATAATTTATTTTTACTTATATAGACTCTGAGGAACTAATTCCGGAGGTCGACTATGGAAAATGAAAGGTTTTGGAATAACCGAAATACGAAACTGAAGCAATCACCAGGTAAGTTCGTGTAACTCAAAGTAAACTTTAAATATACTTGAAAATGCATATTCTTAAATGTATGTTAATTTAGATATTGGTTGCATGACAATTCATGAAATGTGGTAGTGTAAAATGAAAAAGATTACAATTCTCCCGGTTGAATGAAAAGGGAGATTCGATAGGTAAATTCTTGTTTACATGACATGAGATCCTGCATGTGTTGCAGAAAGGGATTTACCCCTGACGGGTAATTCGATGATCTCAGTATAGTAAGGATCCAGCCCGGACGGGTGTTCCTTAAGTGATCGAACCTCCTAATGAATATATGTGCATTATGGATTTAGCCCGGGTGGGTCATACGATTAAGGACTGAAATTTTCCTGGACTGGTATTTCAGATTCGAGCATGTTGGAGTATAAGGGATTTAGCCTGGAATGATAATCTCGACAATACTCCTTGAATTTATGTTACAAGGGATTTAACCTAGATTGGTAATCTCGCCGTAAGAGTGAGGTTCACGGGAGTGTATATTTAAATGGTCACTAGCATGACTTGACGGTAAACAGGATACCAATCGAGATTTTCGAGAAACTCAACAGGACTATAATGAGAAACGAGAATGGAAATGTTTGAATTGATGAGCTCACCTAAGATAAATGCTATATTGCTTGAGAGGAAACTAACTTGATGATTGAGTGTATGTGATAGGGGATTTATACTATGCATGTTTGGCATGAATATCTTTTATGGCTGTATGCTATATAACCGGTAAGTTTACCTTCCTTTTATTCAAACCTACTAAGCATGTTAATGCTTACCCACTTTCCTTTCCCTATTTTACAGAGCTCATGGACTCGTGAAGATTGGAAGACGATTGGAGTATTGTCAACACTATCAGTTTATCTTGCTTTGTTATATAGATATCTTTACTTTGTTACAATGGCATGTATAGGTTTTTGGTTATTTTGTTATATGTGTCATTGGTTAGCCAATGTAAAGGCTTGAATGATATACATATTCATTTCGTATATGGCCATAAGACATGGCTCATTTTGATATAGGTTGTAACTTACTAATTGTGGATGTTGGTGTTTAAATGTTCATGAGATGGTTTAATGTGGTATATCATGAATGGACATGTGGAATGTGGCCAAATCACTTAGAGATGGCTAGATCATAATTGGTAATGAGTTATAAAATAAGCCAAGTCTAAATGTGCTTGATGATATGGTAATCCTTAATACAAAGAGGATAATCTAGCGTGTATAAAAATAATTAGATGAGGTTAACATGCAATAGACCATTGAAGGTAGTCATTGGGCATATTTAGGCCATGTTAAATACAATAGAAGTTCATAGATGTGTGTGGATGTTGAGGGTGACTATTGACTTGGATTGTAGCCTCTAAAAAGGTCTACATGGGTAGACACATGGGCGTGTGTCTAGGCCGTGTATGACATACGGTCAGTTCCATGGGCGTGTGGTACGGCTGTGTGTCCTCTGCATAAAAATTTTTTAGGTCAGTATGCATGGTAGTAAACACACGAGTATAGACCTAGTCGTGTGTTTCAATCGTGTGTAGGACACGGCATAGCACACGAGCGTGTGTCTTGGCCATGTGCCCCTAAATATATGATGACGTTAGAAATAGAATGCTCAGGTTTTGGCCACGGGCGACGACACAGGCGTGTCTAGGCCGTGTGAAGGACACGAGCCAGGGACACGGGCGTGTGCTCGGCCGTGTAAAAACCCTTGTAGGTTCAAAATGGAAAATAAATTCAAATAATTCCACACAGGTAAGGGACACTAGCGTGTCCCATGCACACGGGCGTGTGAGGCTTAAACCTAGGAATTTTCCTAAGATTTTCTTAAGCTCTCGGTTTAGTCTTGGACCATTCTTAATGCATTTTTGGGCCTCATAGGTCCATAATAGGGACACTGAATATGTTTGATTGGTTTTAATTTGGAGCAAAATTTTATAGCCTATGATTTTTTGAAAATGTCATGTTTGTGTATGGTGATGCCCCGTACCTTGTCTCGGTCTCGGGTACAGGTAAGGGGTGTTACATTTAGTGGTATCAGGGTTACGGTTTAGTGGGTTCTAGGACTAACGTAGCATGTATTGAGTATAGCTATACATGTCATCATACAAGTTATGATAGTGTGACATCTCCTAACTAGTTTTAATTGTATTTGATTATAGTAAATGTCTTCCAATAAAGCTCAAGATGAGTTCGACGGAGTCGAGAGCCATGCTCCAACTTCCGTTCAACTAGCTATTACTGGTAGTAGTAGTAGTAGAAGGCCTATGTCTAAAGGCCGGGAAGAGGCAAGAGTTTCCTTCTTCAAGATAATGGATGAATGGTTTAGGGATTATTTGAGAAACTGCCCCAATATACCACGACCTCCTCCACCTCCTACTCGGCCTGAGGGAGAAGTGCCACAAGGTATGGTACCCGTGAGAATTTGTAAAGCCGTAGTAGAAAAACTTAGAAAATATAGGGCTGAAGAGTTTAGAGATAAGGTTGATGATGATGCTGAACGAGCCGAGTTCTGGCTCGAGAACACTACGCGAGTTTTAGACGAGTTGTCATGTACACCTGAAGAGTGTTTAAAGTGTGCTATATCTCTTCTAAAAGATACTGCATATCACTGGTGGAAGACTGTATCTTTAGTGGTACCAAAGGAAGATATTACATACGAGTTCTTCCAAGCTGAGTTTAAAAAGAAATACATCAGTCAAAGATTTTTAGACCCGAAGTGAAAAGAATTCTTGGAACTCAGGCAAGGAAATAAGACTATGTCAGAATATGAGAGGGAATTTGTAAGATTAAGTCAATATGCCACGAAGGGGGTCCAATCACAGATGGAAATGTGTAAGTGCTTCGAGGAAGGCTTGAATGAGGAAATTAATTGTTGATCAGGATTCTTGAGATACGAGAATTTGCAGCACTGGCTGATCGGGCCAAGAAGGATGAAGAGCTAAACAATGAAAGAAAGCAAGCACAGAGAGAGGCTCAAATTTCAAATAAGAGATCTAGTAGCAGAACACACTCTTTTCCCACAAAGAAATTGAAGAGTCAACAAGAGCGCTCCACTGCATCGGTGGGATATTCGGCCAGAACATTGAAGCTCTAAGCGTCACAACTCGAAGTCTTCCTCCCTCAAGGTAACTAGTGTGGGAAGTGTGGATGATCAAAAGTCGAGGTGTGAAAGCTACAACAAATTCCACTTCGGTGAGTGTCGAAAGAGTAGTGGTGCATGCTGCAGATGTTGTTCTCTTGACCATTTCCTTAAAGACTGCCTGGAATGAGTTGATAAAGAGGTGGATCTATCCCCAAAGTCTAATGCTCCTAATTCTCGAGGTAGACCACCTCGACATCCTGAAAGTGCAAGTAACAGTCGAAATGTTGCCAATGACACAACTGCAAAACCAGAGACTCGGGTCTCGACGAGAACTTACGGGATATGCGCTAGAGAGGAATCCTCTGCTCCTGATGTCATTACAGGTACATTATCTCTTCATGATGTACATGTTATTGCCTTGATTGACCCAGGATCAACCCATTCGTATATTTGCATGAAATTGGTGTCTAGCATGAATATGTTTGTAGAACCTATGGAGTTTGTGATTAAGGTGTCGAACCCTCTAGGCAAGTCTGTCTTAGTAGATAAGGTTTGTAAGAGTTGTCCTTTGACGATCCAATGTCATTATTTTCTAGCTAATCTTATGCTTTTGCCCTTCGATGAATTTGCCATAATACTTGGCATGGATTGGTTGACCTTCCATGATGTGATTGTAAATTGTGGTAGCAAGTGTATCGGATTGAAATGCTCAGATGGTGAGATTCTTCGGATTGATTCAAGTGAGTTGATACTCTGCCGGTTGTCATTATCTTGATGATGGCTCAAAGGTATATGAGAAAATGATATGAAGCCTACCTTGCTTTCGTGTTGAATACTAAAGAATCTGAGTTGAACTTAGAATCGATACCGATTGTATGCGAGTATCCAAATATATTTCTAGAAGAGCTACCCGGATTACCTCCTGTTAGAGAAGTAGAGTTTGGTACTAAGCTGGTGCCTGGGACAGCTCCTATTTTTATTGCTCCGTATAGGATGGCACCAACCAAACTGAAAGAGTTAAAAGCACAGTTGCAAGAATTGACGGATAAAGGTTTTTCAAGACCAAGCTTTTCGCTTTAGGGTGCTCCAGTATTATTTGTAAAGAAGAAAGATGGTTCCATGAGGTTGTGTATAGACTACTGACAACTCAACAAGGTAACCATCGAGAATAAGAATCCGTTGCCAAGAATTGACAACTTGTTTGATCAATTGAGGGGAGCCACTGTGTTTTCTAAGATAGATCTGAGATCCGGCTAGTACCACTTGCGAGTAAAAGAGTCAGATGTACCTAAGACTACTTTCAGAATGAGGTATGGCCATTATGAATTTCTTGTGATGCCTTTTAGGTTGACAAATGCACCAGTTTTATTTATGGACTTGATGAATAGGATATTCTGGCCATACTTAGACAAGTTTGTTGTTGTGTTTATTAATGACATCCTAATTTATTCAAAGGATGAGATTGAGCATGCGGAACATCTGAGAACGGTTTTACAGATCTTACGGGACAAACAATTGTATGCTAAATTTAGCAAGAATGAGTTTTGGCTCCGAGAGGTTGGATTCCTCGGTCACATTGTGTCAGGTGATGGCATTCGAGTTGATTCAAATAAGATATCTGCTATTGTTGAGCGGAAGCCGCCAAAGAACGTAGCCAAGGTTAGAAGCTTTTTGGGCTTAGCCGGTTACTATCGAGGCTTCGTAAAAGGGTTTTTGATGATTGCGACTCTTTTCACGAGATTGCTGCAAAAAGATGTTATGTTTGAGTGGTCAGAGAAGTGTCAGCAGAGTTTTGAGAAATTGAAGACATTACTGATCGAACTCCAGTTTTAGTGCAACCCGAACCGGGAAAATAATTTCTGGTCTATAGTGACGCGTTGTTAAATGGATTGGGTTGCGTGCCTATGCAAGAGGGCAAAGTAATAGCATATTCTTCGAGGCAACTAAAGTCGCACAAGAAAAATTATCCAACACACGACTTGGAGCTAGCTGCCATTGTATTTTCCTTGAAGATTGGGAGACACCATTTGTATGGTGAAACTTGCCATATATTCACAGATCACAAGAGTTTGAAGTATTTGCTAACTCAAAAGGAATTAAATCTGAGACAACGAAGATGGTTAGAATTGATTAAAGATTATGAGGTGATAATTGATTACCACCCGGGAAAGGCAAACGCAGTTGCCAATACCTTGAGTAGGAAGTCCTTGTTTGCATTGAGGGCTATGAACACACATTTGGTGTTATCTGATGATGATTTGGTTTTGGCTGAGTTAAGAACCAGCCCAACATTTCTCCAAGAAGTTTGCACAGCTTAGATCAATGATAGTGACTTGCAGGCCAAGAGAGCACAATGTAAGACGGACGTTGAATTAGATTTTTGGGTTGACTCTAATGGTTGCTTGATGTTTCGAGATAGGGTCTGTGTACCCAAAGATGATGAGCTTATTCAGAAAATTTTACAAGAGGCATATGAGAGTCGTCTGTCTGTTCACCCGAGAAGTACTAAGATGTACAATGACTTAAAGACCATGTACTGGTGGAATGGTATGAAAAGAGATATCTCTGAATTCGTGTCGAAATGCTTGATATGTTAGCAGGTCAAGGTTGAACATCAAGTGGCTTCGGGTTTATTACAGCCTGTGATGATCCCCGAATGGAAATGGGACAGGATTAACTATGGATTTTGTGACAGGATTGATGTTAACACCGAAGAAGAAAGATGCCATTTGGGTTATAATTGATAGACTAACAAAGTCAGCTCATTTTATTCCTGTACAGACAGATTTCTTTCTTGACAGATTGGCTGACTTGTACATATCCAAGATTGTGAGACTACACGGGGTACCGTTGTCGATCATTTCAGATACGGATCCAAGATTCACTTCGAGATTTTAGAAGAAGTTGCAAGAAGCCTTAGTACAAAGTTGAGTTTTAGAATGACATTCCACTGATGGTCAGTCTTAGTGGATGATTCAATCTCTCGAGGACATATTAAGATGTTGTGTCCTTGAATTTCAAGGCAGATGGGAAAAATATTTACCATTGGTGGAATTCGCCTATAACAACAGTTTCCAAGCGAGTTTAAAAATGGCACCTTACGAGTATGGCCGGACGTGCCAGACTCCACTATATGGGACAGAGCTCAAGGAAAACTAGATTCACGGAGTTGATTTAGTTAGGGAAACTGAAGAAAAGTTGAAAGTGATACACGAATGTTTGAAAGCGGCGTCGAATAGACAGAAGTCATATGCTGATTTGGAAAGAAAGGAGATCGAATTTCAAGTTCGAGATAAAGTGTTCTTGAAAGTGTCTCCATGGAAAATGGTTTTGAGATTCGGCCAGAAAGGCAAATTGAACCTGCGATTTATTGGACCATATGAGATTACCGAAAGAGTTAGATCATTAGCCTATCGGTTAGCGTTGCCATTCGAAATGGAAAAGATTCATGATGTATTCCATGTGTTCATGTTGTGTAGATATAGATCAGACCTGTCTCATGTGATTTCACCGACAGAAATTGAGATTAGACTGGATATAACTTATGGTGAAAAACCGGTTAAGATTTTGGCTCGGGAAGTCAAACAGTTGAGGAACAAGAATATAGCCTTGGTGAAAGTTTTATGGCATAGACACGGAGTAGGAGAGGCCACATGGGAACCTAAAGAAACCATGAGAAGTCAATATCCGAACTTGTTTACTAGTAATACTTTTGAGGACGAAAGTCCTTAAGGGAGGAGAAATGTAACATCCTAAAATAGGGCTTAGTCGGAATAGTGATTTTGAGACCACGAATTCGACATTAAAATATTCGTTTTATGATTATTATGAGTTCTAGGATATGAAAATAACCATGTGTTAAAGTTTCATGAAGAAATTCTAAGTATAAAGTGTCCAATTGGAAATTAGGGACCAAATTGAATAAATTGCAAAACTTGGGTTCTAGAAGCAATTTTCATGAAATTACTTTGAATTATAAATTAGAAGGTCTTAAATAGCAAATTTCCCAATTTCTAAGTTTTTGGACAAAAATAGGCATGCATAAAAAAATTTGGAACTTTTGTAATGAGGGGCATTTTGGTCATTTGATAATAAACTTAATAAAAAAGGGAAAAAAGAAAGCCAAAATCAGCCATCTTCTTCCCCATAGCTACCGAAGTTCCTAGAGCTCCATAAGCTAGGGTTTTCAACATTTCAAGCTTAATAGTAAGTGCTCCCTATCCCCCTTTTTAATGTTCTTTGTAATTTTGAGATGCTCGTAACATGCTCTATCCATTTCTACCCATATCTCAAGCTAGGATTCATGTTTGGAAATTTACCCATCCATGAGATGCTTATGTTTTGATTATTTATGAAGGAATATGAGAGTTTAAAAGATGGTAAACAACTTTAACTAGGTAAGTTTTCATGAAAATGACTTAGAGGACCATTTTGTAAAAAGTATAAAATATGCGGTAGAAATGTGAAATAGAGGAAAATATGGGCTGGTGTGAGCTTAGGATACATTCGGCTAGGCATGGGTAACCAAGGAATTTCATGCATTCCATTATACGAGCCTAGGGACTAATTTGTAAAAATGTGAAATATTGGTGGCAAAATGGTCATTTTGTCCTGGGGTATAATTTTGGTTCGAAATGAATAGTATGAGGTATTAATAATTTATTTACTAATATATACCCCAAGGAACCAATTCTGGAGGTCGACCGTGGAAAACGAAAGGTTTCAGAATAACCGAAATACGAAACCGAAGCAATTACTAGGTAAGTTCATGTAACTCGAAGTAAACTTTAAATATACTTGAAAATGCATATTCTTAAATGTATGTTAATTTAGATATTGATTGCATGACAATCCATGAAATGTGGTAGTGTAAAATGAAAAAGATGACAGTTGTCCTGGTTGAATGAAAAATGGTGATTCGATGGGTAAATTCTTGTTTACATGACATGAGATCCTGTATGTGTTGCAGAAAGGGATTTAGCTCTTACGGGTAATTCGATGATCTCAGTATAGTAAGGATCCAGTCCGGACGGGTGTTTCTTAAATGATCGAACCTCCCGATGAATATATGTGCATTGTGGATTTTTTTCAGATAGGTAATACGATTAATGACTAAAATTAGCTTGGTTTGGCATTTCAAATCCGAGCGTATTAGAGTAATTGTCATTGTAAGGGATTTAGCCTAGAATGGTAATCTCAAAAATACTCCTTGAATTTATGTTATGAGGGATTTAACCTGGATTGGTAATCCCGCCGTAAGAGTGAGGTTCACGGGAGTGTATATTTAAAATGGTCACTAGCATGACTTAACGGTAAATGGCATACCCATTGAGATTTTCAAGAAACTAAACGGGAATATATTGAGAAATGAGAATGGAAATGTTTGAATTGATGAGGTCACCTAAGATAAATGCTATATTGCTTGAGAGGAAACTAACTTGATGATTGAGTGTATGTGATAGGGGATTTATACTATGCCTGTTTGGCATGAATATCTTTTATGGTTATATGCTAAATAATCGGTAAGTTTACCTTCCTTTTATCCGAACCTACTAAGCATGTTAATGCTTACCCCCTTTCCTTTCCCTGTTTTACAAAGCTCGTGGACTCGTGAAGATTGGAAGACGATTAGAGTATTATCAACACCATCAATTTATCTTGCTTTTGTAACAGTTCGATTTTGACCCTAGTTAGAATAGTGGTTTCAGGAACACAAATCCTACTCAAAAAATATTTTAAACATTATTTTTCGTGTTTATGATATGTGAATGAGCATGTGTGAAAGTCTCGTATGAAAATTTGAATTTTTGTGTGCTTAATTTTGAAAAAGGACCTAATCGCGTAAAATGTAAAAGTTGTATGCTATTTGTTAAAAGTGCTTAATTGATTCAACTTTATGATTATGAGGTCCTTATGAGGTTATTTGACCATTGAAGGAATTAAATGACATAAAAATGCATGTGTTAGGTGAATGAATAATTTTATAATAAAGGGTAAATTTGGAAATTAGTTAATAATATGTTTTATAATAAAACAAAAGCATAAATTAAGTCATTTTCTTTCATTTTTTCTGAAATTGAAGAGGAAAGTATAGGGTTTATGTGTTTGAAGCATTCAACCAAACATCTAGCTTGATTAAATGTTTGTTTTTGTTCGGGTTTTGATAATTTCTATGTTTTTGTAATCATTGCTTCGTATATTATCAAACCCATGCCTTAATTTCTAATTTTGTTAATGATTTTGAAATGTGCCATGGATAAAGTCATGAGCTTGGTGATGTTATATGTTGAAATATGAAAGCTTGATGTTAGGTTTACTTGTTTTGTCTTTGGATTTTTGATGAATTTAAGCAATTTGGGCTAAATTGTAAAAATGTTATTTTGAAGGACTAAAATGTGAAATAAATGAAATGTATGGACTTGTATGAAAGCTATGAAAATTTGGCCAAGTTTGTGTGCAAGCAAATTATGTGTATTTTGTGATTTTGTGAATTAGGGACTAAAGTGTTAAAATGTGAAAATGTGAGGACTAATTTGTAAAATGCCCTAAAGTGTGTTTGTGGATTGTTTTGAATGAATTTGTGATTGAATTGGTTAATTTTGAATTGAATTAGATCGAGAATTAAAGAATACAAATTTAGATCGGGGGAAGTCAAAAGTCGTTGAATAGTCGACTCCGTGTTCAAATCCGTACGAGGTAAGTCAATATACATTAAACGCGTTTGAATTGAATTCTTATTATTCATATGATATTGAATTGTGATGAATAAATGTTCGTGCTAAATATGTGCTGTTCTAGAAAGTATCGACAAAGTTCCAAAGTCCGAAAAGCCCCGTACGAACCATAGGAATAGTTAGGATACATATGTCATGACATAGGATTTCCGATATGTGTTATCGTGTAAGACCACGTCTAGAACGTTGGCATTGACTTCTGTTTTGCATGTAAGACCATGTCTGTGACATTGACATCGTGTCTGATTTCGTGTAAGACCCTGTCTGGGACAGTGGCATCAATGTTTGATTACATGTAAGACCACGTCTGGGACGTTGGCATTGTATACGCTTTCCAAGCTATCCACATATCCTTATGTTTCCAAACGGTTCAAACGGGCATTCTGCGAAAATGAATAACTTTGTGAAATCATATCAGATTCAGGTATGTTTACTTTGTATAGCCTATTTGAGAATGAAAGGTAAGTATTTGAATATGAGATTTGTGTTAACATTGGCATAAACGATTTGATGATACTTATTTGCTTTGAATGATATGTTTATTTGTATATGGCTTACTAAGCTTTTGAAAGCTTACTTTGTGTGTGTTTGCTTTTTTTTATAGATCTCGAAGCTACTGTGAGCTCGGGGATTACCGAGGATCGTCACCACACGATCGAACCTTATTTTGGTACTTTTGAAAATGTATATATTAAAGTATGGCATGTATAGGCTAGAAGTTGTGGGATTATGTTTTGTGATGCATATATTTAGCCATGTGATATGGCTACTTTGTGTTTGAATTTATAGTTTGGTAATGGTATATGATATATGATGCTAATGTGAAATTGTAGTATGTTTTTGTTGGCCAAAAGAAATGGTCAATGTTGAGAAGTTTTAGTAAGTTTTGAGCATTTGATTGAATATTGTATTGATCATATGTTTAAGTATGATTTTAGTTTAAGTTTTGGTATGAATTGAGATTGGAATTTGTTGATTATATTAAGTTATGAATAAGGTATGTTTTGGTATTGAGATTGGCTGAAATTGGTATGCAAATATGCTTGGTTTTGTGCTTGTAGATTGACCCAAATTAGGGTGGCAAATTGGGTATTCAAATGGCCTATTTCTGTCCACACGGGTAGAGACACGGGCATGTGTCTCAGTTGTGTGCGACACACGACTATGTTACATGGCCGCTTGTCCCCTGGGGTACCCTATGAATTAAAGTCAGTATACCTTCCAGTTTTGACATGGCCTAGACACACGGGCGTGTCTATTTGTCGTGTGTGGCACATGGGCTAGCACACGAGCGAGTGGTTGGCCGTGTGACCAAGTCAGTAGCCTCCCTATTTTTCACACGGCCTGGCACACGGGCATGTTTTGTGGCGGTGTGGACAAGTCAATATGCATGCCCTGTTTCGCCACGGCTTACACACACGAGCGTGTCTAATGCCGTGTGAGACACACGGCTTATTCACACAGCCGTGTGACCTTTGAAAAGTTGAGAATTTTTCTAAGTCTGGAAACTTTCATATGTTATCGTTTTGATCCTGAATGCATGGTTTAGACTTTATATGATGGGTTTAAGTTCATATTGAATATGAATGACTTGTATTTATTGAAATGATATGATAATTGATAATTGATTGTTTTGATCTAAATTACAAGTCCGATAATGCCTCTTAACCTATTCTGGTGACGGTTACGGGTTAGGGGTGTTACAGCTTTGGTATATAGATATCTTTATTTTGTTACAATGGCATGTATAGGTTTTAGGTTATTTTGTTATATGTGTCATTGGTTAGCCAATATAAGGGCTTGAATGATATACCTATTCATTTTGTATATGGCCATTAGAGATGGCTCATTTTGATGTAGGTTGTAACTTACTAATTGTGCATGTTGGTGTTTAAATGTTCATGAGATGGTTAAATGTGGTATATCATGAATGGACATGTGGAATATGGCCAAATCACTTCGAGATAGCTAGATCATAATTGGCAAAGAGTTATAAAATGCGCCAAGTCTAAATGTGTTTGATGATATGGTAATCCTTAATACAAAGAGGATAATCTAGCATGTATAAAACCAATGAGATGAGGTTAACATGCAATAGACCATTGAAGGTAGTCATTGGGCATATTTAGGCCCTATTAAATACTATAGAAGTTCACAGATGTGTTTGGATGTTGAGGGTAACCATTGGGTTGGATTGTAGCCTCCAAAAAGGTCCACATGAGTAAACGCACAGGCGTGTGTCTAGGCTGTGTGTGACATATAGTCAGTTCCATGGGCGTATGGTACCGCCGTGTGTCCCCTGCATCTAAAATTTTTAGGTCAGTATGCATGGTAGTAAACACACGGGCAGAGACACGGCTGTGTGTTTCAACCGTGTGTAGGACACGGCCTAGCACACGGGCGTGTGTGCCCCTAAATTCATGATGATGTCATAAACAAAACACTCAAGTTTTTGGACACAGCCAACGACACGAGCGTGTCTAGGCCGTGTGAAGGACACGGGCCAGGGACACAGGTGTGTGCTCGGCTGTGTGAAAACCCCTGTAGGTTCGAAATGGAAAATAAATTCAAATAATTCAACACGGGTAAGGGACACGGGCGTGCCCCATGCACACGGGCGTGTCCCATGCACACGGGCGTGTGAGGCTTTAACCTAGGAATTTTCCTAAGATTTTCTTAAGCTCCCGGTTTAGTCTTAAACCATTCTTAGTGCATGTTTTGGGCTTCATATGCCCATAATAAGGATATTATGAACATGTTTGATTGGTTTTAATTTGGAACGAAATTTTATAGCCTGTGATTTTTCAGAAATGTCATGTTTGTGTACGGTAATGCCTCGTACCTTGTCTCGGTCTCGGGTACGGGTAAGGGTTTTACATGATTCGTTGAGAAACCCTACAAAACTGTTAAGGGATCATGCTTCCCCTCGCTAATCCCTCATAGAAGGATTAGTTCCTCATGGCTTTCATAAACAACATGGAATAGAAGGAAGAATTAATCATAGGGAATGGATTAAAATAGAGAGTTTAAGAAAATCTTGATTGATATTGATAATAACCGAGGATCCACAATAGTTCATCTCCTTCATAAATCAAAACTCTTAAAAAGAGCAAAGAACAAATAAGCTAAAACTATGAAAACATAAAGAAAGCAAGAAAACCAAACTTAAACCTACATAGAGAATCTAGACTAATGGAATGGTGTCTATAATGTGTGCCAAAGGAGCATATTTATAGCCATCAGGTAGCTGTCATCCTTAACCCTAGGTTAGCTGACATTCCCAAGCTTTAAGTTTGATTGTGCAGACCAAAACGCCCCTACTTCAAGTTTTATTCTCGTTACAGAGTCGATGTCGTGACACACCAAGACCTATGTCGTGACATAGCAACCAATATGCTCCTCTGTAGCCATTTTCAAAGGTATGTCGTAACACCTTCGACCTGTGTTGCGACATTGAAGGTAGTTTCTTACTTTCTCTATTTTGTTCTCTATGTTGAGACATAGCATCCAATATTGGTCTAAAATGCCTTTTGATGGTGTCCTGTACACTCACAAAGTACGTTAGCTCTCTTTTAGGCCTCATTTGAACCTTAAGGTCAATAAAAGATTCAATGTGCACATTTTATTGGACGTAAGTAAAACTAAAGAAACTTACTTAAAACATAACAAAAATGCTTGTATTCAAGCTCCTTAAATGTGAAAACTAGTTTAATCTGCTACACCAAATTACGGAAGATCACCATACAAACCCAATTTTTCAAAATAGAAAGATAGACAAAATTAATACCCTTTAACATGGCTCAATCAACTTTCCTAAACTCTCAAACTCTTTTAGATGTATAGTTTTTATTAAAATGTTCATGTGAGACATCATTACGAAAACATTCGATAAAAGATGATTTAGGGCTACTAGGTTGTTGTGAGGAAGATGCATTGGTCCTAGGTTTTTTCTTAGGAGCCATAAGTAAAGAAGTAAACACTTAAAGTTGACTACGCATTAAAAAGTATCGTTTGTGAATTTTGTTAAACACTTGGTGTGCAAGGATTTTAGATTAAAAATTTAAGAAAAGGTTTAGGAAAAGCAAACCCCCAACATCAAAACACAAATTTTATAGTACATATCAACCTAATAATCCATCAAGAATAAAAATTCAACCTACATTGCACAAAATGAAAACTTTAAAACATTTTGAGTGTACCTTAAAATAGGTAAAATCTCTAAGCAATGTTGAATAGATCTTGAAGAAATAGTGTTGGATAATGTTTCAAAGTCAAGATTTGATGAAAAAATTAGTAAATTTGAAGAAACTTTGGATATGAGATGAGAGTTTTCGAAGAAGAGAAATTTTTTTAAAGGTTTTAGAAATCTGTTTTGCTAACCACGATCTAGGTGCCTTTAAAGTCCCCGTGGTATCGATATTTTTCCTACGGGTATCGATATTTTTTAAATGGTATCGTTACCAAATTGTAGTTCTATTTTTGAAGTGCAGTAAAATTACAAAAACGAGATTTTTAGGTCCTAAGGGGTTCTAAGGGTCATAAAATGACTCTAATATCATTCCTAATAATTTCTTAAGAATGAAAATGCATAATGTAAGCATGATGCATATGAGTAATGAAGAAATAAAAAATGGCAAGTTAATATTCTGGCAAGTTTAAGAGCAACAAAAAAAAATTAAGTCATGTTAGACTAATGAGACCAAAATAGAACAATTATTCATATGAAAACTCCTTCTAACATTTTGCATATAAGAGTCATATAAATCATGCACATATACTTTTGCAATCAATTTTAAGTCATAAAATAGTTTTAAAAAAAAGTGATAAAATTCATTTGAACATAAAATTAAGGCAAGGTAGTAATACCTAAATCTCCTCTAAGTGTCCAAAATCTTTCTTTGTCTAGAGGCTTTGTAAAATATCTACTAATTGATTTAAGGTGTTGTAACAGCCTGATTTAGGGCCTAGTCAGAACAGTGGTCTCGAGACCACAAATTTGAAGCTAAAAAAATTATTTTTATTATTTTTATGAGGTTATAGTATGATTATATTAATGCATGAAAGATTTGGTGAGTTAACTTTAACGTTTTCAAGCTCGATTGTGACAAAGGACTAGATCAAAAAAAGGGCAAAAGTTACATTTTAGTACCCAAATGTGTTAAATAGCTAGAGAATCAAAATTTAGGGCTTTTAAAGGGCAATTACACCCTTTTTAATAGCGTTGGCCGGCCATGTGATGGATTTTAAACAAATAGTCAAAGTATTAGGTAGATGATGTCATGATTTGGTGATAAAATGATGCCTAAAAGCCTAGCTATCATTTTCTTCTTCTCCATCTTCTTTCTTCACCAAAATTATCATCAAATATTGAGGTGTGAAAGCTCAAAAATCGGCAGCAACTTAAAGCACTCATAAGTAAGTGATTTTAATTACTTTTCTTCAAGATTTTTACACTTTCGAGACCCTTAAAGCATGAGCTTTCAAATGAGGGTGATATCTTAGAATATGTTTAAGAGTTTAGGATTTTGACATGGATGTATTTGTGGAATATGATGAGTTTTTATGGAGGAATATGAGTCCTAGTTGTCTTATAAACAACTTTTATGAAGGGTGTTAGCATGAAAACACCAAAATGGACTATTTTGCATAAGTTACAAATTAAGTAATAAGTGTGTGAAATAGTGAGAATTTGGGGTTGCTCTAGTAGTAAAAAGAGTTTAGCAAGGCTTGAAATACAAAGAAATTCTATAAAAATCAAATTTGAGCATGGGGTAAAATGGTCATTTTGCTAAAGTCTAGGGGCAAAATAGTCATTTTACCAAAGATGTAAATTTTAGATAGCCTAATTGTGTTTAATGACTGAATGAGTGCATTTTGTTATTATAGATCAAGATTTGCCAAAACCGAGCCTAGACCGGGGCAAAGCCAAGCAATCCGATTAAGCCGACTAGTCAAGTACTTTTTGTAAACCGAGGTAAGTTGTATGTAAACAGTACATCTATATTATTAATGCATGTATTCGGTTTTTATTGATTTGCTATAGCATAAACTTCTAGAATTGGAACTAATTTTATGTATTTATGATTGAGAAAGTCGAAAGATCCAGTAAGAACCCCAGGAAACAAACTAGATATTCATACCAGGACATGGGGTTATGTGAGAGCCAGTATAAGACCATGTTAGGGACATGGCATCGGCATTGAGACGAGGGCTAGTGTAAGATGTGTCTGGGACATGCATCAGCCGCATCATGATAGCCCGTGTAAGACCACGTTTGAGACATGGCATCGGCGTAGAGGTGAGTGCTAGTGTAAGACATGTCTGGGACATGCATCGGCCTCGATGATGTTAGCCAGTGTAAGACGAGTCTGGGACATGCATCGGCTAAGTTTCGTGCTAGTGTAAGACCATGTCTGGGACATGGCAGCGGCAACTTAACCCATGCTTGAGGCTTATAGAATATCCGGTAGTATTCCAAAAGGTTCAACTTTATGAGTTTAGAAAGAGATTTAATAAGGAAAGTATGATAATGTTGTAAGTGTTGCAGGTACCTCTTTGGTAGCCATGAGTAATGAGCTCGATTAGAAAATATGATTTGAGTTGATGGTAATAAGTAAGTCGAGTTTATACTTACCTTCGAGCTATGAGCATAATTGATAAACGGTGAAGTTGTTATTGTATACATATATTTATATGCAACTTACTAAGCTTTATGCTTACTCTCTTTCTTTTTTTTTTAGTACTGCCATTTTGCTTGATGATCCCTTGAAGTCAGAGATATCGATCACACTATCAGCCGTAATACACGATATAGTTGGATTTATATTTTTGATTATGGTATGTATAGGGCTAGACTAGGGAGTTGTATTATTGAGAATTGTTTATGTATATTGGCTTAAGATAAAGGCCCTTCGTTTTGTATTAAGCCTAGATAATAGCTATTATTCATTTTGGCAAATGTATATGATGTTCCTTTTATGGATGAATTGATGTCTTTTGGGAAGAAATTAGCATATTGAAATGATTTTGTGTAAGTTGTGCAAATTGGGTAACAAAATGGCTTGGAAGATAGCCTAGTTTGTCCACACCGGCAAGACACAGGGGCGTGTGTTTAGACAGTGTATGACACACGGCTCACCCCCATGGGTGTATGTTATGGCCGTGTGCCCCCTGCACTTAAACTTTTTAAATCAGTATTATCCACGGTTAGGCCACACGGGCGTGTGCCATAGCCGTGTCTATAAGTCAGTATCGCCCACGGGTAGGCCACACGGGCATGTGTCATGGCCGTGCCCTAAGGTCAGTGTCACACACGGGCTGAGGACATGGGCGTGTCCCGAGTCACACGGGCGTATGGAACCCTAAAGCATAAATTTCACCAAGTTTTTCTTAAGTTCTCAGTTAAGTCTAAATTATCTCGAATGTATGTTTTGGGCCTCATAAGCCCATTTAAGGAACAAATTGCTTACGAAAGTAAAAGTTTTAAAAATCATCAAAATTTTACTGCACGATTTTGTATAATTGAGTGAGTTAAGTCAGGTAACACCTCAAACCACGTCCCGGCGTCGGATATGAGTGAGGGGTGCTACATTTAGTGGTATCAGAGCATGGTTTAGTCGGTTCTAGTACTAACCTAGCTAAACTATGAATCTAGCCATACATGCTATATATATTGATAGTGTGACGATTCTTGACAATCATAAATTGTGTTTTTATTTTATAGTAAATGGATCCTGATAGAACCATGGCAGATGACGTGAAAGTAATGCGCTGGCTCTCGCAGAATGGACTACGCCGATAGAGAGTGAACCCGTAAGTATGGGCCAAGGCGGAGGGGCTAAGGAAGCCTACCTCCGAATGATGGATGCTTGGTACACAGAGTTTGTTCGTGCGAACCCAACACTCCACCTCCCCCACCTCTTCCGATTCTTCAGTATGCCCCGGTGGCTCCGTAAGGTACGGACATGTTCAGGAGAGAAAAGCCTCCGATAGGCAAGATCTAGAAGCAAGGGGCCTAGGAATTTTGGGCTAGTATAGATGATGATCCGGAGAGAGTGGAGTTCTAGATAGAAAACACCGTGAGGGTATTTGATGAGCTATCATGCACACCCGATGAGTGCATGAAGTGTGTCGTGTCACTCCAACGAGACTCGACTTATCAGTGGTGGAACACTTTCGTGTCTGTCGTACCGAGAGAGAGGATCACTTGGGAATTTTTTCAAGAAGAGTTTCAAAAGAAGTATATTAGCCAGAGGTTCGTCAAAAAAGGAAGGAATTTCTAGAGTTGAAGCAAGGTAGTAAGACTGTGATGGAGTATGAACATGAATTTGTGAATTTGTGAAGCTCAGCAAATACGCGTGAGAATGCGTATCCATTGAAGCTACTATGTGTAAGAGGTTTGAGGATGGCCTCAATGAAGACATTTGAGTGTTTGTGGGCATCCTAGATATAAGAGAATTTGCGATGCTCGTTGAGAGAGCATGTAAAGCAGAAGAGCTAGTGAAGAAGAGGAGGAAGGCAGCCATTGAGTCGCGAGATTTAAAGAGAAGACAGATAGAGAAGACGCATTAGTCCTCCTCCAAGAGGTCGAAAGAAATTAATACCCGATCGAATGCTTCAATGGGATTTTTACGGAGGAACAAAAATCGATGGAATATGATGTCTAAAGCCCAGACCACTTCTGTTGCTAGTGTCGGCAGTATACGGCCAAATAGGCAAGAGTGTCTGGAATGTGGGAGACACCACTTGGGCGAATGCTGAGTAAATGAGAGGGGCTGTTTCAAGTGTGGGTCGTTAGATCACTTCATCCAAGATTATCCTGAAATAAATGACAAAGAGAAAAATCAAAAGGTGAGGGCGAGTAGTGTTCCCTTGAGGGGCAGACCCCGAAGGAATATGGGAAGTGGAGCTAACAGTAGAGGGGTGACTAGAGATGCAGTGGCGATGTCCGAGGGAAGAGCACCGGCAAGGACTTATGCTATCCATGCCCGTGAGGAGGCAGAATCTCCTAATGTGATTACGGGTACTTTTTCTATTCATGACATTTATGTTGTTGCTTTGATTGACCCCGGTTCTACCTACTCCTATATATGTATGGATTTGATACCCTGTATAAACATGTTAGTGGAGTCCACTAAGTTTGTAATAAAAGTGTCTAACCCTTTAAGCAAGCATGTATTAGTGGACCAAGTATGTAGAAACCGTCTTTTGATGATTAAAGGCCATTGCTTTCTGGCCAACTTGATGTTATTTCCATTTAATGAATTCGATGTAATTCTTGGGATGGATTGGCTGACCTCCCATGGTGTTGTAGTAGACTGTGGAAGAAAATTAATTCAGTTAAGATGTGAGGAGCGTGATGTTCTTCAAGTTGGGTCAGATAACCTGCCTGTGGTAATATCATTTTTAGTCGCCGAAAAATATTTGAGAAAAGGTTATGAAGCTTATTTAACTTTTGTGCTGAATACCCAAGTGTCCGAGTCGAAGATTGAGTCTGTACCAATGCTTTGTGAGTTTATAGATGTTTTTCCAGAAGAGTTGCCCGGGTTACCCCCAGAGAGAGAGGTTGAGTTTGGTATCGAGTTGGCTCCTGGTACAAAGCCAATCTCGATTGCCCTTATAGAATGGCCCCCACCGAGTTAAAGGAGTTGATGGTACATTTTCAAGAATTAACAGATAAAGGTTTTGCTAGACCGAGTTACTCGCCATTTGGGTGCTCTAGTGCTTTTTGTGAAAAAGAAGGACGGGTCGATGAGGTTATGTATCGACTATAGACAACTTAACAAGGTGACAGTGAAGAACAAGCATCCTTTACCAAGGATCGATGATCTCTTCGATCAATTGAGAGGAGCCACTATATTTTCTAAAATAGATTTGAGGTCGGGTTACTACCAGTTAAGAGTCAAGGAACAAGATGTGCCGAAGACTGCTTTTTGGAGGAGATATGGGCATTACGAGTTTCTTGTTATGCCTTTTGGATTGACAAATGCCCCAGCGGTATTTATGGACTTAATGAACCGCATCTTTCAACTGTATTTGGATAGGTTCGTCGTCATTTTTATTGATGACATCTTGGTTTATTCACGTAACGAGAATGAGCACGTGAAGCATTTAAGAACTGTGTTGCAGATCTTGAGGGATAAGAAATTGTATGCCAAGTTTATTAAGAGTGAGTTTTGGCTCAAGGAGGTCGGGTTTCTAGGACATATAGTGTTGGGTGATGGAATCCGATTTGATCCAAATAAGATCTCCGCCATTATGGAGTAGAAACTGCCGAGGAATGTGACAGAGGTTCACAGTTTTCTGGGGCTAGCAGGATACTATAGACAATTTGTAAATGGATTCTCCATGATAGCTACACTGATAACAAGGCTACTGTAGAAAGATGTCAAGTTCTAATGGACAGGAGAGTGCCAACAGAGCTTCGAGATATTAAAGGCTTTGTTGACCAAAGCCCCAATTTTAGTGCAACCTGAGTCGGGAAAGGAATTTGTAGTTTTTAGTGACGCCTCCCTAAATGGTTTAGGGTGTGTGCTAATGCAAGAAGACAAGGTTATAGCCTATGCCTCGAGACAGCTAAAACCTCATGAGAGGAATTATCCGACCCATGATTTAAAGCTAGCAACTGTGGCATTCGCGCTGAAAATTTGGCGACACCATTTGTATGGTGAGAGATGCCGAGTATTTAGCGATCACAAGAGTCTAAAATATCTAATGACTGAGAAAGAGTTGAATTTGAGGCAACGACGATGGTTAGAGCTAATAAAAGATTATGAGTTGATTATTGACTATCATCTGGGAAAGGCGAACGTAGTCACCGACGCTTTGAGTAGGAAGTCGTTGTTTGCCTTGAGAGCCTTGAACACTGAATTGACTACATCTAGTGATGGATCGGTCCTAGCAGAGTTGAGAGCCAGACCAAATTTCCTTCATGAAATCCGTGAAACTCAGAAAGATGATGAGAAATTACAAGCCAAGAGAACTCAGTGTGAATCAGAGATTAAGTCAGATTTTCGTATTAGTATTGATGGGTGTATAATGTTCAAAGATAGAGTGCCCAAAAATAGTGAGCTCATTCAGAAGATTTTACGAGAGGCACACAGTGGTTGTTCGTCAGTTCACCCGGGTAGTGTGAAAATGTACCACAACCTTAAGAAATTGTATTGGTGGTCGGGTATGAAAAGAGACATTTCAGAGTTCGTTTCCAAGTGCCTAGTGTGTCAACAAGTGAAGGCTAAACATCAAGTGCCTTCGGGTTTACTTTAGCCTATATTAATTCCTGAGTGGAAATGGGATTGTATCACCATGGACTTCGTGACCAGTTTTCCTCTAACCCCGAAAAAGAGAGATGCAGTATGGGTTATTGTTGATAGACTCACTAAGTCGCACACTTCATACCAGTGCGTGTTCACTACTCCCTTGAAAAGTTGGCCGACTTGTATGTTTCCAAGATTGTGAGGCTTCATGGTGTGCTGTTATCAATTGTATCTAATTGAGACTCGAGGTTCACCTCGAGGTTTTGGAAAAAGTTACAAGAGGCTCTAGGAACCTAGTTGAGTTTTAGTATGGCATTTCATCCGCAAACTGACGGACAGTCGGAAAGAGTAATACAGATCTTAGAAGACATGTTAAGGTGCTGCGTTCTTGAATTTCAAGAAAGTTGGGAAAATACTTACCATTGGTTGAATTTGCCTACAACAACAACTATCAGTTTAGTCTGAAAATGGCACCTTATGAAGCTTTGTACAGGCGAAAGTGCCGAACACCCTTATTCTGGACCGAGTTGAGAGATAATCAGATTCACGGGGTGGATTTAATTAAAGAGGCTGAGGAAAAAGTTAAGGTGATTCGTGACTGTTTGAAAGCCGCTTTGGATAGACAAAAATCCTACGCGGATTTGAAATGAAGGGAGATTAAATTTGAAGTCAGGGATAAGGTATTTTTGAAAGTTTCTCCATGGAGGAAAGTACTCAGATTTGGTAAAAAGGGCAAGTTGAGTCCTCGTTTCATAGGACCTTATGAGATTACCGAGAAAGTAGGGCCTGTTGCCTACAGTTTGGAATTGCCGCCAGAGTTAGAAAAGATTCATGATGTGTTTCACTTGTCTATGTTACGCCAATACAGATCATACCCTTCGCATATAATTACGGCAACTGAAGTTGAGACTCTCCTAGACATGACTTATAGTGAGGAGCCGGTCAAGATTTTAGCTCGAGAAGTCAAATAGCTAAGAAATAAAAATATACTTGTGATGGTTTTGTGGCATAGACATGGAGTCGAGGAAGCCACATGGGAACCTGAGGAGTCTCTGAGAGAATAGTACCCGAACTTATTCACTGGTAAGTTTTTCGAGGATGAAAATCCCTAAAAGGGGAGAAATGTAATAGCTCGATTTAGGGCCTAGTCGGAACAGTGGTCTCGGGACCACAAATCCGAAGATAGAGAAATTTTTTTATTATTTTCATGAGGTTATAGTACAATTATATTAGTGCATGAAAGATTTGGTGAGTTAACTTTAACGTTTTCAAGCCCGATTGCGAAAAGGACTAAATCGTAAAAAGGGAAAAGTTACATTTTAGTACCCAAATGTGTTAATGTAACACCACTAGCCCGTATCCGACGCTAGGATGGGGTTCGTGGTGCTACCTGACTTAAACTTAACTAACTAAACAAAACTAGGCCGTGAAATCTCAAATAATTTAAAACTTTTCTTTTCACAAACAATCTGCCCCTAACATGGGCTTACAAGCCCAAAACATTCATCTGGGGTGGTTCAAAACCTAATCAAGAACTCATGAAAAACTTAGAAATGTTTCATGCAACAAAGCTCCATATGCCCGTGTGGGTATAGAGCACACAACCGTGTGCTAGCGACACGCCCGTATCCCAAACCTGTGTCTGAAAACCTGGGCATTCTGCCAAAACCACACGGCCCAAGCACACACCTATGCCCTATAACCATGTCATTCACACAGCTGAGACACATGGCTGTGTCTTTTGCCCGTGTACTACTAGCATTCATACTGACTTTATGACACAGCATGGACACACGCCCGTGTGGCCTACCCGTGTGCTAAAATGACTTTAAAAAAATTAAAGTGCAGGGGACGCACGGCCATAACACACGCCCATGGGTGTGAACCATGTGTCACACACGGCCTAGACACACACCCGTGTGGACAAACTAGGCTATTTTCCAAGCCCTTTTGTCACCCATTTTGCACAACCTACAGAAGATCATTTCAATATATAAATCTCATCGCAATGGCCACTAATCATCCATAGAAAGAACATTATATGCATTCATCAAAATGAATAATAGCCATTATTCTAGGCTTGATTAAAAAATGAAGGGCCTTTGACTTAAGCCAAAATACATGAATCATTCTCTTAATACAACATCCTAGTCTAGCCCTATACATGCCACTTTCAAAAATATAAATCAAACTATACCAAGTATTGTGGCTAATAGTGTGATTGATATCTTTGATTTTAAGGGATCCTTAAGCTAGCTTGATAACACTGAAAGAAGAGGGAAAGAAAAGAGGGTAAGCATAAAGCTTAGTAAGTTGCATATAAATAAATATACAACAACAATCTCACCATTAGTCATCATACTTATAGCTCAAAGGTAAACATAATTTAACTTACTAATTATCATCTACTCGAGTCACATTCTCTAATTTAAGCTCGTTACTCATGCTTACCATATAGGTACCTATACCACTCACAACATGATTATTCTTTCTTTATCAAAATTGATCTATAACTCTCATCATTGAAACATTTGGAATGCTACTGGATATTCTATGAACCTTCAACATGGGATATATTGCCGATGCCATGTCCCAGACATGGTCTTACACTGGCTCTCATATACGCGTGCTGAATCATGTTCCAGACATGTCTTATACTAGCACAACTCTTAGTCGATACGTGTCCCAGACACGTCTTACACTGGCTATCTCTGTCGAGGCCGATGCATGTCCCAGACATGTCTTACACTGGCACTCATCTCTGTACCGATGCCATGTCCCAAACATGGTCTTACACTGGCTATCATAGTATGGCTTATGCATGTCCCAGACATGTCTTACACTAGCCCTTGTCTGGATGTCGATGCCATTTCCCAAACATGTCTTACACTGGTGCACAAATCACCCAATGCCTTGGCACGAATATCCAGTTCGTATCCTAATGTTTCAACGGGATATTTCTATTATCTCAATTAATGCTAAACATTTTCAATTCATAACTTGAAAACTCATACAATATCAATTCAATGGTGATATGAATACAAGTATTAACAGTGTAGTTGTATCATTGACATACAACTTACATCGGCTTACAAAAAGTACTTGTGTAATATCCTGATTTTGGGCCTAGTCGGAATAGTGGTTTCGTGACCACAAAATCTGAGATAGAAATAATTATTTTATGATTATGTTTAGGTCTATGATATGATTGCATGATTGTGTGAAAATTTCGTGAAGAAATTTTATGCATAAAGTGCTTAAATTGAAATTAGGGACTAAATCGAATAATTTGTAAAACTTGCATTCTAGAAGTTTCTAGTATGAAATTGTTTTGAAATATTAATTAGAAGGTATTAAATAGCAATTTTACCAATTTCTAAGTCTATGGACAAAAACTGGACATGGATGGAATTTTTGGAAAGTTTAGTAGTAAGGGCATTTTGGTCATTTAAGGGGTAAAATTAATTAAAATACAAAATTAAAAGCCAATTTTGCTCATCTTCAACCCCATGGCCAAATATAGTAAGGAGAAACCATGGCTAGGGTTTTTCAAGCTTCCAAGCTCGATTGTAAGTCCGTTCTAGCCTCGTTTTTAATGATTTTTACGTTTTTAGAGTCCCGGTAGCTCGATTTAGCTTATGCTAGCAATAATTCAACCTAGGGTTTATATTTGGAAAAATACCCATAGGTGAAATTTGTGTATTTTGGTGTTTTATGATAGAATATGAGGTTTTAAATTATGTTAGACAACTTGTGCTACTCGGTTTTAAGCGAAAAGTAGCAAAAGGGCTTAATCGGTAAAAATACCTAATAGTCATAAGTACATTTTAGAGTAAGAATTTGATGTTGCCATAGAAGGGAAAAATTATCAGCATGTCATAAAACATAAGAAAATAGGCTGAAGTTTAATTTACGAGCTTTGGGGTAAAAGTGTAAATATGCAAAAGTTTAGGGGAAAAACTGTAATTTTTCCAAAATATGATTTTGGGTCAATTTGAATAATGTGAGTCCTAATTAGACTATATTTTAAATGATAGAGCAAGGAAAAGTAAAATTCGGGCTAAAATGGGGAAAATACCAAGTTGTGGACGAAATGATAAAAGTAGCCATTTTCGCATACGAGGTAAGTTCATGTGTAAATGTAGTAACATAATTGTCATTTTAAGCAATTTAATGTTGTTTATACGATATGATGCTGATTATTATCATGAAATATTATGCTTTGTGGTTATTGTTGAATAATATGTAATTATGTGAATTACTTGATGAGTATGAACTATCACCGAAGTATCAATTTCGATATTCCGTGGAAGATGGCAAAGATGTGTGATCGAGGAAAACGCCCGTTTGAACCTTAGGAATAGATTAGGATACAAGTGACATGTCACTAGGATGTTTGGGCATCCGAACTCGTTGAGTTGAGTCCGAGTTCACTTATGGATGCGAATGTCTGAACTCGTTGAGTTGAGTCCGAGTTCGAGAGATGTAACTAGGCATCCGAGCTCGTTGAGTTGAGTCCGAGTTCACTTATGGATGCGAACGCCCGAGCTCGTTGAGTTGAGTCCGAGTTCACTTATGGATGCGAACGCCCGAGCTCGTTGAGTTGAGTCCGAGTTCACTTATGGGCGGGTTACATGGTAGCTTGGCTACATATGTGGCACTAATGTGCAAACTTTCCATGTATCCGAATTATATTCCGATGTGTTCAACGAGTAAAATTCTACTCAAATGGAGGAATACTCGAGATGAAAGGGACGTATTGGTAAGTGTTGTGAAATGAATACTTTGAACAGGTATGTACTTAACCCTCGGGTTGAAAAACTCGATATAACAACAATATGGTAAGATGATAAATGAAAATGTGATATGAATGTCTCGGTGATGATTATGCAAATGATGTTTTATGTTTGCTTATATAGTTGTGTTACTTGCTATTTGCATGTGAGCTTACTAAGCATTTATGCTTACTTCCTCCTTTTCATTCCTTGTAGTGTTGACAAGCCAGCTCGGAAATCGGGAACGGTCGGAGGCATGCTCACACTATATCCGTATACCATCTTGGCATAATGGCTTGCATATTTTGAGTATGGCATGTATAGCATTATAATCATTTTGTATATATGGTCTTATGATATGGTTATTGAGTGGTATGGAAATGCTTGGTAATGATTAGCCATTGGAATGGCTAATCATGATCATATTTGGTGTTATGTATGCTAAATTACTAGCTAATCCATGGAAAACATGAAATAGGTAAAATTTACCATAAAATAGATTCATACAGCAGCAGTGACGTGAGTTTGAAAAATTATTAAACATTGTAGAGATACAATTAGATGGTTAATAAAATATGAAATTGAATAATTATGAGTCTATTTTCATATGGATGGAGCAAAACAGGTATATGAGTTATATTTTATGAGATGTTTAAATTTTTGTGAAACAGGACCAGAGCGATTTCTGGATCCCCTGTTATGACTTTGGAAATTCACCACAAATTGTTAAAAGATAATTAGAAGTCATGATTTATATTTATAGATTACTTATTGAGTCTAGTTTTATTAGAAACAAATGGCATAGTCATTGAAACTCTGTAAAGCGAGATATCTGATTCATAATACACAGAGGTCAGAGCAGTCGAACCCTGAAACAGGGGAGACTTTAACTAATAAACTGGACTAATTGGCTCAACCAAAAATTTTAGAAAACAATTATTAAATATATATATGAATCTAGTTTCATGGAAAATTTACGGAATTAGATTTCGAGTTTCGTAACTCGAGATATAAATTTTTAAGCGACTATGACGCAGATTGGTAGCTTGACTGAAAATTTTAAAAATAAATTATTTGAGCTGTTTAAGTAATGAATTAAGTCTGTTAATACCTCGTGTTCGACTCCGGCGACGGTCTCGGGTATGGGGCGTTACATTTGGTGGTATCAGAGCAGGTTTAGTTAGTTCTCGAACTAACTTAGCATATGTAAAAGTTTAGCTATACATGCCACTGATCTGTGATAGTGTGATGTCTTCCGACGCATATGAGTACCGTCTTATTTAGACTGGGTACTCTCGAACCAAGCTGCGCCGACCATGTTCAATTTTATGTGAAGGTATTTGAGTAAAATTATGATTATGATAAGTCTTGGTTCAGAAAAGTAAGAATAAAAGTTTATGATACATATGTGATAAATATCCATATTTGCTTAATGCTCATACGATGTAGTGTATGTGGCTTACTTGTTAAGATGAACGGAATAAATAGAAAGTAGTAGAGGTATGAATAAAGGTCATAATATCATGATACGAATGAAAATGTGTAACACCCCGTACCCGAGACCGTTGCCGGAGTCGGACACAAGGGGTTCACAGACTAAATTCGCTTACTATCGCAGTCCATTTAAAAAAATTTCCAGGCAGTTGGCTAACTGCGTCACTGTCACCTTAAAAATCATATCTTGAGTTTCACAACTTGAAAATCAGTTTCATAATTTTTCCCTAAAACTAGACTCATATTCCCATCTACATATTTTTTCTAGAATTTTTGGTCAGGCCAATTAGTACAGTTTATTAGTCAAAGTCTCCCATGTTACAGGGATCGACTACACTGACCTTTACGCATTAAAACTTGGATATCTCCCTGTACAGGGCTTCAATACTGATGTCGTTTGTTTCTATAGAACCTAGACTCAGATAGGAATCTATACATATATGGCATGGCTCCTAATTATCTCTGGTTAATTTATAATGAATTTCCAAAGTCGGAACAGGGAATCCAGAAACCGTTCTGGCCCTGTCTCACGAGAACCTGAATATCTCTTAACATACTGTCCATATGATCGTTTCGTTACTTTCCTATGAAAATAGATTCATCAAGGTTCGTTTACATAATTTATTCACTATTTAATTCCATTCGTACTATTTTTAGTGATTTTCCAAATCTACATCACTACTGCTATCAGCATCTGCCTTTAAGGTAGACTTTACCTATTTCATAGTTTCCATGATTCAACTAGCCCTTTTAGCATAAATAGCACAAATTATGATAGTGATTAACCATTCCCATGGCCAATCCTTGTTAAGGATATCCACACCTCTCAATAACCATATCCATACCAAATGATTATAACATTATGCTCAAACATATATAAGCCATTTTCGCATGGCTATCCAAAATTATACAAATCCAAAGGGTCCATGACCCACAACAAAAAGGGTAGTCCTATACATGCCATTTTCAGAGTTCAACCAAAAGTGTACCAAAAGGGCTTTGATAGTGTGGGAGACTTCGACTTCCAAAAATTCTGAGTCCGATAGCTGACGAGCAAAAATCTATAAAACAGAGAAACAAAGAAACGGAGTAAGCAATTTATGCTTAGTAAGTTTTGAGCAAAGGATTCCAGCACAACAAAAGTATAGCATTCATATAGCTAAACGGATAATTTCATATGCACAAATTTTCAATATCATACTTACTTCACATTACCAACCCTTATGTTCATACACAAAAGATCAACTTAGCCAAAGGCCGGTAGCTCATTTATCAACTGAGCGAATACTTATTTGTAAGGGCTCAACTAATTCAAAGCACATACGAAACATACCTCAATGTTGGGATGTTACAAGCGTATTAACTGAAATTTTTACAGCAAGATCATTCATTCCCAAATCACGTACCTTCAGAATTTAACCGGATATAGCTACTCGTTCAAATGCCTTCGGGACATAGCCCGGTTATAGTGACTCGCACAAATGCCTTCGGGACTTAGCCCGGTTATAGTAACTCGCACAAATGCCTTCGGGACTTAACCCGGATTTAGTAACTCGCACCAATGCCTTCGGGCTTAGCCCGGAATTAGTAACTCGCACAAATGCCTTCGGATCTTAGTCTGGATATGGTCACTTAGCACAAAGCCTTCGGGACTTAGCCCGGACATCACTCAAATAACCATGCACATTTAACAATAAATCATGACACATTCGTATTTCATTTTCATTAGCAAAACTCAAACACAAGACACTTATCATTCTTGCAATTTCGGCTCAATAGCCACACACAAAGAGCATGATTTTGATTTGCTTAAAACATGATCTAATCAAATCATAATTTAAGCTCTATTACTCAAGAACTTACCTCGGATGTTGTCGAACGATTTCGATGGCTATTTGACAACTTTTTCCTTCCCTTTATCGGATTTAGATCCCCTTTGCTCTTGAGCTTAATTAAACAAATAAATTGATTTAATCATTTGAGCATCGAAAAGAGGAACACTAGGCACTTAGCCCATATTTATACATTAGACATTAAAGTCACATACATGTGAAATCATGCATCAACTCAACATATTAACCCACACTCCCTTTTAGCCGATTGTCCTAACCAAGATATAGGCATCAATATGTTTGCCTCTAACCGAATGCATGCAACACAAATCTTCTTATGTGGCCGAGTATGCATGTATATGTTGAGGCCAATTATATGCTTAATACTTCCCACAAGTATGGTTACTTGTATTAGTTATATACCATTTCGTTTCAAATTCAAAACTCGGCTAATACGCATTTATACACTAGTAATCAAATACTAACATTTTGCATTTTATCTTACTACCATTTCACTTCTACTTTCTACCATGGCCGAATGCATCAAGACACCATTTACCCTTGCAAGGCATAAATTTCATCATCAAAACTAACAAGCTTATAATCCCATGACCGAAACTTCTAACAACACCAATTAAAATACTTCATGGGTTTGAGGTAAAACCAAGAAAGAAACTCATGAATATCGAGATATAAGCACTAACATTGTTCATCTAGATTTAGCATGACACAACATCCATCACCCTTATATTTACCATAGTCGAAAACCTTACTCATTCCAAAAATTCAAATCTCAACTTGGTCACAAAAATAACTTGGTATCTCACCAACACAACATCAACACCAAGCAAGAATGATGCATCCATGGCCGAGTGTCATTTCCATCACATAGCAAGATTTAGACCATGGGCTAGGTAGAACTCAAGCTAACAACTAAAACATGCATGCATCTCATGGAACATCATCAAACATACCTTAGCCTAGTTACATGCATGGCCGAACCTCTTCAACCTTTCTTCTTCCTTCCTCCTTAAAATTTTCAGCCATGGATGAACCAAAGGATGAACACTTTTTTTTGTTTTTCTTTCTAGTTTCGGCAAAATGGGGGAACAACCACACACTTTTTTTTTTGTTTTCATCATATTCCCTTTCATTATTTTATTCACATGCTCCTTATTTTATCATACTTCCCATGAAACACTAACTTAACATGTTTATGACATGTTCTTGCCCATCACACTTGGTCTACCATACTTGTCATGGCCGGCCACTACTAATTAGGGGGGAAATTGACATGCAAGTCCCCCATTTTTATTTCATGCACTAATAGATCCTTATGCTTTGACCTACCACATTTCAAAATTTTCTCACATAAGTCTTATTTACTAAAATTCACCTACAATTAAACAAAATTCAAATATGAAATTTTCACACATGCATATATACATATAATAAGCATCAAATATGACAGCTAATTATTTTTATGACTCGGTTTAGTGGTCTCGAAACCACTTCCCGACTAGGGTCAATTTTGGGCTGTCACAAAATGTCCTTGTCTTGATTGGACGTTGAATGTTGATGAATGTTAATAATATACAATTTTTATGAGATAAAGGATTATAATGAAATGAACTTATCTATGTTAAATTGTTGGACTAAATTATTTGATTGTAATGATATGTACATGATGATGCACGAAATGAAAGTTGTGATTGTGATGCAAATATCTATGTTTGTTTGGCCTTATATGATGTCATGAGCATGAATTAATTTAATTAAATGGATGGATAAGTAAAGCTATCTAGAAAACATAGAATGTATGCATAAGTATATTGTCTAAATGGGACAATAGGAAAATTGGTGTAAGCCAACATGAATGTTGCATTGCCTGAATGAATGACATGATTTTGATGATGTTGCTATGATGATGGAAGTTGTGTCATATGTGTATGTATAAGAAAGTCAAGTCAGAGGTCCTACAACCCCTCCCCCTTACCGAAGTGGTACTTATAATGGAATTTCATGAGATTTGTATTGAATAAGTTTCCGGTTGAGAACCCAAAGAGTTTAGTGATAGAATAATTATAAGTATGATCAGAGATTGAAAATGAGCTGATAAGTAAAGTCAGAGTCAGTAAAGTATCGGATTGATATAAAGATTATTTGAGTTATGCACTATCCCAATTATAGAAGGAAATTCTCTTTGGTAAATCGAATTACTTAGGTGCAAGGTCGAGAAAAGTGTAAATCAAAAATTTATTCAGAACTGGCCTTCTTTAGTGAATGGTTTAATATGAAATTTGTGACGGCAGAACTAGTTGGGGAAATGATATTTGAAATGTGAACTATCTGAGTGTGACAGTTATGACTGGACAGATTTAGCAGTCTCTTTTGAGATGTTCTATGTGTTTACCCGTTCTTAGAAATATTTCTATGGCTATTGATCTTCTGAAGAAATTCTTATTATATGGGAATGTCTTCTAATTCTGGTGTTGGATGAAAGCATTGGTAGTCTGACTGGTTTATAATTTCTATTGCTCTATTTCATCGGGTATTCTATTTCATTTCGTCTGATAAGAATTGATGAGAGAATACGTAAGATATTATGTTTCTATTTCTTCTACTTGATGCTTCATCTGATATATATGTATGGGAAGATATATTGTTCTTGTTATATTTGATTCCAGTGGGATTAAGTGATGTTTTCTTTTGGACTTTCTTTCTTTGAAGAATTATCGGGGTATTCTGTATTTTCTCTATGAGTTTGGTGTTCGATTCTCCGGCATAGTATCGTATCTTGGGTTTCTTTATCCTGGATCTCTTTATTCTCGATTTCATTATTATGGGTTTCTCTATCTTGGATTTCTTTATTCGGTTTTCTTGTTATCTTTGTTCCATAATTTGTCAATTAAGACTCATGTTCGAAGTGCGTTCTTCAGCTCATGATAATCATGTCAAATATGACTATACTTCTAATTTGATCTTGGTAATGTGGTGATTTTAGTATTGAGATTTTTTCTAATTTCTGTGTAAGGATTTGACATCAGTAAAGGCATAGGTGATAAAAGTGCGAGTTTCAGTCGGTATGGTGAATTATTTATTTGAAAGATTTCATGTGACAATTATGTCAGGATTATTTTTCTCAAGTCTGATAATATAATTTCATTTTTGTACTGATAAAAGAGTAAATAGTCTGAACGAGAAGTGTATATTTATTAGAAAGAGTTAGATATTAGTTAAAGTCACTACAAATGATAAGGTTTTCGTCTTGTGAAAGCTGAAAAGTTTATTACATGTTGACAAAGTTTGGATAGATGAGAATATTGGTAACCGAAGCGTCTGAACTAGACTAGTCTCCATTGAGTAAAGACTTCCTGACTTTTAGTAATGTACTGTTGTATGAATTGTGATGTGTTTCAAGACAGTGAGGTAATGTGATAGTTTAGAGCATTCGTTGTTACATAAAATCGGGCTTGTTAAAGGGGTTAAAATCGAGCATTGGGATCTATCAAAATTATCCTTGTCAGTGTTGATATTGGGATGGAAATGAGAAGGATTATTCTTGAGGCCATATCAGAATTATTTCCATGGCGGAAAGAGGAAAATGTGATGTATCCTATTGTTAAATGTTTGGCAAGATCTATAAATCATATCTGTATTGAATAAATTCCTACTCATCAGATTCATGGAATTTCAGGTCTCTTTGATTGTTAGATTTCTTGGAATTCCAGTCTCCATTAATCAAGTTAAGATCCGGGTTTTATGTCATGATATCATGGAAACTGAGAAGGGTTGAAAATTTAAGAACAGTTGAGAGTTGAGACTGTAAGCTTTCAGATCATATGAGAAATTAAAGAGATGTATTGGAGGTACAGCCTAAGTGAAAGTTCTTCGGCATCGAATATGAGATTAAAAGTGAAGGCCACTTTTCTGGTAAGATTTTCGGGGACGAAAATCCCTAAAGGGGGAGAGTTGTAATATCCTGATTTTGGGCCTAGTCAGAATAGTGGTTTCGTGACCACAAAATTTGAGATAGAAATAATTATTTTATGATTATTTTTAGGTCTATGATATGATTGCATGATTGTGTGAAAATTTCGTGAAGAAATTTTATGCATAAAGTGCTTAAATTGAAATTAGGGACTAAATCGAATAATTTGTAAAACTTGCATTCTAGAAGTTTCTAGTATGAAATTGTTTTGAAATATTAATTAGGAGGTCTTAAATAGAAATTTTACCAATTTCTAAGTCTATGGACAAAAATTGGACATGGATGGAATTTTTGGAAAGTTTAGTAGTAAGGGCATTTTGGTCATTTAAGGGGTAAAATGAATTAAAATACAAAATTAAAAGCCAATTTTTCTCATCTTCAACCCCATGGCCGAATATAGCAAGGAGAAACCATGTCTAGGTTTTTTCAAGCTTCCAAGCTCGATTGTAAGTCCGTTCTAGCCTCGTTTTTAATGATTTTTACGTTTTTGGAGTCTTGGTAGCTCGATTTAGCTTATGCTAGCAATAATTCAACCTAGGGTTTATATTTGGAAAAATACCCATAGGTGAAATTTGTGTATTTTGGTGTTTTATGATAGAACATGAGGTTTTAAATTATGTTAGACAACTTGTGCTACTCGGTTTTAAGCGAAAACTAGCAAAAGGGCTTAATCGGTAAAAATACCTAATAGTCATAAGTACATGTTAGAGTGAGAATTTGATGTTTTCATAGAAGGGAAAAATGATCAGCATGTCATAAAACATAAGAAAATAGGCTGAAGTTTAATTTACGAGCTTTGGGGCAAAAGTGTAAATATGCAAAAGTTTAGGGGTAAAATTATAATTTTGCCAAAATATGATTTTGGGTCAATTTGAATAATGTGAGTCCTAATTAGACTATATTTTAAATGATAGAGCAAGGAAAAGTAAAATTCGGGCTAAAATGGGGAAAATACCAAGTTGTGGACGAAATGGTAAAAGTAGCCATTTTCGCATACGAGGTAAGTTCATGTGTAAATGTAGTAACATAATTGTCATATTAAGCAATTTAATGTTGTTTATATGATATGATGCTGATTATTATCATGAAATATTATGCTTTGTGGTTATTGTTGAATAATATGTAATTATGTGAATTACTTGATGAGTATGAACTATCACCGAAGTATCAATTTCGATATTCCGTGGAAGATGGCAAAGATGTGTGATCGAGAAAAACGCCCGTTTGAACCTTAGGAATAGATTAGGATACAAGTGACATGTCACTAGGATGTTTGGGCACCCGAACTCGTTGAGTGGAGTCCGAGTTCGAGAGATGTAACTAGGCATCCGAGCTCGTTGAGTTGAGTCCGAGTTCACTTATGGGCGGGTTACATGGTAGCTTGGCTACATATGTGGCACTTATGTGCAAACTTTCCATGTATCCGAATTATATTCCGATGTGTTCAACGGGTAAAATTCTACTCAAATGGAGGAATACTCGAGATGAAAGGGACGTATTGGTAAGTGTTGTGAAATGAATACTTTGAACAGGTATGCACTTAACCCTCGGGTTGAAAACTCGATATAACAACAATATGGTAAGATGATAAATGAAAATGTGATATGAATGTCTCGGTGATGATTATGCAAATGATGTTTTATGTTTGCTTATATAGTTGTGTTACTTGCTATTTGCATGTGAGCTTACTAAGCATTTATGCTTACTTCCTCCTTTTCATTCCTTGTAGTGTTGACAAGCCAGCTCGGAAATCGGGAACGGTCGAAGGCATGCTCACACTATATCCGTATACCATCTTGGCATAATGGCTTGCATATTTTGAGTATGGCATGTATAGCATTATAATCATTTTGTATATATGGTCTTATGATATGGTTATTGAGTGGTATGGAAATGCTTGGTAATGGTTAGCCATTGGAATGGCTAATCATGATCTTATTTGGTGTTATGTATGCTAAATTACTAGCTAATCCATGGAAAACATGAAATAGGTAAAATTTACCATAAAATAGATTCAGACAGCAGCAGTGATGTGAGTTTGAAAAATCATTAAAAATAGTAGAGATACAATTAGATGGTGAATAAAATATGGAATTGAATAATTATGAGTCTATTTTCATATGGATGGAACAAAACAGGTGTATGAGTTATATTTTATGAGATGTTTAAATTTTTGTGAAACAGGGCCAGAGCGATTTCTGGATCCCCTGTTCTGACTTTGGAAATTCACAAAAAATTGTTGAAAGATAATTAGAAGTCATGATTTATATATTCAGATTCCTTGTTGAGTCTAGTTTTATTAGAAACAAACGTCATAGTCATTGAAACTCTGTACAGGGAGATATCTGATTCGTAATACACAGAGGTCAGAGCAGTAGAACCCTGAAACAGGGGAGACTTTAACTAATAAACTGTACTAATTGGATTGACCCAAAATTCTAGAAACAAATTATTAAATAGATATATGAGTCTAGTTTCATATAAAATTTACGGAATTGGATTTCGAGTTTTGTAACTCGAGATATGAATTTTTAAGCGACTATGACGCAGATTGTTAGCTTGACTGAAAATTTTAAAAATAAATTGTTTGAGCTGTTTAAGTAATGAATTAAGTCTGTTAATACCTCGTGTTCGACTCCGGCGACGGTCTCGGGTACGGGGTGTTACAACTTGGCTATTTGGTTAAGTCGGTTTGCTTGACCTTCCCCCGATCTAGGTTCAGATTTGGTAAATCTTGATCAATAATAGAAATATACACTCATTTAGTCACTAATTACAATTAGGCAATTATAAATTCACATCTTTGGCAAAATGACCATTTTGCCCCTATGCTCGAAAATCAATTTTCATAGAATTTCTTTGTATCTTTGGCCTAACTAAACTATTTTTACTCTTATAGCAACTTTAAATTCTCACTATTTCACATGCTTACTAGCTATTTTACAACTTATGCAAAATAGTCCCTTTAGGTGTTTTCTATGAAAACTCCTTCATCAAAGTTGTTCATGACACAACTAGGACTCATATTCATCCATAAAAACTCAATAAACATAAAAAATACATCCATGGAAAAACCCTAAAATCTTGACCATTTTGTAAGATATCACCCTCATTTGAAAGCTCATTCTTCAAGGGTCTCAAAAATGCAAAAATCATCAATAAAGGGTGTAGGGATCACTTACTTGTGAGGGCTTTAAGTTGCTGAAAGTTTTCAGCCTTCAAAACTCCATTTTTGCTGATATTTTCGGTGGAGAAAAGAGATGCAAAAGAAAGAAATGATAGCTCGGCTTTTAGGCATTATTTTATCACCAAATCATGACATCATCCACCTAATACTTTGACTATTTGTTTAAAATCATTCACATGGCCGGCCAACACTAATAAAAAGGGTGAAATTTCCCTTCAAAAGCCCTCAATTTAAGTTCTTTAGCTATTTAACTTATTTAGGTACTAAAATGCAAATTTTGCCTTTTATGCGATTTAGTCCTTTTTCGAAATTGGACTAGAAAAAATTAAAATTAGCTCACCAAATTTTTCATGCACTAATAAAATCATACTATAGCCTCATAAAAATAGTAAAATAATTTTTAATTTTTTTTAACTTTAGATTTGTGGCCCGAGACCACTGTTCCGACTAAGCTCTAAATTAGGCTGTTACAGTTAAATAGCTATAGAATCAAAATTGAGGGCTTTTAAAGGGAATTTACACCCTTTTTAATAGCGTTGGCCGGCCATGTGATGGATTTTAAACAAATAGTCAAAGTATTAGGTAGATGATGTCATGATTTGGTGATAAAATGATGCCTAAAAGCCTAGCTATCATTTTCTTCTTGTCCATCTTCTTTCTTTACCAAAATTATCATCAAATATTGAGGTGTGAAAGCTCAAAAATCTGTAGCAACTTAAAGCACTCATAAGTAAGTGATTTTAATTAGTTTTCTTCAAGATTTTTACACTTTTAAGACCCCTAAATCATGAGCTTCCAAATAAGGGTGATATCTTACAAGATGGTCAAGAGTTTAGGATTTTTCCATGGATGTATTTGTGGTATATGCTAAGTTTTTATGGAGGAATATGAGTACTAGTTGTCTTATAAACAACTTTTATGAAGGGTGTTAGCATGAAAACACCTAAAGGGACTATTTTGCAAAAGTTACAAATTAAGTAATAAGTGTGTGAAATAGTGACAATTTTGGGTTGCTCTAGTAGTAAAAAGAGTTTATCTAGGCTTGAAATACGAAGAAATTCGATAAAAATTAAATTTTGAGCATAGGGGTAAAATGGTCATTTTGCTAAAGTCTAGGGGCAAAATGGTCATTTTACCAAAGATGTAAATTTTAGATAGATAATTTTGTTTAATGACTGAATGAATGAATTTTGTTATTATAGATCAAGATTTTCCAAAATCGAGCCTAGACCGGGGCAAAGCCAAGCAATCCGATTAAGCTGACTAGTCAAATACTTTTTGTAAACCGAGGTAAGTTGTATGTAAATAATACAAATATATTATTAATGCATGTATTCGATTGTTAATGATTTGCTATAGCATAAATTTCTAGAGTTGGAACTAAGTATATGTATTTATGATTGAGAAAGTCGAAAGATTCACTAAGAACCCCAGGAAACAAACCAGATATTCATGCCAGGACATGGGGTTATGTGAGAGCCAGTATAAGACCAGGTCTGGGACATGGCATCGGTATTGAGACGAGGGCTAGTGTAAGACGTGTCTGGGACATGCATCAGCCGCATCATGATTGCCCGTGTAAGACCACGTCTGAAACATGGCATCGACGTAGAGGTGAGTGCCAGTGTAAGACATGTCTGGGACATGCATCGGCCTCGATGATGTTACATAGTGTAAGACGTGTCCGGGACATGCATCGGCTAAGTTTCGTGCTAATGTAAGACATGTCTAGGACATGCATTAGCACATATACACGAAAGCTAGTGTAAGACCATGTCTGGGACATGGCAGCGGCAACTTAACCCATGCTTGAGGCTTATAGAATATCCGGTAGTATTCTAAAAGGTTCAACTTTAAGAGTTAAGAAAGAGATTTAACAAGCAAAGTATGATAATTTTGTAAGCGTTACAGGTACCTATTTGGTAGCCATGAGTAATGAGCTCGATTAGAAAATATGATTTGAGTTGATGGTAATGAATAAGTCCAGTTTATACTTACCTTCGAGTTATGAGCATAATTGATAAACGGTGAAGTTGTTGTTGTATATATATATTTATATGCAACTTACTAAGCTTTATGCTTACTCGCTTTCCTTCCCTTTTTTTTCAGTACTGCCATTTTGCTCGAGGATCCCTTGAAGTCAGAGATATCGATCACACTATCAACCGTAATACACGGTATAGTTGGATTTATATTTTTGATTATGGCATGTATAGGGCTAGACTAGGGAGTTGTATTATTGAGAATTGTTTATGTATATTGGCTTAAGATAATAGCCCTTCGTTTTGTATTACGCCTAGATAATGGCTATTATTCATTTTGGCAAATTTATATGATGTTCCTTCTATGGATAAATTGATGTCTTTTGGGATGGAAATAGCATATTGAAATGATTTTGTGTAAGTTGTGCAAATTGGGTAACAAAATGGCTTGAAAGATAGCCTAGTTTGTCCACAAGGGCAAGACACACGAGCGTGTGTTTAGACCGTGTGTGACACACGGCTCACCCCCATGGGTGTGTGTTATGGTCGTGTGTCCCCCTGCACTTAAACTTTTAAATCAGTATTGTCCACGATTAGGCCACACGGGCGTGTGCCATAGCCGTGTCTATAAGTTAGTATCGTCCACGGGTAGGCCACACGGGCGTGTGTCATGGCCGTGCCCTAAAGTCAGTGTCGCACACAGGCTGAGGACGTAGGCATGTCTCGAGTCACACGGGATTTCACCAAGTTTTTCTTAAGTTCTTAGTTAAGTCTAAATCATCTCGAATGTATGTTTTGGGCCTCGTAAGCCCATTTAAGGAACAAATTGCTTACGAAAGTAAAAGTTTTAAAAATCATCAAAATTTTACGGCCCGGTTTTGTATAATTGAGTGAGTTAAGTCAGGTAACACCTCGAACCATGTCCTAGCGTCGGATATGGGCGAGGGGTGTTACAGGTGTCAACAAACATTATAACTATTTCTCTTTTTTTAACATGATCTCTAATGAAATGATGCCTTATTTCAATGTGTTTAGTCCTAGAATGTTAGATGAGACTTTTAGTGAGACAAATAGCACTAGTATTGTCACACTTGGTAGGAATGGTATCTATATCAATTCCATAGTCCTTAGGTTGTTGTTTCATCTATAAAACTTGACTACAACAACTACTGACAAGAAATATATCTCACTTCGGTGGTGGACAATGCAACACTATTTTGTTTCTTTAGAAACAATGATACAAGCATGTTGCCTAGGAATTGATAAGTATCGGAGTTGCTTTTCCTATCTAATTTGCATCCTCTAAAATCCGCATCCAAGAATGCATGCAAGCTAAAAGATGAGTTTCTAGGATACCAAAGACTTAAATTAGGAGTGTCTTTAAAGTATCTGAAGATTCTCTTAAGGGATTTTAAATGTGATTCCTTAGGACAAGATTAATATCTAGCACACAAGCATACACTAAACATAATATCGGGTCTACTTGCTGTAAGATAAAGCAAATAGCCAATCATTGACCTATACAATTTGAAATCTACATATTTCCCTTCCTCATCTTTGTCAAGCTTTGTAGAAGGGATCATTGGTGTAGCTTGTGGTTACAGATTGTCTATCCCAAACTTCTTGAGCATTTCCCTTGTGTATTTAGCTTGATTGATGAAGATGCCATAATTCCTTTACTTGATGTGGAGTCCCAAGAAGAAGTTTAGTTCTCCCATCATGCTTATCTCCAATTCACATTGCATTAACTTAGAAAATTCTTGACAAATAAAATCATTAGTTAAACAAAAAATAATATCATCAATATAAATTTGAACTACTAATAAATCCTTATATTTTCTTTTAATAAAAAGTGTTGTGTCAATCTTCTCTTTACTAAAACATTTTTCAATAATAAAATTTGATAACCTTTCATACCGAGCTCTAGGAGCTTGTTTCAAACCATATAAAGCTTTGGAAAGTTTGAAAACATGGTTTGGAAATTTTGGATCTTCAAAACTGGGTGATTGTTTAACATACACTTTTTGATTTATGAAACCATTTAGAAAAGCACTTTTTACACCCATTTGATATAAATTTAAAATCATTAAAGCATGCAAGCAACCTAATGACTTCTATTCTAGCTACAGGAGTATATGTTTATCATATTCTATTCCTTCTTCTTAAGTGTAACCTTGAGCAACAAGTCTATCTTTGTTCCTCACTATGTTACCACTCTCATCTAGCTTGTTCGTAAAAACCCACTTAGTACCTATAGTAGATTTTTCACTAGATCTTTCAACTAGAGTCCATACTTCTCTCAAATTGATTTAACTCTTCTTGCATAGAAAATATCCAATATTCATCATTTAATACTTATTTGATATTTTTAGGCTCAAAGTATGAAATAAATGAAACAAAATTACAATTATTTCTAAGAAAATATCAAGTAGTTACCTCTTTTGATAGATCTCCCAATATCTTATCATCCTTCACATAGTTGAACTCTCTTTTATGAGTGATTTCCATTTCCTCTATTATAGGCTCTTCTAGAGCATCTGGTGTTTGTTCTTGAATCTTCTCACGTGATGGTTGATCCTTTTTATCATTATTAGTAAAAATTTATGTGACAGCCCTAATTTGACCCTAGTCGGAATGTGGTTTCGGGACCACAAAACCGAGCCATAAAATTTAGTTAAAATTTTATTTGCATATCTTATATGTGTGATAGTACTTGTATAAAAATTTGATGTTTTAATTTTATCTTAGGAATGTGAATTTTGCTTGAAAGGATCTAGTTGAGAGACTTAGAAAATTATGATAGGTAAATAAGTAAGGACCAAATAGTATTAAAATAGGAAAGTTTGGGTTTGCATGTCAAAGTGCCCAATTCATGTTAAGTGGCCGGCCAAGCATGGTTCCATTCCTCCAAGTTTATGTTGTTTATTATTTAATATTGGTAAGTAAATTAAAATAAATTAAAGAAAGGAATTAAAAAGGAAAAGATGAATAAAATAAGGAGGGAAGAGGGAGTGTTCATCTTTTTTTTCTTTGGCTATTGCCGTGAGTGAGGAGAAGGAAGGGAGATTTGGTTATTGGATTTTGGCTTGGAAGATGGCTAGAATGAGGTATGTATTGAATGATTCTTGAAAATCTATGCATGTTTGAGATGGTTAGTTCAAATTCTACTCATCCTATAGATTAGACTTAGGATTTTGAGGTGGAAATTCGGCCAAGAAGCTTGAAACTCTTAGTAGATGTGTTAATGTCATTAAAATGGATAGTAATGTAGGATATGGTGAGTGGTTAATTGCTTTTAACTTGAAAGTGGAGGTTAAAATGGGTTAAGTGATTGCCGAATCTAATTTAGGGGTGGAGGATTGTGTTTATGTTATATTGGATAGGTAGAGGTTGTAATGAGGTTGAAATTGTTGAATTGTTAGTTGGGTAACAAATGAAGCAATCGGCCATATGGGGTAAAAATGGGATGTTCATTTTAGTTGTTGTTTCATTTTTGTGAGAAATGGGTCAAGTGTTCATGAGATGAAATTGTGTGATTAGATAAATTAAAGGTAATAGTATAGTTGATGTATATATATAGATATACATATTCGGTCATCACTTAGGAGCTTATGTGATGTTGAGTTTAAGCTTTGCATATTCGGCTATATATATATATACATATATATGTAAGCCCATTCGTGATATTACCTTAGGACTATGTATATATAACCGACAAAAAAATGGGAAAAACTAGCAAAGGTGATTGCCGAATGTCCAAGTATGCATATGCATGTGTGATTGGATTATTGAAAGTATGGTAATTGCATAAGGTTATTAGCCGAATAGCTAAGAACATAAGGTAGCAAGATAAAAATTTTACCATGCCGCCCCATATGTCATAAAATCATTAAAATGTGAATACCAATATATGTAGCAAAGCGATTGAATGAGTTAATTTATTTGTTTAAGCTCAAGATCCTAAAGGAGAGGCGTCCAACAAGGGGAAATCGAAGGTCATCGAGTAGCCGACTTGGAATTACTTTACCCAACATAAAGTAAGTCATTAAGCATATAGTTTGTATTAATTTAAATGGTCATAACGTCTATGTAATGATGCTGAATGGAATGATAAATATATATATACATGTATGTATGTGGTGATGAAAGTGTTGAATGAAAAGAAAAGAGGTGAGATGTATTGAGTTGTTGATCTCGGCACTAAGAGTGCGGGTATAAATATTTATGATCATGAGATTGGCGCTAAGTGTGCGGGTTTAAATTGTACAGCACTAAGTGTGCGAGTTTGATTATGTAGCACTAAGTGTGCGAGTTTGATTATGTAGCACTAAGTGTACGAGTTTGATTATATAGCACTAAGTGTGCGAGTTGATTATATAGCACTGAGTGTGCGGACTTAATATATACTTTTGAATCACTATGGACACTAAGTGTGCGACATTATTGAGTTGATCACGGACAGCGGATCGGGTAAGTACCTTGAGTTCGTGACTAATAGGCGCTATGTTTATATTTGAAGTTGAGCTTGGTAAGTTTGAACCTATGTGACAATTATAATTGAAGTCACGTACATAAGATTTATCGTGGAATAGGTGAAAGGTCGTTTAGTTGTATGATTGTAACGAAAATAAAATGATGTATGAAAATGCCTCAAATATCCTATTGATTAGTATATGGAATGTGAATGCATGACTTGGTATGAGATTGAACCGATAGGTTTGAGGAACTATGGTATGGTTCGGTATGGATGGAGTAACTAGCCTCGTTCCATTTCGCTTCCTCTTGTGATAATGTTATTAATGGATGGTAGTGCATTGCTTATGACTTACTGAGTTATATACTCACTCGGTGTTTCCTTGTCACCTATTTTAGGTTTCTTGGACTCGTCTCTTGTTGCGTGGTCGGGCCGTCATCGAAGTCATCACACCGGCTAGCAAGTTTTGGTACTTTCTTCTTAGTCGGCTTAGGAGAACATTTCGGCATGTATAGGCTATTATGTTGTGTTTAAACTTTGGGATGTAAACTTTTAGCCATGCGAAAATGGCATAAATGTCGGTTGGGTTTGGTTTATAACGTTAGGTCGTAAGCCTTGGTAATTCGACCCTTTTTTTATGCCATATGTCATGGTTGATTATTTTTGGTGTTAAAATTCATGATATGGCAATAGTGTAGTAGGGAGATGTTTGACAATGATTAGCCTTTGGCATGGCTAGTCATGATCATAATTTGTGATATGTATGATGAATTACTAGTTAGATCAAGGAGAAATCACGAAATGGGCATAGTTGCTTTCGTAACAGATGCTGGCAGCAGCAGTGACGTGAGATTGAAAAATCACTAAAAATAGTAGGAGTGGAATTAATTGATGAATAAATTATGTAATCGAAGCTCGATGAGTCTATTTTCATATAGAAGTAACAAAACGATCATATGGATAGTATGTTAAGAGATATTCAGGTTCTCGTGAGACAGGGCCAGAACGGCTTCAAGATTCCCTGTTCCGACTTTGGAAATTCATTATAAATTAACCAGAGATAATTAGGAGTCATGCCATATACGTACAGATTCCTCTCTGAGTCTAGTTTCTATAGAAACAAACAACATCAGTATTTAAGCTCTGTGCAGGAAGATATTCAAGTCGTAATGCACAAAGGTCAGTGTAGTTGATCCCTGTAACATGGGAGACTTTGACTAATAAACTGTACGAATTGGCCCAAGAAAAAATTCTACAAAAATTCTACCATATAGGTATATGAGTCTAGTTCCAGGGAAAATTTACGGAACTGGATTTCGAGTTTCAGAACTCAAGATATGATTTTTAAAGCGACTAGTACGCAGATTGGCAGCTTGTCTGGGAAATGTCAAATAAGTGGTTTGAAGTCTGTTAACACCTCGTGTTCGACTCCGGCGACGGTCTCGGGTTCGGGGTGTTACAATTTATGCATCATTGTCATCAATACAAGAATCCTTTCTAGGAGGAGGGCTAGAGTCATAAAAAACAACATGTATAGACTCTTCTACTACTAAAGTTCTTTTTTAAAACACTTGAAAAGCTTTAGAATTTAAAGAATAACCAAGAAAAATCCATTCATCACTTTTTGGATCAAATTTACCAAGATTATATTTGTCATTGTTTAAAAAAAACACTTGCATCAAAAGGATTTTTATTTTTGAAAAGTTCATATGGAGTTTTCTTTAAAATAGGCCTAATCATTACTTTATTAACAATATAGCAAGGTGTTTGTGGCTTATGCCCAAAAATATTTGGGTAAATCATTTTCACAAAGCATAATTCTAGCCATTTCTTTTAAAGTTCTATTTTTCCTCTCAATAACTCCATTTTATTGAAGGGTTCTAGGTGCAGAAAAAACATGTCTAATTCCATTTGAGTTAAAAAAAAAATTCAAATCCAAGATTTTGAAATTTGGTTCCATGGTCACTTCTAACACTAGTGATAGAGTAACCTTTGTCACTTTGATTCATTTTTGAAAATGTGATGAATTTTTCTAAACCTTCATCTTTAGTACTTAAGAAAAGAACCAAAGTAAAACTAGAATAGTCATTAATAAGCACCAAAGCATATTGCTTTCCACCCAAGCTAGTTGTCCTAATAGGACCAAACAAATCTATGTGAATTTGTTGAAGAACTTCACTAGTTGATACATCATTAGTAGGTTTAAAAGAAACTCTTTTATGTTTACCCTTAACACATGCATTACAAACTTTATCTAATTCAAATTAAATTTTAGGCAATCATCTAGCTAAGTCATTTTTAACTAGTTTATGCAGTATGCTCATGCTAGCATGTCCAAGTTGTCTATGCCATAATAAGGAATTATTTTCATTTTTAGCAATAAGGTATATGAGTGAATCATGAAAATCTTCAAAATGCACCATATAAACATTTCTTATCCTATGTCCTACAAGCATAATCTTAATAGATACAATGTCAACTATTTTACAACCATTAGACTCAAATATGACATTGAGACCACTGTCACACAATTGGCTAATACTAAGTAGATTATGCTTAAAACTGTTGACATAAAGAACATTTTCAAGAAGAATTGAAGATTTTTTACCTATAAAGCCTATGCCTTCTTCTTGTTCTTTAAAGTTGTTACCAAATGTAACTAATCCTCCATTTTTAGGCTTCAAATTGAAAAAATGGCTCTTACCACCGGTCATGTGCTTTAAGAATGCATTATCAAGGTACCATGAGTTTTTGAGTGAATTTTTCACCTTGAAGTAATGCTCCTTTTCCTACAAACATAAATTAAACTTTGATCTTCGGTACCCAAATTCTTTTGGGTACATAAGCATTAGTTCCTATAATTTTAGTCCCTTTAGGTATCCATTTTGAAAGAATGTTTTTATCTTTAGATCTTATGAGTCCTTTAGGGACCCATATACTTTTAATAAGTTTTTCCTTTGTAAAATTTTGGGGACCTTTAAGTTTATAGAAATTAAAGCTAGTTTTGACAAATTTTTGTTTCGAGCTTTCTTATCTAAAATATCTTTTTGGTAAAACTTTGTTAGAATGACCTTTTTCACTCTTAAGCACGTTAAGTTGCTTTTGATGATCATCATGAACCTTTAAAAGCAAATTATGCAAGCCTTGGTTCTTTTTCTGAAAATCATTTAATGCAAGCCTTAGTGCTTTTTCTCAAAATCATTTATGGTTGCTTGCATATCATGAATTTTACATTCACGTTAATGATTAGCTTTAGAGAATGAATTATTTTCATCCTTTAATTTAGAAATAGTTTCTTTTTATTTTGAAATCATTAATTCCAACTCCAAACCCAATTCATCATAAGCTTCTTATAACTCATCAAAAGAATAAGAATTTGAATTGGACGAGTTAGAAGTTACAGTACAGTCGTCGATGGCCATAAGGAAAAAAACTGGCTACTTCGTGATCTTTATTGCCGGATGAGTCCTCAATACTCCAAGTAGCAACATGAGCCTTAAGATTTTGTTTGCTTGACCTTCTTTTCTTCCATTAAGGACAATCAAACTTGTTGTGTCCTAGCTTTTTGCATTCATGGCATATGATGGGGTCCTTCTTCTAATAGATTCAATCTTGAGTCAGTCCTTTATTTGAAAATTTCTTTCTTTGTTGGAGCTCATAAACCTCTTGAATCTTCTTGTAAACATGGCCATTTCTTCATCCCCATCCATATCTTCATTAGAATGACCTTCTTCTATTATGGACTTGAGGGAAACACTAACCTTTTCAACTTTTTCTTCTCATTTATTCACTCCATTAAGTCTCATTTCATGAGTGAATAAGGAGCCAATTAGCTCATCTAATGAAAGAGTATTTAACTTTTTAGCTTCCTCTATGATTGTAACTTTGGCATCCCAAGATATAGGCACTCTTCTAAGTATCTTCTAGACTTCTTCTTCATTGGGATAGGTCTTCCCATAGCATTTAAGCTCATTGATGATGATGGTGAATGTAACGCCCCGAATTTGTGCCTAGAAGTATTAGGTCTTAAGCATGGGAGCAGTTGGGAAGCTGCTCATAAATATTTGGTTGTGCAAGAAAGTGACACAACTGTGTACGTACTTCAGTAGTTATGTGTTTTGAGAGTGTCTGAGAAGTCTTGGGTTCAAGCCTTGGCTTCCACAAAAAATTTGGTTTTTAAGGATAAAACCTCTATCTTTGGTCAGTAGGGTTATAAGTAAAATTTGTTAAAAGCATGATAGAATAGGCCTGCTAGTTTAGTGGATAGTGGCGTGTGGAGTGTGGTAGTGGTCTGAGGTTCGAATCCCTACTTGTGCAAATGGAGATTGTTTTTACTGATGGCCATAGGAGGTAGTAGAGTTCGACCGAAACACTGTAGAGTGGAGTGGAGTTTTAATTGGTCATGGAGGGATTGTAGGAGGGAGTTGAGGAGAGATATTAGGAGGAAACCAAGGGAAGTGGGGGGAGAGGGAATCGAGTGCCAAATTTGATCAAGGAATACTCAGGAATTTTGGTTTGGGGGGTGAGTTTGGTTATTCTATTTCGATTTTGTGAGCCTTTTTGGGTATTTCCTATTGTTCTCTAGAAGTCGATTGGTACCTAAGGTTCTTTAGGGTATCTTTTTTTCTGCGTTACACGATTTTGTTCTATCTCTCTTTTCCTTTCACACTTTCAGTTTTGTCAAGTTGTTCTTACGGTTTTATTTTTTGTTGTGACCTTTCTTGATTGATTACTCCATCTTTTCTCCCCTCAATCGGTGGTGGCCTCTTGGCAGAATATCTTGTATTCTTCCCTCTCCCTCTCTATTGGTCCTTTCTTGATCGAATCTTCCTTCACACCCTCACCCCATATCGGTTTCTCCTTGACCAAAAACTACTATTTCTTCCACCTCACTGTGCCGAATCTTCATTGCTCTCTGTAGATTTTGGTGGTATCTACAAACTTTCCAATTTCTCTTTCTCTCTTTTTCTTTCTATCGTATTAATAGTTTTCTTTTAACATCTCCTCTTGCCATCATTAATTGCTAGGGTGTGTTGTGCCAAGCTTTTTTCTTTTAAAGGAGAGTAATAGACTGTTGTTCCTTTCCCCTACGTATGGGTTGCATTTCGATAAGTGATCTTTCTTCGGTTCAATCTGATCGTGGGAATATATGTTAATCCATTTCTGTTGGATTGCAGGTTATCTTTAAGGAACAAGCGATTAGTCTCTTACAACGGGTTACGTGTGCAAAGCCTAATTGATTGAGATAGGCATGTGATGAGATGCCGTTTTGTTAAGTGATATAGAAAGGGATTGCTAATCCTGTTGTTAATAAGATTAATGATGCTTTGTGTTTGAATATAGGTTGGTGTTCATTGGCTTTTGCGCCTTTTCGCAATCAGTTGTGTAATCACTGTCTTAACCGTAAATCGAAAAAAGTCGAAAAATAGGACTGTTGATGCCACATGGGCGTTCGATCGCTCGTGTGGTAATCCCAAACGCAAAAACATGGGTACTGGATTACGAGAGGCCACCATGGGCGATCTCATGGGCTTAGGCCGTTTTGGGCCATGTTGGGCCTAGATGATGACCGAAATATCCCCATAGGGTAAAATGACCGAAATAACCCCATAGGGTAAAATGATCGAAATACCCCCATAGGGTAAAATGACCGAAATGCCCTCATAGGATAAAATGATCGAAATATCCCCATAGGGTAAAATGACCGAAATACCCCCATAGGATAAAATGATCGAAATATCCCCATAGGGTAAAATGACTGAAATACTCTCATAGGGTAAAATGACCGAAATACCTCCATAGGGTAAAATGACCGAAATACCCCTATAAGGTAAAATGACTGTAATACCCATGTTGGGTAAAATGACCGAAAAACCCCATAGGGTAAAATGACCAAAACACTCCCATAAGGTAAAATAACCGAAATACCCCTATAAGGTAAAATGACTGAAATACCCCTATAGGGTAAAATGAGTGTAATACCCTTGTAGGGTAAAATGACTATAATACCCATGTAAGGTAAAATGACTGATTTGCCTACGATGTGCATGAATGTATTTGAGCATGCCATGTTATATGTATATTGCATTCATGTAAGATATTATGATACGATGCATGGCATGTTGCATGGGGTTAGGATTGTTATTTTCGAGGAAGTGTACTGTACTGATATGGTCGCAAGGGTCGTCCAAGAGGAATGTGGACCTACTGATGGCTTTAAGCCATTCATATTACTGGCAGCTTTGCTGTAATACTATTTTAGTGCTGCAATTGGTGCTACTTGGTGTGTAGGGATGGATGGGACGATTTTATCCCCACATGGTGTATAGGGTTGGTACGGGGATGGTGTGTAGAGCCTGTAATGGGCTTAGGCCCCACTGATACTGTTACTGAAATGAGCTCAGGCCCACAGTGTTTTTGATTCTGAAATGGGCTAGGCCCTAACTGAAACTAAAAGGGCCTAGGCCCAAATTATGTTTACTCTGATTGTTTGCTTATATGGGATTACACACTGAGTTTTTGTAAACTCACCCATCTGTTTAACTGTATAAGTAATCCCAGCCTTAGGCGGATCGGTGCTGCGAGGGACTCAATGGTGGCTACATAACTGCAATTGCTTTCTTATTTAATTTTTAAATCATAAGTAATTTAATTTGGGTATTTGTTTATGTAATAAGGCCTCTATGGATTTTAACTTAAAATTGGGGATTTTTATTTGCTTCGATTTTAAACTGCTAGTGATAGGAAAACTCGAGTTTTCAAAAGAGACAATGTTTTTACAAAGTAAATGCAAGTACGCAACGGTTCTAAAAAAACTTTTTCTATAAAATGATATTTTGGAAATGAATAACATTTTAAAAAAATCTAATAAGGATGTTTTAATATGAATAAACTTCTTGGAAAACAACTCATATTTTAAACCTAAATGAACGTCTTTAAGATTGCATAAAGAATTTAAATAGAGAATGGGTTTTTTTTTCAATAATATCTCGCTTTATGAAAAACACTTCAACGTGACATCGCCAGATTCGGCCATAACGTCCAGGCCGGGTTTGGGGTGTTACAGTGAATCTATCAAACATAGCTTTGATGTCGTCATCGAGCTTCATCATAAACATCTCACAATTGAGAGTGAGAATTCCCACATTTGATTTTTGACTCGATCGAGACCCTCATGAGTGAACTCCAATTTGTCTCAGATTTTCTTGGCATTTGCACATGATGATACTCTATGATTCTCTTCCAGACCAAGTGCACAAAAGAGAGTATACATGGTCTTAACATTGAATTGTCTGCTTCTCCTATCTTTCTTGTTCCATTCCTTCTTTCTCTTTAGAACTAAAATCTCTCCTTCTTATTTTTGAGCTATAGATAAACCATCCATGATGATGTAAGGAGGTTTATTAATAAATTAAGACTCACCAACCATAATGGAACTGAAATAAGACGTCATCTTGTGTGGTTCGAATAAATGGAAGCTGAGCTACCTCAAGGATCTTCTCTTGGTTGTTAGACCTTTTTTTAGGGACTAGCTTTGATATCAATTGTTAGCTCGATTAATCAAACTGAAAGAGCCAAGAGGGGGTGAATTGACCTTTAAAAATTTTGGTGAAAGCAAGGGAAAAAAATGAAACAATGAATACAAAGATTTAGAGTGGATCAGCCCCAGTTGCTTACTCCACTGCCTTCGCTTTCCACAACTAAGGATTTTCCTAGATTCAGTAATTTGTTCAACCTTTAAGGATAAGGTTTAGCCTTACAACCCTCTTAAGATTTCTACCCTAAATCTTAAGATAAACCTTCTCATAGAATTATAAAGAAGAAAATAAAGAGATAATTCTAGCAAGATCAGAATCTTTGTCAATTAAGCACAAATAGACGAGAATAAACTTGAGCAAAGAAAGACAATGAGAGCTCACAAGTGTGTACAAGAGAATTATGGAAGTGTTGAGTACAAAGGTTGTTTGATTGATGATTTTTACATGAATATGCTTTCTTAGTGTTGTAGGAACTTTAGAAACTGGTATTTATATCCTAATTGATTTCCAGCCGTTTAGGTTATTGTGGTAGTTAATAGAGCCATTGGGGATGTGAAAACTAGAGCATTTAATACACCTGCAATAGCAAGTATTGATACCAGATAAAAAGGTATCAATATATTTTTTGCAATAAATGCTAAATTCAATGACCGGGAGTTTAAATATTGATAACAGAATAAATTCTCCATTTGTTAATAGTCGAAGTTGGGCTTTTCATCAAAATTTCCATAAACTGATGACAAGCATTGTCAAGAGTAAAGTGATCATTACTTGAGAAATGCCAACCTAAATTATCATTCTCTTTATCACCAATTGACAGTGGGATGTTGATAATCTTGTTGATGATATCCACTAGGAGTTTGAAAGATATAATAGACTTTTGAAGTCCATCCAAATCCCTACATGCATTTTTAATGTCATTCTTTCTTCTTCGATCATATACACACCTTGGTTCAATCTACACATCGATCTACAATAACTAGTTGTTCTACAAAAAAAAAAGTATAGCACTTGTTTCGAGTTTTCCATTTTTCAACTTGTTCCAACAATAGCTCGACTTTAACTATAGCTGGTGGAAGTACCTTGACTCGAGTTTGTGTGGTGTCTACCTTCTATTTATTTTCCATGCAACACTTGAGCCTAAAGTTTTGATTTTTCCATTAAGAGGTGCCAACCCAACTTCATGATATAAGCTTGATTCTTAAGAGACATTGGCCAAATACCAAGTCCCCCTACTTACTTAGGAGTTGCAACCAGAGTCCACTTAAGGAGGTGAATTCTTATTTTTGAATATGAATTACCCTATAAAAAAGTTGGGGCTAATTTGATTAAGCTCTTTACATGTACTTATTAGGAGAGAGCAACATTGTATGTAGTATTTCAAGATGATAGCTAATGTCAAGTTCAGTATAGTGAGTCTAGATAAGTAATTTACCCACTCTATCAGTGATGAAGTTGTAGTCACTTCTTCGTACTATACCATGGTGAATTGGGAACCCAAGGTATTTTCCCAAAGAGTAGGTAACTTAGAATTTCAATTTGCTCTTCACTATATCCTTTTAATATTGGTCAGTGTTTTCTAAAAACAAGAATCTTGACTTAGAGAGGCTTAATTTTTTACTAAGTCCTTAGAAACGGCATCCGAAACCTTCGCAATAGCTTTCAGAGTCCTACTATTTATCTTAGCAAATAAAATATCATCATTGAGAAAAATAGATGGAAGAGTATAGAATCTCCCCTAGAATAGCTAATCTCTTTTTTAATGACAATTTTACATTGCTTCATTGGTTTGAAGGTTTAAGAATTCCATACAAAGGATGAAATGTAAAGCAAAAGTGGACCGCCTTAACTGATACCTTTAGAGGTTTGAAGCTCATAAGCTTTCCTTCATTAACAAGTATTGTAACACCCCTAACCCATGTCCATCGCCAGAATAGGGTTTCAGAGCGTTACCGGGACTTTCAGAACATTTTACAAATAATTTATGTAAATTACTATTCATTAACTGAGATAATTTAAAACGTCCCTTAATTAGACCTTTGAGGCCTAATACTAGCATTAGAGTCGAGTCAGAACTTAAATAGGACCTCTAAGAATTTTTCGTGAAATTACAAAAATTTTCCAAGCTGCAGGGTCACAAGTCCGTGTGGTCCAAGGGACACGCCTGTGTGACCCTAGAACATGCCTATGCTGTAGGTCGTGTTTGAACCCGTGTAACTCTCTGACTTGTGCACACGACCCTGCCACATGCCCTTGTGCTAGGCCGTGTCATCGATTAATTTATTTTGAAATTAGGTGTAGGTTTCACATGGCCAAGACACACACCCGTGCTCTAGGCTGTGTAGTACACACAGCTGAGACACACCCTCGTGTCTCTGCCTGTGTGCTCAATTCTGAGCATTCTATTTCTCAAAACTAAGGTGCAGGGAACACACAGCCTAACTACACGCCCATGTACTCAGTCGTGTGTGACACACGCCTATGTGTCTACCCTATGTGGATAAAATAAAGCCATTTCCTAGCCTCATTTGTCACTTAAATTCACCATTTTCCTAAACCAAAACATACCAAGTGTAATCCAACCATTCCAAGCATTCAAACCAAGCAAATTCCTTCATTCAATATGGCATATCATTCCATGCATACATGTGTCTAATCTTACCTTAATTAAGTCCTCAAGTTAGACATAATTTGATCAATTACTTAACCTATATGTGGCTACCATAGTTTGACATTACAAGTATATCAAAACATACCATTACTAGACATTCCAATGGCTAGATTACAAGCATCATTTACATTTACATGCTAATATGGCCAATATATCTAATACATGTCATTGTAACCATAATTGCTTTACCATATTGTACCGACATGGGTCGATGGATAGTGTGAGTGATCTCTGCCGAGCATCCAATCCAACAAGCTTCTGATTTACTCTAAAACAGGGAAATAAAACTAAGTAAGCATAAAATGCTTAGCAAGTTCGTATAACATGGTCCTCAACTTACCATTCATTCTATTTTGAGGTAACTATGTAAGGCATAATCAATCAAATTGACCTCAAGCGCTACACACATTCTCATTGCCCTTGTTAGTCATATATTCCATAATAACATCAAATCATATATTGGCTCAACAACAATCAAGTTTCCAAGCAGATATGCTTTCCAAAACATGTACTCATTCAACATGCATAATTCATCTCATTATTTCAAGTATAATTTCGTAATAGTTCATTTCGAGTTTAGATCCTTTCATATCAGAACTTTACTCATATTACTCGGAATATCAAGGTCACGATTAGCACAGTCAAGGTATACAAGTCTATAATCAAGAATGAATATATATTCATTAAATAAAGTCCATGTACAAATAACATCATATCGTGTTTTCATATATCATTTGTCATGTATCATCACTTACTTGTATTTCAGACGGATACGTGTAATAACTCATTTTATCATTCATAACTTTTCATGTTCGGAATTGTCACCCATTGAATTTATTTGGAATATCCATGGATACGCTGGTAATACATTCAAGGTATACAAATCAGGATTTGTCAAATCATGTCCAATGGTACCCATAAGGTACTATATCAGAGAGTACACTCTCGAGCCACACATGTATACAATAGGATTGTAACATCCTGAGATAGGGCTTAGTCAAAATAGTGGTTTGAAACCACAAATTTGAGGTCAAAAAATTATTTTAATATTATTTTCTGTGTTATAGCATGATTATATGACTGCATGAAAATTTTGGTGAATTAATTTTAGCATTTGTGAGCTTAATTGGGAAAAAGGACTAAATCGCATAAAGGGAAAAAGTTTTGTTTTACTACCCAAATATGTTAAATAGCTAGAGAACCAAAATTGGAGGTCTTTAAAGTGTAAATAGACCATTTGGGGAGTGATGGCCGGCCATAGGGATAAGAAAATTTGAAAAGTGAACATTTGGTGGCATTAAGTGACTTGTTTTGGTAATAAAATAAAATAAAGAAAAAGTTGTCATCTTTTTCATTTCTTTTTATTTTTCCATCAAAAACGGTAGCAAACATGGGGGTTTTGAGAGCTTAAATTTTCAGCCACTTAGTTCCCTTGCAAGTAAGTGGTTTTGATGGTCATTTTGGATGATTTTTGTATTTTTGGAACCCTTGTAGCTTAATCTAGCTAATGTGGGGATTATTTTGCAAAATGGTTGAAAGTCTAGGGTTTTCCATGTGAATATTTATGTTGTTTGCTGAATTTTTATGGAAAAAAATAAGTTATGGTTGTGTAGTAAACAACTTTTGTGAAAGGATTTTCATAAAAAATACCTAAATAGACCTTTTTGTAAAGGTTGATAAAAAGGTGATAAGTGTGTGAAATGAATGAAATTGTGGGCTGCTATAAGCCTAAAATAAATTCAGCTTGGCTTGATTAATGAACAAATTCGATAAAAATTGATTTACGAGCCTAGGGTTAAAATCATAATTTTTGTGAAAGTTTAGGGGCAAAATGGTCATTTTGCCAAAGAAAAAATTATGGAATGTATTAGTTAATGTGATGATTAAAGTAGTGAATTTTATCATTTTAGATTAAGGAACTGAGATTCGGGCTTAAATCAGAAAGTATGACGTTATGGACTAAAATAGCGTAATTAGCCGAAATTGCATTCGAGGTAAGTCCGTGTGATTAAATAAGCATGATATCCATGTTGCTGTTAATATACTTGAAATCTATCTTGCTATGATTGTATTTTATATTTTGTTGATGATATTGTATATGAGAAAGTGATGTCAAATGTTAATAACATTTATGTGATGATTGAATGCTTGGAAATTTGATGGAATATGATATTCCATTGAAACGAGTAAGTTGTGTGTAAATATTACAGCTTTATCGTTATTATGCACTGAATGGTTAATTTTGCATGAAATTTTTGAATGTGGCTATGACAAATGTATGATAAGACTTAAATTATAAACTCTCAGCTGAACTTTGAGAATAGATTGGATATTCATGCCATGACATTTGGGTGACCTATGTGCTAGTGTAAGACATGTCTTTGACATGCATCGGCCACAGTATGAGAGCCAATGTAAGGCCATGTCTGGGACATAGCATCGACATTGAGACGAGAGCTAACGTAAGACCATGTCTGGGACATGGCATCGGCCTCGAGATATGAGAGCTAGTGTAAGACCATGTCTGGGACATAACATCGACTTTATATGTGTCAGTGTAAGACCATGTCTGGGACATGGCATCGGCACCGACAGATGAGAGCTAGTGTAAGACCATGTCTGGGAAATGGCATCGGCCTCGATATATGAGATTCAGTGTAAGACCATGTCTAGAACATGGCATCGGCTTTGATGTGTGAGCCGGTGTAAGACCATGTCCGGGACATGGCGTCGACATCTTACCCTATGTTTGAGGCCTATTGAATATCCTATAGTATTCCAAGTGGTTCAACGGGTAGTTCAAAGCTCGTGATGAAAGCGAGAAGGTGAGTATATGAGCATGTTGAAAAGGTACAGGTATGTACTCGAAACTCAAATACTATTACGATCATGAAATGATGCATCTTTGGTAAGGATACAAATAAAGTAATCTATGCCTATGAGAATGAAATATTTATGACCTTATGATTATGGTTCTATGCTTATGATGTACCAATATGTATTTTTACCATGATGTTTAAAATGGTTTGTAAAGGTCTTATAAGCTTAGTTACCGTTATTTTACACTAAATAGTTTTGGGACAACTACAGTAGTCCAACTTGGAAAATACACCACAAATAGTAGAAAGAGGGTTAAAGATTGAATGAAATATGAAATTAAAGCTAATCGAGTCTGGTTTCTTATAACGGAAATGGTGTAGGTAAAGAAATTTCATATTATGAGATATTTGAATTTGTGTGAAATAGAGGCAAAACGATTTTGAAATCCCTTGTTCTGAGTGGAGAAAATCATTGAAAATTCTTAAAAAATAGTTATGAGTTATAATTTATATGATTAGAATTCTTAATGAGTCTATCTTCAAGAGAAATATATAGGAACATCATCTGAGTCCCGTATTATGAGATAATTAATTTTTAGTGAAGAGGGGTCAGAACTATCAGTTAGCGAAAAATGGGCAACTTTAAGAAATAAAATGTGCTAATTGGCTGAACCAAAAATTTTTAAAATTTTATGGTAAGAATATATGTCAGTCTAGTTTCTGGAAAAATTAGTGGATCTTAATTTGGAGTTTTGTATCTCCAGATATAAATAATTTAGTGACTATAACTCGAGGAAAATGCTTAATGTAAACATAAGTAAAAGTGCAAAATATGGTTATATTACCTTGAGGAACAAGTTGATAATTGCTTATTATTTTTCATACGGTCTTACTAAGTTATAAAGATTACTCCCTTCCTTTCCTTTTTTTTAGCATTGTCAGGTTAGCTTAGAATTGGAGATTGTCAGAGGCAGCATCGCACTTGTAATAGTCTAGTTTTGACCCTAGTCGGAATAGTGGTTTTGGGACCACAAATCCGAGTTTGAAAAATATTTTAATTTTTTTTTCTGTGTCTATGATATGAAAATTTGTATCTATGAAATTTTTGTGATTTAATTTGTCTGTTTCTGTGCTTAATTATAAAAAAAAGATTAAATAGCGAAAAGTGTAAAACTTGAGTGCTAGATGATAAAGCACCTATTTGGCTTGGCTTTTAAAATAAAGGTCCTTGTATGTCAATTGTACCATTTGTTTAAATGGTGGACAATTATGGGCATTAGTGGATGGAAATTTATGTTTTATTAACAAGGGCAAACTGGGAAAATGGTTAATAATGTTAATTAGAAATGAAAGCAAAACAAAGATGGCCTTATTCTCATGCATGTTAACCGAAAATCAGCAAATGAAAGAAAGTTTTGAAGCTTTGTATATTTGTCACTTTGATTGATAAATTAAGGTTTGAATTTTCGCCCGTTTTTGATAATTTCTATGTTTCTGTGATCGTTGCTTTGCGTTCTTCAAAGCCCATATTTGAATTTTTTCTTCTGTTAAAGATTTCATGAAATGTCATTGTTGATATCATGAGTTTTGTGATGTTTTTGGATGAATTATGAAGGCTTGTTAGATGGGTTATATGTTTTGTTCTTGAATTTTTGATGAAATGAGCTATTTGGGCTAATTTGTGAAAATGAGGTTTTGAAGGACTAATTTGTAAATTAACATGTTGTATGGGTTTATATGGAAGCCATGTATATTTGGCCAAGTTATAGTCTTGGTGAATTTGGTATATTTGTGAAATTGTGAAAAATGGTCTAAAGTGTCAAAATCTGAAATTATAGGGGCTAAATTGTAAAGTGCCCTAAATATGTATTCATGGACTATTTTGAAAGAAATATATGATTGAATGGTTGAATTTGAATTGTATTAGATCAAGAACAAAGAAAATTGGACTTAGATCGAGGGAAGTCCAAAGTAGTTGAATAGTCGACCCATTTTCGTTCGAAATCCGTACGAGGTAAGTCAAACTACACTTATGTGTTAAGTTGATTAAATTCTGTGTTTATAAATTGTTATCTACATTGGACGGCCTTGAGATACTAATAAAAGAATGTTGGTATTAATTTGAATTATCATGTAAGACTATGTCTGGGACACAGCCATCGATTTGAAATTTACGTGGAAGACCATGTTTGGGACATCGACATCGTATCTGATTTCGTATAAGACCCTGTCTGAGACAGAGGCATCGATACTGAATTACCTGTAAGACCACGTCTGGGACATTGGCATTATACTCATTTATGAATATTTGTATCGTTTCTGAACCGTCTGATGACAAAGTGTGAGATATGAAAATGAACATGTGAAATGTGTAGTCTATACAGGTATGTTTGTATCGTACTTAATTTCTGAATATGAAAGACTCTGTTTCTGCGAAGTAGGTTCAGAATCATGGAAATGAATATGATAGGCATACAAGCAAATGAGCATGGTTAAGTTTATGAACAACTCTGAGAAATGGCTATGAATTCTTATTGTTGTTTTGAACTACATATATATGCTTTAGTAATTAGACCATTTGTGTTTGGCTTACTAAGCTCTTCGTAGCTTACTCTGTGTGATTTATGTCTGTATTTCAATTGTCGTAGCTACTGAAGGCTCGGGGATAGACGAGGATCATCACCACACTATCGAACTCATTTTGGTACTTTTGAAGTGTAAATATTACTAAGTATGGCATGTATAGGCTAGAATGTCTATGTATTAAGTTCTGAATTGTATAAAAGTTATACCATTTGAATTGGCTAGCAAATGATATGTTTGTGTATTGTTTTGGTGTATGTGGTAATGTGCCATGTTCTAATGTGTTTTGGTCATATTTGAGCATGGAATTGGTTGGAAATGTTGGTATAATTGTTGCATATTAATGCTTGTAGGATTGGAACCATATGGGGTGGCAAATTGGCTTAAACCAAGCCTGCATTATGCCACATGGCCAGGGAACACGGACGTGCCTTGTGGCCATGTGAAAAAGTCAGTAGCTAGCTAAATTTTACACGGTCATGGCACACGGCTGTGTCTGTTGGCCGTGTTAAGAAGTCAGTAAATGACCTCTTTTTGGCACGGTTGGACCACATTGGCGTGTTTTGTGCCCGTGTGATTCACACAGCCTAGTCACACGGGCGTGTGACTTTGTCAGTTTTAAAAATTTTGATTAAGTTCTGAAAATTCTGAATGGGTTCGATTTAGTCCCAACCTTCCCTAAATGTATGTTTTAGGTCTCGTAGACCATCATAATGGATGAATTGTTGATGCATGCAAATGTATTAATGTTATATGATATCTGTGAAGCTGTGTTGTTCGAAAATGCTCTGTCTGTCCGGTGACACCCCTTACCTATTTCGGCGACGGTTACGGGATAGGGGTGTTACAACACTATTAATCATCACCTTTGGAATATGGATAGATGTTAAGCGTGTTCAAGTGAGCGGCATGTATAGGGACTAGGTTTTTATGATATGTGTTATTATGATTAGCCTAATGTATTGTTCTATATTGAGTTATTAGTATATGGCCAACAGGTGTGTCTCATATTGATTATGGTTTGTGGACTAAAGTATATGGCCAACAGGTGTGTCTCATATTGATTATGGTTTGTGGACCTATCTATCTATGCTATGTTCTAATGCTTGTGATGAGTTAATGTGATTATGCTTGTTGGCCATATATGGTTGATGTTATGAAATATGTGCATGATGAATGTTTTATGACCAATCTAAGTGGTCATGGCCATGAATTAAATGTGTAATATGGAAACAAATATGTGAAGGATTAAGGGTAACTTAAAGGCTTGGAAAATAGCCTAAGTGTTGGCACACGGGCTGAGACACGGCCGTGTGTATCAACTGTGTAGGGGACACGGCCTTAGCACATGGGCATGTGGCTTGGCATAATCACATTAACTCATCACAAGCATTAGAACATAGCATAGATAGATAGGTCCACAAACCATAATCAATATGAGACACACCTGTTGGCCATATATGGTTGATGTTATGAAATATGTGCATGATGAATGTTTTATGACCAATCTAAGTGGTCATGGCCATGAATTAAATGTGTAATATGGAAACAAATATGTGAAGGATTAAGGGTAACTTAAAGGCTTGGAAAATAGCCTAAGTGTTGGCACACGGGCTGAGACACGGCCGTGTGTATCAACTATGTGGGGGACACGGCCTTAGCACGTGGTTCAATTTATTCGCTGACGTCATAGTCAGAGAGTTACATGGCCTGAGGACACGAGCGTGTCCCTATGTCCACATGGGCGTGTGACTTCGTGTCATAGAAAAATTTTCTAAGTTTTCCCAAAACTTTCTAAGGTTCTCGGTTTAGTCCCTAACTACTTTCAATACATGTTTAGGGAATCGTAGGCCCGTACATGGATATTATGCATGTGTATGAAAAGTTTTGATACAATTGAAATTTTGTAGCCGATTTTTGCATGTTTGTGAACGATTAAGCTTGGTAATGCCTCGTACCCTGTTCCGGCGTCGGACACGGGTAAGGGGTGTTACAAGAATTACCAGTCCAGGCTAAATCCTTTTTATGACATATGCTCGAGAGGAATTATATCAGGATTACCCATCCGGGCAAAATCCTTTCTATCATTAGATCAATAGGATTACTCGTCCGAGTTAAATTTCGTCCGCAACAAATGCAGGACCTCAGGACCTCATTCATTTCGGGAAGTCACATATCAATCGAATTTTCTATTTATTCAAATGAAATTTAGCATCTTTCAAGCATTATCAAGCATGTGGTCAATCTCATATATTTATGCATTTATGTAATTCAAATGGTCACATTCAACTCAAGTATAAAATTAACATTTTATCATTTATCACTTGTCGGGCATTATAATTGATCTGGCAATTTCACTTACCGGGCTTTAACGAGTTTGTTATCATTTTACATATTTATAACATTTATACAATTCACAAACACAACATTTGATTCAAGCATAAAAACATATACAATTTAGTTACACAAACTTACATTGACAAATGTTCGTATACATAAATCTACTAATCCAACATTTTCCTCCTTTCCTCGTCCTAGCTCTGAATTTGGTCTATCCAGATCTATACGAGTAAATTTAACATCAATTTATCATATTTTATATTCCCGTGGACTCAATTTTTATCCTCGGAAAAATTACCATTTTGCCCTAACTTTTCCATAAATTCCAATTTCGTCCCTAGGCTTGGAAAATAAAAATTGTGCAATTTACTCCCTATTCCAAGCCAAACCAAAACCCCATTACAAAATTTACAGCACATGTATTCATAAAAGTTCATCATTTTTCTTCAATTTCACAACTTTACATTTTAATCCCTAAATCATGTTTTCATCAAAAATCACTTTGTAAAAGTTGTTTTTCTATTAAAAACCTTTCATTTTCTACCATAAATTTCTAATTTTCAGCATATTCATCCATGACCCAAACTTCATACCTTGATAACTTTTCAAATTAATCCCCTAAATAGATAGATTAGACTATACCGGTTTACGGGCCAAGGAAACTTACCCAATTTGGCCATAAAAGTTTCTTCTCTCTCTCTCTTAGGGTTTCCATGTTTTTTGGGGAAGAAGATGATAAAATAAAATGATATTTATTTTTTAACATCTTTTAATTATTTAAATATTTTTACTTTCCAATTTAGTCCTTGCCTTTTTCCTAAATTTACATAGATGAGTCACCAAAATATCTACATACTTTTTATTAGTGGTCTAATTACCATATAAGGACCTTAAGTTTTGAATCCCATAACTATTTGATCCTTCTAACTACTAGAATTCAACTTTTGCATTTTATGCGATTTGGTCCTTCTCGTAATTAAGCACATAATCGATAAAATTTTCTTATTAAAATTTTCACATGACATTTGTAACACCCCAAACCCAGCTTGGACGTTATGGCTGAATCTGGCAATGTCACATTGAAGTGTTTTTCGTAAAGCAAGATATCATTTGCAAAGCCCAATCTAGATTATGCCCCTTTGTGTGATCTAAAGGGTGATTTAAAACTTACGTCGCCATCAAAAGTATTTACTTTAAAACGTAGTTAATTTTCAAAATCTCGTTTGTAGTGGAAGCTTTTTAAAACAGTTGCGTTCTAGCGTTGACTTGTAAAACGTTGTTTTCTTGCAGTAGCTCTTAAAACTATTTATGTAATCGTGGTATTTTTTAAAATCATTTATCTTTTTGAAAGCTCGCGTGTTTTTCTTATTGTTAGCCGTATTAAAGAGAAGAAAATATAAACACCCAAATTAAAATAAAATCCAGAGAGGCCTTATTACATAAAAATACCCAAATTAAACTACTTATAATTTAAAAGATAAATACGAAAGCGTAAGCTATTGTGTGGCCACCTTCGAGTCCCTCACAGCACCGATCTGCTTAAGGATTACCTGCACAGATAAACAGAAGGGTGAGTTTACGAAAACTCAGCGTGTAATCCCTTATTAACAATAGCCAAACATACAGTGAGCGAATACATTCTGAGCCTAAGCCCATATCAGTAACAGGGACAATATCAAGTATGGCCTTAACCCTTTACAGTAACAGTAGCAGTTTGGGCCTGAGCCCATTACAGAATCAGTACAGTATGCAATTGGAATATCCTACCCAATCCAGCCTCTACACACCACCTCCATACCAACCTTACACACCATGTAGAAATAAAATCGACCCACCCATCCCTACACACCAAGTAGCATCGGTGGCGGCACTAAAACAGTATTTCCAGCAGAGTTGCCAGTAATAAGCTTATAGCCTTTCAGTACACTTCCTCCAATATCATATATCCCACCCCATGCAATGCAACATAATATAAATATATATACAGTAAAAATGGCATGCTCAAACAGTCATACATCACATAGGGGTATAACAGTCATTTACCTCGTAAGGGTTTAACGGTCATTTCAACAAATTTGGCGTCTATATATACTTACCGACTCGTCAGTAGGTCCACAGTCGTCTCGAGCGACCCGTGTAAACTTGACAATTAAAGAGTGAAAATGGGCCCAATGGCCATAATGTGGCCCAATTGGGCCAGGCTCGTATGGCCCACATAGCCCAGAAATGGCCCTAGCCATGTGAATTACACAACCCTGCCCAATAATTTCCACATGTCTATGTGGTTTACCCGTGTGGGGCCCACACGGGCCATTTCGACCCAACATGGCCCAAAACGGCCTAGGCTCATGAAATCGCTCATGGTGGCCTCTATGGTCGAACACCCACGTTTCGGTGCATTGGGTTCACCACACAAGCAAGTGCACGCTCATGTGGGGACACTAGCCATATTTTCCGGCTTTTGCCGAATTACGATTAAGGCAATGAGACTACATACCTGATAGGATTCTAAGTTCACAACCCCTATTGAGATGAACTGCACCTACAACCAATGATCATTCATATCCAATGTTAGTCATGTTCGAAACCAATCCCATAGACAATCGACTTACATTCGTTGCTTACCTCACTACTCCCAACTACAAGATGTAACCTACGGCTCCGAAGAAAGTCCCTGAACATTATGATTAGTAACTGCCAATCCATCATTTGATAGAACTGAATGTTAGAAACTTAGAAAGTTAATAGACAACAGTACTTCAAATGTTTGAGGCAAAAACAAATTCCACTCTTACCAAAAGCTTAACACCCTAAAGCAATTCGTGTTGGGCAGAACCAATAGCTAGAGAAAAAGAAATCAGTAGGTGAGGACAGATTGATCTGAAGCAGTAAACAGGGGTAACGATAAGGAATATGAGAAGATAGGAGATGGTGCCCAAAAGGTGAAAACCAAAGGGAGAAAGAAGTATGAGATATTTTGCCTGGGAAGAAATTGAGAGATAAAGGGAGGCAGAAACGAAAGAAGGGAAGGGGAGAATATCCAGTCAAAGAACCTCAACCAAACGAAAGAGGGAGAAGATGGGGTAGACAGTCAAGAAAGGTCACCACACGAACAAGAAAACCGAGAGAGCACTTGTCCAAACCGAAAAAGTTAAGAAGAAAAGGGAGTGAGATTTCGGACAACAATGAGATGCAAAAGAGAAGGCTTGATGGTCTCAAGAGGAATGAGAGGTGGAGAAGGAAAACATTCGGTTAGTGAGAGGAGTGCAAAACTGACATTAACAAAAGAAAATAAAGGTATTACCTACCTCTCTTCACACTATTCGACCTCTAGAGAACAAAAAGAAAAGAACCCAAAAATGCCTACCAAAACCAAAATGGAATCCTCCAACTCACAAAAGCCGAATTTCCAAAGTGCGCAATGTTCCCAATCAGCACACTCCTCCCTCTCACCACACTTTCTTTGATTTTCTCCTAAAATCCCTTCTCATATCTCTCCTCAACTCCCTCCATTCAGCAGTGTTTTAGTAATCCTTTACTACCCACACGGCTAGTGTAGCAAAATAAAACACACCACTGCTCAAACTAGGATTTGAACCTCAAACCTCAAGTAACCATAGCACGCCACTTATCTCTTAGACCAGCAAGCCCTTTATCTTATGCTTTACCCATATATTTTTAAAAGCCTACTACCTAGAGACAATGCTTATTCCTTAAAAATAAAACATTTTGCACTTGCTCAGGCTTGAACCCAGGACTTCTTAGACACTTCCCATAACACTTAACCACTAAGATAAGCATGAATTTGTGTCACTTTCTTATACAACCAAACATTTATGTGCAGTCTCCTAACTATTCCCATGCTTAAAATCTAATACTTCTAGGCCCAAAATTCAGGGCATTACAACATTTCTATCATATTATGAACCATATAATAAAATAAAAATAAATTTTATTTTCGGCTTAGATTTGTGGTACCGAAACCACTGTTTCGATTTCACCGAAATTGGGCTGTTACAAGTATAGACTTGGATGTTGTAGAAAATCAATTGTGAATAAGCTCAATCTGTTTACTAGGGGAATTGAAGTAATGGGGTACTTTTCTAATAAAATCCCATTTTATCATAAGTTTTTTCCATGTTAAGATTTATGACCATAAAACCAAATTTACCTTTCAACTTCTTAAAAGAATGAAACCAAATTTACCTTTCAACTTCTTAAAAGAATGGACGATTTCTGGGACAATCATCGTTGTTCGAGATTTTTCAACCACGAATGAAACTTTCTTGGATCGGTGAGACTAACTTCTTTAAGAGTGGTTTGAGTCCAACAACCAGAATCTTAATGATAATTTTATAGGACATATTGCATAGATTAATTGGTCTAAACTATGATACAGTCATGGGATTATTATTCTTAAGAATAAGGTTGATAAGGGTAACGGTTATATCCTCAAGGATTTTTATCAAGTAAAATACCTACTCACCATACCATACACTTCATCTTTAATCATGTCCCAACACTTTTGGTAGAATAATGCGTGCATCCCATTCTTACCTAGAGTTTTGAAGAGTTTGAAACATAATACGACTCTCGTAATCTCATCAACTATCACTTGGCTATACATAAATAGACAATCAACCTTGCCTAAGGTAGTGAAAGTGAGAGCAAGGACAATGAAGTAGGGGAAGTTGATCTTAACATCACCATCATAAAGGAGGGAAAATAGCTCATTAAGGGATGATGAATGCATACGCTAATCATTAAGTTCTTTGGGACAACTATGCAACTCAAAAGGAGATATGGAGATCATAGATCTAGGACATCACTACTTTATTATGAAGCTGAAAATAAAGGATCATGAGTTTGTTATAGATGAAGGATCGTGGTTCATTGGCAGTGGATTTTTAAATTTGAGGAAATGGGTTCAAAACTTTCCTTGCATTAGAGGCATTACTAAAATTGATCGCTATTTGAATTAGATTATGGGAATTACCAATTGAGTACTATGATCCTAGCATCCTCTATAAAATCGGTAAAAGGTTGAAGGGATTATTGAAAATTGATAACCTCATTATGAAAAGTGAGAAAGGAAAGTTTGCCCGATTGTGTACTCATTAACTTGTCAAACCCAACATTCCTAAATTAACCACCACCAACATTCCTAAATATCAACAAAAAATGAATTTTAAGAAAGTAAGAAGAAAAAGAAGAAGAAGAGAAAGAGTAGATTTGAATTTTTTTTTTTAAACAAAGACTCAGATTCAAAAATCACAACTTTAACCTAACCCATATTCCCCTACTTCAATTTAGGGTGCCTTTGGATAGGCAATGAAATTAGCTTCGATAAGATTAAAAACATTGGTGGCATGAGATTAAGTATTATAACAGTGAGATTAAACTCAATGGTTGAATATGTGTTTGGATTCAAATAAAGGTGATATAAGAATAAAAACTGATTGTTAAGGACATTAAACTAAAATTCATATATAATAGAAATTTTAAATTATATCATTTTAACAAATTATTAAAAATTTGTTCATTTATAATTTATTAATGAAATAATAATATGTATCATAATATTTTTGAATTTTTATTAATGATGTAATTATTTATTTAAATAATATTTTACATCAATCCAAGTGTGTAGGTTATTAGTTATAAGTATTTTTAATAATATTTAACATATAAAATGTTAACAATTTCATGTATTTGTATAAATACTTTAATTAATGTGAAGATATGAAGTTTATAAAATATATTAGAGATAAAAAGAAGTTTTTATCAACAAATAGGTTAACATTTAGGGATAAAAAAGGAAAAAAAATATTTTTGTAAGCATAAACACTAGTTACAGAATTGGTGCTGAACTCTCCAATAAAAAAATTCTCGTTAGTTGGTAGATCCCACCTCAATAAAGGTGATTCAAAGGGAACTAATTGGAGTGTCAGTTCAGTTTATTCCAAATTTTACACTATAAATTTGATAAGTCGTAATTTATACATATTTTATCCCACGCTTAAGCACATTTTTGGATGAATTTATAATTAAATTTGTGGAATTTGGTGCTCCTAATCCATTAATTTTTAGTTAGTTTATTTTTATTATTTTTATATTCTGATTTAATTTTTGGTTTTAAGTTGTAATAAGGCCGCTATTTAAATTTCTTTTTTCGCTATGATTTTATTTTCTGATTATATTTATACTATGTCGAAACTGCTAGTGTTAGGCTGCGCGGGTTTTCAAAATTAATAAACGTTTCCAAGACTCAACAAGCACAACAAATGGATAGCCTAAAGATTGATAAACCGGCCTTTCATTCAACCACTGTTTTTACAAAGACCACCACAATCACTTAAACCAACGAATGCATACTAAGTCGTAAGTCCATGTGACACGTTAGAACTGGCCATAACGTCTGGGCTGAGATTTGGGTGTTACATTTAGTGGTATCAGAGCTAAGTTGAAACAACTCGGCTGTGGAACGGGTCTAAAAACAGGAGTTTGTAAAGAAACACTGAATAAAGGTTTTCAAAAATCATTTTTTTTGGAACTTGATTATAAATTGTTTTCGAGAATGTTTCCAATATTTTCTCTTTACAAATAGATGATTTTAAAGATTAAAATCGGTTTTCTAAAATTAGGTTTTTTTAGAAGGTGGCACACCGAATCTCCGGCCCAAGTCTGTAAGTTTTCTGAGCCTTTCTGATTGTTTCTGAAATATATGTTATATGCTTGTACAAAACCTTATCATGGTACTTTAGTTAGGGTAACACTAGAACTATAGAAACTCTGATAAGTAGACTGAGACTGTAGCTAGGCTACCGCAAAAGGAAACAAACTCAAACTCTGAATTATTGTTATTCATAAGACATCTGTAATAAACACTGAAATATTAAACTGATTCATAAAATTTTTAATTAGATAATACGAAATGAGTACACAAGCAGCTCGTGGAAGAGGCCGTGGACGTGGTCGAGGTAATGCTCAGGCTGAATTTTTGTCTTCAGGACATGTGCCGGCAGCAGATGCACCGGTACCACCGGTAACAGAGGTAGAGTCTCATGATCGAGGTGCCGGGGACGATGCTCTATCCCAGGCAATGCTCCGAGTTTTGGAAAGGGTTGCTGGGGCAAGTACGAGAAACGAAATTCGGGGGTCTATTTTTGAGTGGCTCCGGGCCAATGGAGCAAAGATATTTAGGGGTGTATCTCGTGTAGCTTCGAATGTGGCTGAGTATTGGTTAGAAGCCACAGAGCGGAGTATGGATGATCTGGACTACTCTGTGGAGTAGAAGCTGAAGGGAGCCATATCGTTACTAAGGGATGAGGCTTATCAGTGGTGGCTACCGGTGAGAGATGGAACTCCTGCTGACAGTGTGACTTGGGAGCTGTTTAAGACAACCTTCAAAGGAAAGTATGTTGGGGCTAGTTACGTGGACGCTCGCCGGAAAGAATTTCTGAACCTGGTCCAAGGGAGTAAGTCAGTGGCTGAGTATGAGTTTGAGTTTTTGAGGTTAAGCCAGTATGCTTCTAGGATTGTCGCTACAGAGTATGAGCGTAGCGTACGCTTCGAGGATGGTTTGAAAGATGAACTTAGGGTGCTGATTGCTCCGCAGAGGGAGCGTAACTTCGCTACTTTAGTGGAGAAAGCTAAGATAGCTGAGGAAGTGAAACATACAGAAAGACAGAATCGTGAGAAAGATCCGAACCATTTTAGGAGAGATTCAAGACTTTCAGGTGGTATGAACAGGAATGTTAAGAGAGCAAGGGTAATGGAGCCAGTTCGAGCAGTACCGATGAATGCTGTTAGATCGCAGGGTTGTAGGAATTATGGGAAGATGCATATGGGTGAGTGTCAGAAACGTTCTGGTGCTTGTTTTCGATGCGGATCTATGGAGCATAGGGTTAAGGATTGTCCCTAGGAACCAGATCAGGTTCAAGTTTTAGAGCAGAGGGTCACTCAACCAGTGAGGGGTGGACCACAGTTTCCGAGAGGACGTGGGCAAGGCAGTGGTGGTAATAGAAATGGTCAAGGAAGAGGAGCGCCTGGCAAGGGTACTGGATTTGCTGAGGCTCGTCAGCCGGCATTGGTGTATGCAGCTCATTGCCGAGAGGAGAGCGATGCACCTGACGTCATAACTGGTACATTTCTGATTTCCAGTATGCCATACACTGCGTTGATAGATGTTGGATCTACCCATTCATATGTTGTATGTGCTATATCTGGGTCGCTGGGTGTGCGCTCTGAGGAGACCGTGAGTGGGGTATTTGTACTAAGTCCTTTGGGTCACTCGGTTAGGGTAGATAAACTGTATAGAGATGTGCCTATAGAAACTCAAGGAAAAGTTTTCTCTGGAGATCTGATGGAGCTACCTTTCGGAGAATTCGATCTCATTTTGGGAATGGATTCGCTTGTTAAGCATAGGGCTACTCTGGATTGTGCTGCTAAGTGAATAATGTTAAAGACCACAAAGGATAAGGAGGTTTTAGTGATAGGCGAGCATAGGGATTATCTGTCTAATGTGGTGTCGGCATTGAGAGCCGAGAAGTGGATCCAAAAGGGATGTGAGGCTTATTTGGCATTTGTAAGCCAATCGAAACTGAGGATCTGACAGTGGATAAAATTAGAACCGTCAAGGATTTTCAAGATGTTTTTCTAGAGGAGCTTTCGGGTTTGCCCCCGAACCGAGAGGTTGAGTTTGGAATCGACTTGTTGCCTTGAACGGCACCGGTGTCCATTGCACCTTATAGGATGGCACTGAAGGAGTTGGTAGAGCTGAAAGCCCAAATTCAAGAGTTATTGGATAGAGGCTTCATTAGACCAAGTATGTCTCCGTGGGGAGCACCAGTGTTGTTCGTAAAGAAGAAAGATGGGTCAATGCAGATGTACATTGATTATCGGCAGTTGAACAAACTGACGATTAAGAACAAGTACCCACTGCCGAGAATCAATGATTTATTCGACCAACTTAGAGGAGCTTCAGTATTTTCCAAGATTTACCTTCGATCTGGGTATCATCAGTTGAGGGTTAAGAAGGTGGATATTCACAAGACGACACTCAGAACTCGGTATGGTCACTATGAGTTCTTGGTTTTGCCATTTGGGTTGACGAACGCACCTGCGACATTTATGGATCTGATGAATCGAGTGTTCCAGCCATACTTGGATCGATTCATGGTCGTCTTTATTGACGATATTCTAGTTTATTTTGAAACCGAGGAGAAACATGATGAGCACCTTCGTATTGTGCTGCAAGTGCTGAGGGAGAAGGAGCTTTATGCGAAATTCAGTAAGTGCGAGTTCTGGTTGAGAGAGGTAACTTTCTTGGGGCATGTTGTCTCTACTGAAGGGATCAAGGTAGACCTTCGAAAGATTGAAGCGATTCTGGAATGGAAGCCACCGAGGTCAGTGTCGAAATTTGAAGTTTTCTGGGTTTAGCTAGGTACTATAGAAGGTTTGTGGAAGGATTTTCTGTGATGGCAGCGCCTTTGACAAAGCTTATAAGGAAGGGGGTACCGTTTGTTTGGACTGAGAAACAATATGAATCTTTTGAGAAGCTGAAGAAAGTTCTGACCGAGGCACCTGTACTGATTTAGCCGGAGTCTAGAAAAGATTTTACCATATGCAGTGATGCATGACATGTAGGGTTAGGCTGTATGCTGATGCAAGAGGGTAAAGTGGTTGCTTATGCATCGCGACAGCTTAAACCACATGAAGTTAACTATCCTACTCATGATCTGGAGTTGGCAGCGGTAATCTTTGCGCTTAATATTTGGAGACATTACCTGTACGGAGAAAGGTGTATTATATACACAGATCATAAGAGAGTCTTAAGTACTTGCTGACTCAGAAGGAGCTGAACCTTAGGCAGTGGAGATGGATAAAGTTGCTTAAGGATTATGACTGCGCGATTGAGTATCACCTTGGCAAAGCTAATGTGGTGGCTAATGCCCTAAGTCATAGAACTGTATCTGATCTGAGAGCCATGTGTGCTCGTTTGAGTCTGTATGACGACGGTATTCTGTTAGCAGAGCTGCAAGTTAGGCCGACCTGGATGGATGAGATTAAGGAAAAACAGTCGAAGGATGAGTCCCTGGTTTCTCGATTCCGGCAGGTTAAGAATAGGGGTACTTCTGAGTTCAAACTGAACAGTGAGGGAGTTCTGTGTTACCGAGGTAGAGCTTGTATTCCGAAGGACTCTAACTTGAGGCAAGCAATTCTGAAAGAAGCTCATGGAGTTCTGTGTGCTATGCATCCTGGAGGGAGTAAAATGTATCGCGATTGAAAGGTGTTGTATTGGTGGCCTGGATTGAAGTGAGAGGTAATGGAAGTTGTGGGAAAATGTCTGACTTGTCAGGAAGTGAAAGTTGAACATCAATTACCTTCCAGAATTTTACAGCCAGTGAAAGTACCACTTTGGAAATGGGAGAGGGTAACCATGGATTTTGTGAGTGGGTTACCCTTGACACTGTCGAAGAAGGACTCGATTTGCCCTTGACACTGTCGAAGAAGGACTCGATTTGGGTAATTGTAGATAGGTTAACCAAATCTACTCATTTCATACCTGTCCGCACTGATTATTCACTTCAGAAGTTAGCCAAATTGTATGTGGCAGAAATAGTGCGACTTCACAGAGTGCCAGTGTCGATTATTTCTGATCGAGATCCTAGATTCACATCTTGGTTTTGGTAAAAGTTGCATGAGGCATTGGGTACGCGGTTGAACTTTAGTATAGCCTTTTATCCTCAGACTGATGGTCAGTCGGAAAGGGTTATTCAGATTCTGGAAGACATGTTGAGGGGATGCGTTATCGACTTTCGAGGCAGTTAGGAGGATTACTTACCATTGGTAGAGTTTGCATACAACAACAGTTATCAGGCAAGTATTCGAATGGCTCCTTATGAGGTACTGTATGGGCGAAGATGTCGTACACCTAGTTGTTGGACCGAGTTGGGTGAACCACAGTTTCTTGGACCTGAGTCGGTGGCAGATACTAAGGATAAGGTCAAGTTGATTAGAGACCGGTTGAAGGAAGCATCTGATAGACAAAAGTCATATGCAGATTTGAAGCACAAGAAAATTGAGTACTCTGTGGGTGATATGGTCTTCTTGAAGGTTTCGCCTTGGAAGAAAATATTAAGGTTTGGGAGGAAAGGCAAGTTAAGTTCGTGATTCATTGGGCCTTATCGGATTCTTAAGCGAGTGGGTTCAGTGGCTTATCAGTTGGACTCCAGAGTTGAATAGGATTCATGATGTCTTTCACGTCTCTATGTTAAGGCGGTATTGTTCTGACCCTACTCATGTTGTGCCGGTTGCAGAGATCGAGGTCCAAACAGAGTTGACTTTTGAGGAAGAGCCTGTGCAGATTTTGGATTGAGATGTTAAGATTTTGAGGAGGAAATTAGTTTCCACTAATAAAGGTGTTGTGGCGTAATCATGGCAGAGAGGAAGCTACTTGGGAGCCAGAGGTGGCGATGCGTCAACAATATCCTCATCAATTTGATTCAGGTAAAATTTTGAGGACGAAATTTCTTTAAGGAAGGTAGAGTTTTAACGCCCCAATTTTTAGGTTTTCTGTGTTTCTGTGATTTTTAAAATTTTTGTATGTTCTGGTTGGTTAAAATATATATTTTAGTGGGCATTTGGAAGGCCCAAACTTAAGTTAAATCCATGGTAGTCTTCGGGCTTTTAAGAGTAAAGGGGTAAAAGATTACACAAAAAGGAGTGTGGTGTAGTGGCAAGGTGGCGCCACTTAGCGGACAAGGAAGTGACGCCATAGAGGAAGCAAGGGGTCCAAGGTTCAAATCTTGGCTCTTGCAATATATTTTGGTTTTTCTTTTCAATAAATCTAGAAGCAAGTAGGTGCACTTTAAAGTTTAATGTGTTAGATTTATGACACAAATGAGTTGATGGCCTAGTGGTTTTGGCGTGAGTTGGCATGTGAGAGGACTTTGGTTCGAATCCCTTGGCACGTAAAGGTTGATTATTTTGCTATGTTGGGATGGTAAGAGTTGGTGTTGGTTTTAAACTTTGGTGATAGAGGGATCCCACATCGAGAAGCTAACATAAGAGTAGATGGAGAGCTGACTTTAAATAGAGAAAACCATGTGGAGAGTAGGCATACCCTTCTTGGCTGATCCCTTTCGCTTTGTGACGTGTTCGTTTGGGTTGGGCGTCAGCTAAGAGTGTTTGGAGCGCGGATTAACTGCAATCTCCTAACAGGTGTGTATATCTCATTACTCTAATAGTAGGACGGCTATTTCGGGCCACGATGGGCTGAAATGGGCCATGTGGTCCCAATGGGCCCGTAGGCCCAAGTGGATAAGTTGTAGAATTACCGAAATACCCCTATAAGGTAGAATTATTGAAATACCCCTATAGGATAGAATTATCGAAATGCCCTTGTAAGGTAGAAATACCGAAATACCCCTTTAGGGTAGAATTACCGAGATACCCTTGTAGGGTAAAATTACCATTTTGCCCCTAGGGTGTTAAATGACTATTTTGCCCCTCGTGCATAAATGACTAACTTGTGTGATGATTGGGTTAGTTGACGCGGATTTATGTTAGTTATCGTTAATTTGTAAGTCTAATATGTTAGTGATCGATTGTAGGATTATCGCGTGGGAGATATTGTCATCATCGTCATCAACCAGGTTTGTAAACGAAACCCTCCCTTAGACTGAATCGGTAAAAGCCGAAATACCAAAACGTTGGTATTTTGTGAACTTGCGAGCGTCCGAGCGTTCGTGAGACAGTTATTAATGAATATGGTGCATTTGGATGATTAGAGTGCAAAGTGTGCATTTTCGTGCACAACGGTATTTTTGGGCTCAATGCGCCGAAAACGGCCAATGGGCCAACGGGCCCAGTTTGGTAAAAATACGAGGTAAATACTTCTGATTACTTGGTAAACATTAGAATGAGCATGAAACCTTAGCAATAGGTAATAATTATTGAAATACCCTTATGCATGTAAAATTACGATTTTACCCCTAAGGTTATTTTTTTCTGAAAAGCATGATGTTCTGTTTCTGTATACGTATGCCATGACATATTATTTCTGTTGCATGGGACATGGGTTTATATTGATGGAGGAAGCGTTCTGGTAGCCTCGCTGCAATCTGGTGGCCTCGCCACATATATCTGTTATGGTGACTTCGTCACAATATCTGGTAGCCTTGCTGCAATCTGGTGGCTTCGCCACATATATATATCTGTTCTGGTGGCCTAGCCACAATATCTATATCTGGTGACTTCGTCACAATATCTGGCAGCCTCGCTGCAATTTCTGTGGTGTGTAGCGGATGGGTGGGTCGAGTAGTCTCCCCACATGGTGTAAGCCTGGTACGGGGGTGTTATGGATGGCTCTGGGTTGGGATTTCTGCATTCATGATATATTTGTTCTGTATCTGCTATGGGCCTATGGGTTTTATTCTGATATCTATACTGGGCCAAGGCCAGATAAGTCTGACTCTGAGGTTTGATCTGTTTTGGGCTATGGTTGGGTTATGTTACACATTGAGTTTACTGAACTCACCCTTTATTTTCATCTCTGCAGGAAATCCCCAACCATAGTGGGCTTGGAGCCGTGAGGAATTCGGAGTGGCCACATCATCTACAAAGTTGGTTTTCTAAGTTAGTTTATTTTTATTATTTTATATTCTGATTTAGCTTGGGTTTTAAGTTGTAATAAGGCCGCTATTTAAATTTCTTTTTCCGCTATGGTTTTATTTACTTATTATTTTATACTATGTCGAAACTGCTAGTGTTAGGCTGCGCGGGTTTTCAAAATTAATAAACGTTTCCAAGACTCAACAAGCACAACAAATGGATAGCCTAAAGATTGATAAATCGACTTTTCATTCAACCGCTATTTTTACAAAGACCACCCCAATCACTTAAACCAACGAATGCATACTAAGTCGTAAGTCCATGTGACACGTCAGATCTAGCCATAATGTCTGGGCAGGGTTTGGGGTGTTACAATATAAACACCCTAGGAGGTATCTAGAAAACACACACGGAGTAGGAGGCAAGGATTTACTCGAACAAAGCTGATTGATCCATCTCAGAAGTCGGATTCTCCTTCAAGACTGAAGATCTCCCTTCAATTTTCTTTGGAGGTTTTTGGGTTTTCGTTATGTTTTATTATCATTATTCTTCTGAGATGTTTTCTTTTAAATATATGAACTAAATCCCCTAAATACCTAAGGGGGATGAAACCTAAGACGGATCTTGTTATTATTATCTGAATTATATGATAAATACTTGATTTGTTCTTAATAAATGTTCTTAATTCTTGCTTTAATATTCCAGGATACTGATTCAAGTATTGATGTGCTTATTTAGAGGACCAAAAGTCCCTGTCTAAGAGTAGATCTAGCATAATTAAATGGAGTTGATTGCACCCCTAGACATAGAGCGACATAAATCTGCCAGATTAGGGTCAAACCTAATAAGGGAATCCATAGATCGAGTTAATGCAACACTAGGGGTTTTAATTAGAAAAATATTTCAATTAATCAACCTAGGGTTAGACGTTGTTAGTCTCGAGAGAGATAATAATATAAATTAGGGATTTCTACAGATCAAGTCAAGTGAATAAATCGTCTAGTTTAGAGTCAAGTAACAAGTGAAGTCTAGGTGGAATTTCCCTTGGGTATTGTCTAAATCAATCAGTTTTCCCAAAAGTATTTCCCCAATTTACTTCTTGTGCATTCTTAGTTTAGTTAATTAGTTTAGATGAAACAAATCCTCTTATTTTTAGGCTAGATAATAAAAAGAAAGTTAATACTAGTACTTTTAGTTCCTGTGGGTTCGACATTCCGGTCTTGCTATAAACTATACTTCTGTTTGATTGGTGCGCTTGCCTTTATTGTGATAATAGTTAGTTTTCAGGTACGATCAATCATAAATATAAAACTTATCACGCATACATCAAGTTTTTGGCGCCGTTGCTGGGGAACTAAGATATTAGGAACACTTAATTTTTATTACTTTAGTCATTTATTTTATTGCAATTTAAATTTTATTTTTGTTTATTTTACTAAATTTTCTTTTATTTACTTCTAGAAGGTTTTTACAATTTATGACTAAAAGAAACCCGTAGGACTATTACTTTTTGATAGTGAAATCAAAAGCACAGCTTGCAGAAACTGAAGAGAGATAAAGCGAAGCCTACGTTACATAGAGGAAGGGTAAGAGGACGATATCCATAATACAACCCAAGAGATGGCTGAAAATCAAAATAATCAGCTTCCTCCTGTGGCTGCTGAAGATCCAAAAAATCAGAATCCTGCTCCTCGTACTATGTATGATTATGCTAAACCTAATTTAACAGGAACTGAATCGAGTATAGTTAGACCTGCTGTTGCTGTAAATAATTTTGAACTGAAACCTAACACGATTCAAATGATACAACAGTTTGTTCAATTTGATGGTTTGTAAGACAAGGATCTAAACGCTCATTTGGCGAATTTTCTGGAGTTTTGCGACACTTTTAAATCAATGGCATTTTTGATGATGCAATTCGCCTTCGGTTGTTTCCCTTTTCATTGAGAAATAAGGCTAAACAATGGTTGAACTCGTTACCACGAGGACCGATCACCACTTGGGAACAAATGATCGAAAAATTTTTGCTTCGATACTTTCCGCCGGCTAAAACGGCTAAATTAAGGAATGATATTTCTTCTTTTGTGCAGATGAATTTAGAAACACTCTATGATGCCTGGGAGAGATACAAGGGTCTATTGAGAAGGTGCCCTCACCATGGGTTACCGCTTTGGCTACAAGTTCAAACTTCTCACAACAGCCTGAATCCTTCAACTAGACAGATGATTGACACAGCTACTGGTGGAACTATCAATAATAAGATACATGAAGAGGCTTATGAATTTATAGAAGAGATGTCACTGAATAATTGTCACTGGCAAGTCATGAGGACAAAATCAACGAGAGCAGCCGGCGTTTTTAATGTCGATCCAGTCACTATGCTCTCTAATCAGGTAGAACTTTTGAATAGAAAAATTGATGGTTTACTTGGCTCTTCACAGGTTCACCCAGTAATGTAATGCGATGCAAGTGAAGGTGGAACAAGCAATTCAGGATACCCACCCTATGACCACAACATGGAAAACGAGCAATTAAATTATATGGGTAATAATCCTCGACCTCAAAATAACCCTTATAGTAACACTTACAAAGCAGGTTGGAGGAACCACCCAAATTTCTCATGGGGAGGCCAAGGGAATCAGAGACCACCACCCCCTCTAGGCTTCCAACAACCACCTTACCAGCAGGAAAAGAAACCGGACCTTGAAAAGATGCTAACAAAATTTATCTCGATGTCAGAAACTCATTTTTAGAATCCCGAGATAGCACTTAAGAATCAACAAGCATCGATCCAAGGGCTCGAAACCCAGATAGGCCAACTTGTCAAATTGATCTCTGAACGACCACATGGTAGCTTGTAACACCCCGAACCCGAGACCGACACCGGAGTCGAACACGAGATGTTAACAGACTTTAAACCCTTTATAAAAATATTTCTCAGACACTGCCAATCTGCGTACTAGTCGCTTTAAAAATCATATCTTGAGTTTCACAACTCGAAAATCAGTTTCGTGATTTTTCCCTGAAACTAGACTCATATGCCCATCTACATATTTTTTTCTAGAATTTTTGGTCAGGCCAATTAGTACAGTTTATTAGTCAAAGTCTCCCATGTTACAGGGATCGACTACACTGACCTTTGCGCATTTCGACCTGGATATCTCTCTGCACAGAGCTTCAATACTGATGCCGTTTGTTTCTATAGAAACTAAACTCAGAGAGGAATCTATCCATATATGATATGACTCCTAATTGTCTCTGGTTAATTTATAATGAATTTCCAAAGTCAGAACAGGGAATCCAGAAACCGTTCTGGCCCTGTCTCACGAGAACCTGAATATCTCTTAACATACTGTCCATATGATCTTTTTGTTGCTTCTATATGAAAATAGACTCATCAAGATTCGAATACATAATTTATTAATCAATTTATTCCACTCCTACTATTTTTAGTGATTTTTCAATCTCACGTCACTGCTGCTGCCAGCATCAATTACGGAAGCAACTATGCCCATTTCGTGATTTCTCCTTGATCTAACTAGTAATTCGTCATACATATCACAAATTATGATCATGACTAGCCATGCCAAAGGCTAATCATTGTCAAACATCCCCCTACTACACTATTGCCATATCATGAATTTTAACACCAAAATAATCAACCATGACATATGGCATAAAAAGGTCGAATTATCAAGATTTACGACCTAACGTTATGAAACCAAACCCAACCGAACATTTATGCCATTTTCGCATGGCTAAAAGTTTACATACCAAAGTTCAAACACAACATAATAGCCTATACATGCCGAAATGTTCTCCTAAGCCGACTAAGAAGAAAGTACCAAAACTTGCTAGCCGGTGTGATGACTTCGACGACGGCACGATCACGCAAAAAGAGACGAGTCCAAGAAACCTAGAATAGGTGACAAGCAAACACCGAATGAGTATATAACTCAGTAAGCCATAAGCATTCCACAACCATCCATTAATAAAATTATCACAACAGGAAACAATGAAATGAGGTTAAGTACTCCATCCATACCAAACTATACCATAGTTCCTTAAACCCTATGGTTCAATCTCATACCAAGTCCTACATTGGCCTTTCATACATCATTTTATTTTCGTTATAATCATACAATTAAACGAACTTTCACCTATTCCACAATGAACCTTATGTACGTGACTTCAACTATAATCGTCACATAGGTTCAAAACTTACCAAGCTCAACTCCAAATATAAACATAGCGCCTATTAGCCATGAACTCAAGGTACTTACCTTTTCCGCTGTCCAAAATTGACTCGGTAAAGTCGCACCCTTCATGTAAATAATTTATACAAAATATATATTGGGTTCGCACACATAGTGCTTAATAATCAACCGCGCACACTTAGTGCCATGCATTTCAAGTTCGCACACTTACCTTTTCCGCTGTCCAAAATCGACTCGGTAAGGTCGCACCCTTAATGTAAATAATTTATAGAAAATATATATTGGGTTCGCACACATAGTGCTTAATAATCAACCACGCACACTTAGTGCCATGTACTTTAAACTCGCACACTTAGTGCTGTACAATTTAAACCCGCACACTTAGTGCCAATCTCATGACCGTGAACACTTATTGCCCGCACACTTAGTGCCGAAAACCAGCCACTCAATAGGCTTCACTTCCTTTTTACATTCGACAAATTTCATCTCTACTTACATATACATTTGTATACATTTCATCTCATTAAACACAATGGTATAGGTATTACGATCCTTTAAATCAATACCAAAGATATGCTTAATGACTTACTTGTGTTGGGTAAGATGGTTCCAACTCGGCTACTCGATGATCTTTTCTTTGCCTTTGCTCGATTCTCCTCCTTTAACTCCTTGAGCTTAATCAATAAATCAACTAGTTTAACCGCCTTGCTAAATATTTACAATCCAATGACACATGCATATGTATGTTAGTATATTCGGCAATCACCCTTACTAATCACCCACTTGATCAATTATGGAGAATCAAAGTTAATATCACAATGTGTACCCTATATGGCCCATTATACATAATCAAATTTAACATCATCTATATATTTACTCATATGGCCGAATATACCTAATCATACATACACCTAAGCAAAAATAATTTCTAAAATCTTTATATCATTTATACACTAGTAAAGCATCCTCTCCCTTTCCATCAATTTAGCACATGCGTTACTCATTAACCTACAAAAATTATATTCGGCCTTAGCACACAACTTGCTAGCCGATTCTTCCCCATCTAGCAACCAATGCACATATGTGCTCACTCAAAAATGTTAAAAAAAAGAGATTCAAGAATCATCAATCCACCATCACATGCATCATTAACAAGCTTCATATTTAGCATGCAATGGCATTAACACAAACTCCACCTAGGCCGAATCTTAACTCATCTTCATGCCTCATCACCACAACATCAAACATCAAAATACCAACCAAGAATGTAACATGCATGGCCGAATATCATCTCCATCATTTAACAAAGTTTGAACCATGGCTAGGTAGATTTCAAACTTACAACTTAAAATATACATGAATCTCAAAGAATAATATCAAACATACCTCAATCTAGTTACATGCATGGCCAAACTTCCTCCTAATTCTCTTCCAAACCAAACATGAAGCAAGAAATCCTTCCTCCTCCCTTAGAATTTTCGGTCAAAAGAGGATGAAAAAGGATGAACAAGTTTTTCTTTTCCTTTCTTTAGCTCACGGCAATGGGGGGGGGGAACAACCACTCATTTTTTTGTTTTTCCTTTCTTTATTACCCATACTCCTTATTTTATTTTTTTCCTACATACCTCACTAGGCCAACATGTTCCCAACATGTTTCCACCCATAGCATGGCCAACCACTAGCTCAAATTTTGGGTAATTTGACATGCAAACCCATCATTTTCACAACATGCATTAATAGACCATTTTAAATTAGCCTATCATATTTTCACCATGTCTCATATCGATCCCTATTTAATAATTTCTCATACAATTGGCAAAATTGGAGAATGAAACTTCCACATACTCATGTACACACATAATAAGCATAGAATATGGAAATTAATTATTTTTATGACTCGGTTTTGTGGTCCCGAAACCACTTCCCGACTAGGGTCAATTTTGGGCTGTTACAACTCTCCCCCACTTAAGAAATTTTCGTCCCCGAAAATCTTACCGGTAAATAGGTTTGGGTATCGTTCTTTCATCAAGCTCTCGGTTTCCCAAGTAGCTTCCTCGATCCCATGTTTGAGCCATAACACCTTCACTAACGGAACCCTTTTGTTTCGCAACTCCTTCACTTCACGAGCTAGGATACGTATCGGTTCTTCTTCATAACTCATATCGGCTTGAATTTCAACCTCTGATGGGCTAATTATATGCGATGGATCAGATCGATAGCGTCAAAGCATCGAAACATGAAAGACGTCGTGAATCTTTTCAAGCTCAGGGGGCAAAATCAATCTATACGCAACCGGACCAACTCGTTCGGAGATTTCGTACGGCCCAATGAATCTCGGGCTCAACTTGCCCTTACGGCCAAACCTGAGTACCTTTTTCCAAGGCGAAACTTTAAGGAACACTTTATCTCCCACCTGATATTCAATTCCTTTCGTTTCAAGTCCGCATACGATTTCTGACGATCTGTGGCTGCCTTCAGACTTTCACGGATTACCTTTACTTTCTGTTCGGCATCTTTAATCAAATCATCTCCGAAAATTTTACTTTCACCGAGCTCGGTCCAAAACAATGGTGTACGGCATTTACGACCGTACAAAGCCTCGTAAGGTGCCATCTTAATACTTGATTGAAAACTATTGTTGTAAGCGAATTCAATCAAAGGTACATACCGTTCCCATGAACCACTAAACTCAATGATGCAGCATCTCAGCATATCCTCGAGTATCTGAATTATCCGCTCAGATTGACCATCGGTTTGGGGATGAAAAGCGGTGCTAAAATGCAGCTTGGTACCCAAAGCTTCTTGCAATTTCTTCCAAAATCGCGAGGTGAATCTCGGATCTCTATCCGACACGATAGAAATAGGTACTCCATGTAATCTCACAATCTGAGAAACATACAATTCGGCTAGTTTATCCAATGAAAAATCCGTACGCACGGGGATAAAGTGAGCCGACTTAGTCAGTCTATCAACAACAACCCAAATCGCTTCCTTCTTACTTGTTGAATATGGTAGTCCGGACACAAAGTCCATTGTGACTCGATCCCATTTCCACTCGGGTATCATGATCGGCTGAAGTAATCCTGAAGGCACTTGATGTTCCGCTTTCACTTGTTGACATATTAAACATCTCGAAACAAAGTCGGAGATGTCCCGTTTCATACCATGCCACCAAAACCGTCGTTTCAAATCGTTGTACATTTTCGTACTCCCCGGGTGAATTGACATTCGGCTACAATGAGCTTCGTTCAGAGTCATCGAAATGAGTTCTGAATTTCTTGGAACACACAACCGACTTCTGAACCTCAAACAATCGTCATCATCAATTGAAATTCGGATTCCATATTCGGAATACATTCAGCCCGTTTTGCAACCAATTCATCGTCGACTTTTTGAGCTTCACGAATTTGATGAATCAATGATGGTTTGGCCTTTAATTCAGCTACTAACACATTGTCGGGTAGAACAGACAAGTGCACATTCATCGCTCGTAAAGCAAATAGCGATTTCCGGCTTAAGGCGTCCGCAACCACATTAGCCTTTCCCGGGTGGTAATCAATGACAAGCTCGTAATCTTTCAACAACTCAAGCCAACGTCTTTGTCGCAGATTTAAGTCTCTTTGAGTCATCAAATATTTGAGACTTTTGTGATCCGAAAATACATGACACTTTTCGCCAAACAAGTAATGTCGCTATATTTTCAAACGAACACGATGGCGGCTAGTTCGAGATCATGGGTTGGATAATTTCTCTCGTGTGGCTTCAATTGTCTCGACGCATAGGCCACAACTCGGCCTTCTTGCATCAATACGCAACCCAACCCGAGTAGGGATGCGTCACTATAAATGACAAACTCTTTGCCTGATTCGGGTTGCACTAAAATTGGAGCTTCAGTCAAATGAGTTTTCAGTTGATCGAAGCCTTTCTGACATTTCTCCGTCCATTCGAACTTAGCATCCTTTTGAAGTAGCTTCGTCATTGGTGTGGCTATCATCGAGAAACCTTTGACAAATCGTCGGTAATAACCGGCGAGTCCCAAAAAGCTCCGAACCTCAGTAATATTTCTCGGAGGTTTCCAGTTAAGTATGGCTGAGATTTTGTTCGGGTCAACTCGAATACCCGATGCGGATACCACATGACCCAAGAAGCTAACCTCTCTTAACCAGAACTCACACTTACTGAACTTAGCATATAACTTCTTATCCCGCAAAACTTGCAACACTAATCTCAAGTGTTCAGCATGTTCGATCTCATCTCTTGAATAGACCAAGATTCATCAATGAACACAACTACGAACCGATCCAAATATGGTCTGAAGATCCGATTCATCAAATCCATAAATACCGCAGGGGCATTAGTGAGCCCAAACGGCATCACTAAGAACTCGTAGTGACCGTACCTCGTTCTGAAAGCAGTTTTGGGTATGTCCGAATCTCGAATTCGCAACTGATAATAGCCCGATCTCAAATCTATTTTTGAGAACACTGAGGCTCCCTTCAGTTGGTCGAACAAATCATCGATGCGCGGCAACGGATATTTGTTCTTTATCGTCACTTTATTCAGTTGACGATAGTCAATGCACAACCTCATGGTTCCGTCCTTCTTTTTCACGAACAATACTGGTGCACCCAAGGTGAGAAACTTGGTCGAGCAAAACCTCTATCCGTCAATTCTTGCAACTGAGATTTTAACTCTTTTAACTCGGTTGGTGCCATACGATACGGAGCTATCGAAATCGGCGTAGTCCCAGGTACAAGCTCAATACCAAACTCTACCTCCCGAACAGGTGGTAAACCCGGTAATTCTTCAGGAAAAACATCCGGGTATTCACAAACCACCGGCACAAATTCGGGTTTCTTTTCTAACTCTTTGTCATCAAGTACATACGCAAGGTATGCTTCGCACCCTTTTCTTACATATTTCTGGGCCAACATTGCTGATATTACAGCTGGCAACCCCCTTAAGTCCGTAGACTCAATTCGAATTATCTCGTTATTTGCGCACCTCAAATCAATAGTCTTGCTTTTGCAATTCACAACCGCATCATGCGCGGTCAACCAATCCAAACCAAGAATAACGTCAAATTCGTCAAACGGCAAAAGCATCAAATCGGCCGGAAGACAGGATTCTCAGATTTTTAGAGGGCATCTCTTACACACTTTATCAACAAGTACGCATTGACCCAAAGGGTTTGACACTCGAATTACGAACTCAGTAGACTCAACAGGTAGAGTCTTACTGGATGCTAAGGTTTCGCATACATATGAATGAGTAAGCCAGGGTCAATCAATGCAATCACATTAGTATCAAAGAGAGTGAAGGTACCAGTGATGACGTCAGGGGAGGATGCCTCCTCTCGTGCGCGAATGGCATATGCTCTAGCAGGAGTACGGTTCTCGGCTCGAACAGCCGTATCAGAGGTCCCTCTCTGACTACCACCCCTACCTCCTAAAATTCTCGGTGGTCTACCTCTAGTTGTCACTCCACTAGGTCTTGCACCTTGAATCTTATTCTTCTCATCAAGCTCCGTGCAATCTCTAATGAAGTGGTCCTTCGAACCGCATCCGTAACAGCCCTGTTAATAGACTTACCCCAACATTCACCTATGTGTCGTCTTCCACATTGGGGACATTCAGGTTTCTCTAGACGATTATTGCCCACACTAGCTACTGAAGTAGCTCGGGAGTCCGTCGATGGTCTTGCTCTGATGGAAATTCCCGCAGTCGTCCTCGACTTATTAGTGTCCTCCCTGAACTTCTTTACGGCTGAGAACGGAGCTTTACCCGTCGATCTTTTACGATAGTCTCTAGCTTCAAATTCAGCCTTCTTCTTCTCCTTTCCAAGTTCTTCCGCCTTGCAGGCTCGTTCGACTAGTGTTACGAATTCTTTTATTTCCAAAATACCCATTAGTAGCTTTAAATCTTCATTCAATCCTTCTTCGAATCTTTTGCACATAGCAACCTCATCAGCTACACACTCCCGGGCATACCTACTGAGTCTTACGAATTCATGTTCGTATTCAGATACTGTCATACGGCCTTGCTTGAGTTCCAAGAATTCCTTACGCTTTTGATCAATGAACCGTTGACTAATATATTTCTTTCGAAATTCCGTCTGAAAGAAGTCCCAAGTTACTCGTTCGTTTGGGACTATGGAAATCAGGGTCCTCCACCAATAGTAGGCTGAGTCCCGCAACAAGGATATAGCACACTTAGACATTCATCGGGTGTGCATGACAGTTCATCAAACACCCGAATGGTGTATCAAGCCAGAACTCGGCCCTTTCAGCATCATCAGTAACTATGGCCCTGAACTCCTCAGCCCCGCGCTTCCTAATCAAGTCTACAGGTGGCTTACTCAGCCTCACAGGATCAGTAACTGATGGCATTACTGGCTCCGGGGGTGGATTATTCAAATTCGGGAATTGTTGGACAGCCGGATTGGTTCGGGCATACTGCGCGACCCACTCATTCATCATGGTAAAGAAGGCTTGTTTAGCCCCCTCACCTTGATTATTCGCAGATGACTGAGGTTCAACAGGCGGTGTCCCTTGTGCAGGAGCAGCCGCTACACTTTCAATGTCATCCGCCAAGGTTCTCTCTACACCGGGATCCATTTACTAATCAAAACATAAATTTTAACCGTCAGAAGTCATCACACAGTTAAACATTAACATTCGGCATGTATAGCTAGACTCATACGTGCTATGGTAGTCCTAGAACCGACTAAACCATAGCTCTGATACCAATCAAATGTAACACCCCGAACCCGAGACCGACACCGGAGTCGAACACGAGATGTTAACAGACTTTAAACCCTTTATAAAAATATTTCTCAGACACTGCCAATCTGCGTACTAGTCGCTTTAAAAATCATATCTTGAGTTTCACAACTCGAAAATCAGTTTCGTGATTTTTCCCTGAAACTAGACTCATATGCCCATCTACATATTTTTTTCTAGAATTTTTGGTCGGCCAATTAGTACAGTTTATTAGTCAAAGTCTCCCATGTTACAGGGATCGACTACACTGACCTTTGCGCATTACGACCTGGATATCTCCTGCACAGAGCTTCAATACTGATGCCGTTTGTTTCTATAGAAACTAGACTCAGAGAGGAATCTATCCATATATGGTATGACTCCTAATTGTCTCTGGTTAATTTATAATGAATTTCCAAAGTCGGAACAGGAATCCAGAAACCGTTCTGGCCCTGTCTCACGAGAACCTGAATATCTCTTAACATACTGTCCATATGATCTTTTCGTTGCTTCTATATGAAAATAGACTCATCGAGCTTCGAATACATAATTTATTCATCAATTATTCCACTCCTACTATTTTTAGTGATTTTTCAATCTCACGTCACTGCTGCTGCCAGCATCTGTTACGAAAGCAACTATGCCCATTTCGTGATTTCTCCTTGATCTAACTAGTAATTCGTCATACATATCACAAATTATGATCATGACTAGCCATGCCAAAGGCTAATCATTGTCAAACATCCCCCTACTACACTATTGCCATATCATGAATTTTAACACCAAAATAATCAACCATGACATATGGCATAAAAAGGTCGAATTATCAAGATTTACGACCTAACGTTATGAAACCAAACCCAACCGAACATTTATGCCATTTTCGCATGGCTAAAAGTTTACATACCAAAGTTCAAACACAACATAATAGCCTATACATGCCGAAATGTTCTCCTAAGCCGACTAAGAAGAAAGTACCAAAACTTGCTAGCCGGTGTGATGACTTCGACGACGGCACGATCACGCAAAAAGAGACGAGTCCAAGAAACCTAGAATAGGTGACAAGCAAACACCGAATGAGTATATAACTCAGTAAGCCATAAGCATTCCACAACCATCCATTAATAAAATTATCACAACAGGAAACAATGAAATGAGGTTAAGTACTCCATCCATACCAAACTATACCATAGTTCCTTAAACCCTATGGTTCAATCTCATACCAAGTCCTACATTGGCCTTTCATACATCATTTTATTTTCGTTATAATCATACAATTAAACGAACTTTCACCTATTCCACAATGAACCTTATGTACGTGACTTCAACTATAATCGTCACATAGGTTCAAAACTTACCAAGCTCAACTCCAAATATAAACATAGCGCCTATTAGCCATGAACTCAAGGTACTTACCTTTTCCGCTGTCCAAAATTGACTCGGTAAAGTCGCACCCTTCATGTAAATAATTTATAGAAAATATATATTGGGTTCGCACACATAGTGCTTAATAATCAACCGCGCACTAGTGCCATGCACTCCACACTTAGTGCCATGCATTTCAAGTTCGCACACTTACCTTTTCCGCTGTCCAAAATCGACTCGGTAAGGTCGCACCCTTAATGTAAATAATTTATAGAAAATATATATTGGGTTCGCACACATAGTGCTTAATAATCAACCACGCACACTTAGTGCCATGTACTTTAAACTCGCACACTTAGTGCTGTACAATTTAAACCCGCACACTTAGTGCCAATCTCATGACCGTGAACACTTATTGCCCGCACACTTAGTGCCGAAAACCAGCCACTCAATAGGCTTCACTTCCTTTTTACATTCGACAAATTTCATCTCTACTTACATATACATTTGTATACATTTCATCTCATTAAACACAATGGTATAGGTATTACGATCCTTTAAATCAATACCAAAGATATGCTTAATGACTTACTTGTGTTGGGTAAGATGGTTCCAACTCGGCTACTCGATGATCTTTTCTTTGCCTTTGCTCGATTCTCCTCCTTTAACTCCTTGAGCTTAATCAATAAATCAACTAGTTTAACCGCCTTGCTAAATATTTACAATCCAATGACACATGCATATGTATGTTAGTATATTCGGCAATCACCCTTACTAATCACCCACTTGATCAATTATGGAGAATCAAAGTTAATATCACAATGTGTACCCTATATGGCCCATTATACATAATCAAATTTAACATCATCTATATATTTACTCATATGGCCGAATATACCTAATCATACATACACCTAAGCAAAAATAATTTCTAAAATCTTTATATCATTTATACACTAGTAAAGCATCCTCTCCCTTTCCATCAATTTAGCACATGCATTACTCATTAACCTACAAAAATTATATTCGGCCTTAGCACACAACTTGCTAGCCGATTCTTCCCATCTAGCAACCAATGCACATATGTGCTCACTCAAAAATGCTAAAAAAAAGAGATTCAAGAATCATCAATCCACCATCACATGCATCATTAACAAGCTTCATATTTAGCATGCAATGGCATTAACACAAACTCCACCTAGGCCGAATCTTAACTCATCTTCATGCCTCATCACCACAACATCAAACATCAAAATACCAACCAAGAATGTAACATGCATGGCCGAATATCATCTCCATCATTTAACAAAGTTTGAACCATGGCTAGGTAGATTTCAAACTTACAACTTAAAATATACATGAATCTCAAAGAATAATATCAAACATACCTCAATCTAGTTACATGCATGGCCAAACTTCCTCCTAATTCTCTTCCAAACCAAACATGAAGCAAGAACTCCTTCCTCCTCCCTTAGAATTTTCGGTCAAAAGAGGATGAAAAAGGATGAACAAGTTTTCTTTTCCTTTCTTTAGCTCACGGCAATGGGGGGGGAAACAACCACTCATTTTTTTGTTTTTCCTTTCTTTATTACCCATACTCCTTATTTTATTTTTTCCTACATACCTCACTAGGCCAACATGTTCCCAACATGTTTCCACCCATAGCATGGCCAACCACTAGCTCAAATTTTGGGTAATTTGACATGCAAACCCATCATTTTCACAACATGCATTAATAGACCATTTTAAATTAGCCTATCATATTTTCACCATGTCTCATATCGATCCCTATTTAATAATTTCTCATACAATTGGCAAAATTGGAGAATGAAACTTCCACATACTCATGTACACACATAATAAGCATAGAATATGGAAATTAATTATTTTTATGACTCGGTTTTGTGGTCCCGAAACCACTTCCCGACTAGGGTCAATTTTGGGCTGTTAC